>NW_027185254.1:0-423586 GCF_022577435.1 Embiotoca jacksoni
AAACACTTAGCTTAAGCCGTGGAGCTGTAATGCAGTTTTATGCTGTTTTTGAGCTTCTCTTGCATGTTTTTGAAACATTGTGTTTTCTTTGAAATAGTCAACACAAAGTCACTTGAAATCACGTTGGCCATGTAGTGTATCCCATTTGCCATAGTTCTGAGTGCGAAACTTGTTTTTTGATACTTTTTTTTACCATATTTTAGACGACATACTATAGCGTGACTTTTTTTCATGTTTTGGACATGTTATAGTGTGACTTTTTTTCAGATTTTACACGACGTGGTATAGTCTGAGTTTTTCGTCATATTTTGGATGACATGACTTTTTTTACTTTTTGGACGACATGCTATTTTGAGACTTTTTTCACTTTTTTGATGACGTTATAGTATGACTTTTTTCATATTTTAGAACGACTTGTTATAGCATGACTTTTTTTCATATTTTGGACGACATGCTATATTATGGCTTTTTTTCATATTTTGGACGTTATAGCTTGACTTTTTTTAAATTTTTGACGACAAGAAAAACCCCAAAAAACCTGAAAAAAAATAAAAAGGAGAAATCAAAACAAAAGCACGAGTGATCCCTTTGACAGAGACCCGTAATCATAATAAAACCACTTGGCACCAGTCTCCACCAAAAAGAGACACGCACACACTCATTCACACACACACACACACACACTCGTGTGACTTTTTGTCTAATTTTGCACGACATGCTATGGTATGACTTTTTTTCATATTTTGGACATATTATAGCGTGACTTTTTTTCATATTTTACACGACATGACTTTTTGTTTTCTGTGAAATTGCAGACACAAAGTGACATGAAACCACTTTGGCCATGTAGTTTATCCCATTTGCCATAGTTCTGATTCGGAAACTTGTTTGTAAACACTTAGTTTAAGCCGTGGCGCTGTGATGCAGTTTTATGCTGTATTTGAGCTTCTCTCGCTGAGATAAGGCTGTTTTTGAAACAATGTGTTTCCTGTGAAATTGTTCACACAAAGTGACTTGAAACCACTTTGGCCAAGTAGTTTATCCCTAAGGCCATAGTTCTGAGTAGGAAACTTGTTAGTAAAGACTTAGTTGAAGCCATGGCGCTGTGATGCAGTTTTACATTAGGCTGAGAAAGTGAGACATGAAATACTGTTTTCTGAGAATTTGTGAACACAAAGTGACTTGAAACCACTTTGGCCATGTAGTTTATCCCATTTGCCATAATTTTGAGGAAGAAACTTGTTTGGAAACACTTAGTTTAAGCCGTGGAGCTGTAATGCAGTTTTATGCTGTTTTTGAGCTTCTCTCGCTGAAATAAGGCTGTTTTTGAAACATTGTGTTTCCTGTGAAATTGTTCACACAAAGTGACTTGAAACCACTTTGGCCATGTAGTTTATCCCAATTGCCATAATTCCGAGTAGGAAACTTGTTTGGAAAAACTTAGTTTAAGCCGTTGAGCTGTAATGCAGTTTTATGCTGTTTTTGAGCTTCTCTCGCATGTTTTTGAAACATTGTGTTTTCTTTGAAATAGTCAACACAAAGTCACTTGAAATCACGTTGGCCATGTAGTGTATCCCATTTGCCATATTTCTGAGTGCGAAACTTGTTTTTTGTGCCTTTTTTTTTATCATATTTAAGACGACATACTATAGTGTGACTTTTTTTCATGTTTTGGACATGTTATAGTGTGACTTTTTTTCATATTTTACACGACGTGGTATAGTCTGAGTTTTTCGTCAAGTTTTGGATGACATGACTTTTTTTAGTTTTTGGACGACATGCTATTTTGAGACTTTTTTCACTTTTTTGATGACGTTATAGTATGACTTTTTTCATATCTTAGACGACTTGTTATAGTATGACTTTTTTCATATTTTGGACGACATGCTATATTATGGCTTTTTTTCATATTTTGGACGTTATAGCTTGACTTTTTGATCATATTTTAGACGACATGCTATCGTGTGACTTTTTGTCTTATTTTGCACGACATGCTATGGTATGACTTTTTTTCATATTTTGGACATGTTATAGCTTGACTTTTTTATATTTTAGACGACATATTATAGCGTGACTTTTTTTAATATTTTACACGACATGTTATAGCATGACTTTTTTCATGTTTTGGACATGTTATCGTGTGACTTTTTTTCATATTTTAGACGACATGCTATAGTATGATTTTTTTTTTATCATATTTTAGACGACATGCAATAGTGTGACTTTTTTGCGTCATATTTTGGACGACATGGTATTTTATGACTTTTTTAACTTTTTGGACGACATGCTATTTTGAGACTTTTTTCACTTTTTGGATGACGTTATAGCATGACTTTTTTCATATTTTAGACGACTTGTTATAGCATGACTTTATTTCACTTTTTGGACGACATGCTATATTATGACTTTTTTTCATATTTTGGACGACATGCTATAGTATGAGTTTTTTTTACATATTTTAGACGACATACGACAGTGTGACTTTTTTCATGTTTTGGACATGTTATAGTGTGACTTTTTTTCATATTTTACACGACATGCTATAGTCTGAGTTTTTTGATCATATGTTAGACGACATGCTATAGTATGACTTTTTGATCATATTTTAGACGACATGCTACGGTATGACTTTTTTTCATATTTTGGACATGTTATAGCTTGACTTTTTTATATTTTAGACGACATATTATAGCGTGACTTTTTTTCTTATTTTACACGACATGTTATAGTATGACTTTTTTCATGTTTTGGACATGTTATCGTGTGACTTTTTTTCATATTTTACACGACATTTCATAGTATGACTTTTTTTATCATATTTTAGACGACATGCAATAGTGTGACTTTTTTTTTATCATATTTTAGACGACATGCTATAGTCTGACTTTTTTGTGTCATATTTTGGACGACATGGTATTTTATGACTTTTTTAACTTTTTGGACGACATGCTATTTTGAGACTTTTTTCACTTTTTGGATGACGTTATAGTATGACTTTTTTCATATTTTAGACGACTTGTTATAGCATGACTTTATTTCACTTTTTGGACGACATGCTATAGTGTGACTTTTTTTCATGTTTTGGACATGTTATAGCTTGACTTTTTTACATTTTAGACGACATATTATAGCGTGACTTTTTTTCATATTTTACACGACATGTTATAGTATGACTTTTTTCATGTTTTGGACATGTTATCGAGTGAATTTTGATTATATTTTAGACGACATGCTATCGTGTGACTTTTTGTCTCATTTTGCACGACATGCTATGGTATGACTTTTTTTCATATTTTGGACATATTATAGCGTGACTTTTTTTCATATTTTACACGACATGACTTTTTGTTTTCTGTGAAATTGCAGACACAAAGTGACATGAAACCACTTTGGCCATGTAGTTTATCCCATTTGCCATAGTTCTGATTCAGAAACTTGTTTGTAAACACTTAGTTTATGCCGTGGCGCTGTGATGCAGTTTTATGCTGTATTTGAGCTTCTCTCGCTGAGATAAGGCTGTTTTTGAAACATTGTGTTTCCTGTGAAATTGTTCACACAAAGTGACTTGAAACCACTTTGGCCATGTAGTTTATCCCAAAGGCCATAGTTCTGAGTAGGAAACTTGTTAGTAAAGACTTAGTTGAAGCCATGGCGCTGTGATGCAGTTTTACATTAGGCTGAGAAAGTGAGACATGAAATACTGTTTTCTGAGAATTTGTGAACACAAAGTGACTTGAAACCACTTTGGCCATGTAGTTTATCCCAATTGCCATAATTCCGAGTAGGAAACTTGTTTGGAAACACTTAGTTTAAGTCGTGGAGCTGTAATGCAGTTTTATGCTGTTTTTGAGCTTCTCTCGCATGTTTTTGAAACATTGTGTTTTCTTTGAAATAGTCAACACAAAGTCACTTGAAATCACGTTGGCCAGGTAGTGTATCCCATTTGCCATATTTCTGAGTGCGAAACTTGTTTTTTGTGACTTTTTTTTATCATATTTTAGACGACTTGTTATAGTATGACTTTTTTTCATATTTTGGACGACATGCTATTTTATGGCTTTTTTTCATATTTTGGACGTTATAGCTTGACTTTTTTTAAAATTTTAGACGACATGCTATCGTGTGACTTTTGTTCTTATTTTGCACGACATGTTATAGTATGACTTTTTGATCATATTTTAGACGACATGCTATCGTGTGACTTTTTGTCTCATTTTGCACGACATGCTATGGTATGACTTTTTTTTCCATATTTTGGACATGTTATAGCTTGACTTTTTTATATTTTAGACTTACATATTATAGCGTGACTTTTTTTCATATTTTACACGACATGTTATAGTATGACTTTTTTCATGTTTTGGACATGTTATAGCTTGACTTTTTTTAAAATTTTAGACGACATGCTATAGTATGACTTTTTGATCATCTTTTAGACAACATGCTATACTATGACTTTTTGATCATATGTTAGACGACGTTATAGTATGACTTTTTTTCATATTTTGGACATGTTATAGCTTGACTTTTTTATATTTTAGACGACATATTATATCGTGACTTTTTTTCATATTTTACACGACATGCTATAGTATGACTTTTTTTTATCATATTTTAGACGACATGACTTTTTGTTTTCTGTGAAATTGCAGACACAAAGTGACATGAAACCACTTTGGCCATGTAGTTTATCCCATTTGCCATAGTTCTAATTCGGAAACTTGTTTGTAAACACTTAGTTTAAGCCGTGGCGCTGTGATGCAGTTTTATTCTGTATTTGAGCTTCTCTCGCTGAGATAAGGCTGTTTTTGAAACATTGTGTTTCCTGTGAAATTGTTCACACAAAGTGACTTGAAACCACTTTGGCCATGTAGTTTATCCCAAAGGCCATAGTTCTGAGTAGGAAACTTGTTAGTAAAGACTTTGTTGAAGCCATGGCACTGTGATGCAGTTTTAAATTAGGCTGAGAAAGTTAGACTTGAAATGCTGTTTTCTGTGAAATTGCAGACACGAAGTGACTTGAAACCATTTTGGCCATGTAGTTTATCCCATTTGCCATAATTCTGAGTAGGAAACTTGTTTGGAAACACTTAGTTTAAGCCGTGGAGCTGTAATGCAGTTTTATGCTGTTTTTGAGCTTCTCTCGCTGAGATAAGGCTGTTTTTGAAACATTGTGTTTCCTTTGAAATAGTACACACAAAGTCACTTGAAATCACGTTGGCCATGTAGTGTATCCCATTTGCCATAGTGCTGAGTACGAAACTTGTTTTCAACACTTAGTTTAAGCCGGTGCACTGTGATGCAGTTCTACATTAGGCTGAGAAAGTCAGACATGAAATACTGTTTTCTGAGAATTTTTGAACACAAAGTAACTTGAAACCACTTTGGCCATGTAGTTTATCCCATTTGCCATAGTTATGATTCGGAAACTTGTTAGTAAAGACTTAGTTGAAGCCATGGCGCTGTGATGCAGTTTTACATTAGGCTGAGAAAGTGAGACATGAAATACTGTTTTCTGAGAATTTGTGAACACAAAGTGACTTGAAACCACTTTGGCCATGTAGTTTATCCCATTTGCCATAAGTCTGAGTAGGAAACTTGTTTAGAAACACTTAGTTTAAGCCGTGGAGCTGTAATGCAGTTTTATGCTGTTTTTGAGCTTCTCTCGCTGAAATAAGGCTGTTTTTGAAACATTGTGTTTCCTGTGAAATTGTTCACACAAAGTGACTTGAAACCACTTTGGCCATGTAGTTTATCCCAATTGCCATAATTCCGAGTCGGAAACTTGTTTGGAAACACTTAGCTTAAGCCGTGGAGCTGTAATGCAGTTTTATGCTGTTTTTGAGCTTCTCTCGCATGTTTTTGAAACATTGTGTTTTCTTTGAAATAGTCAACACAAAGTCACTTGAAATCACGTTGGCCATGTAGTGTATCCCATTTGCCATAGTTCTGAGTGCGAAACTTGTTTTTTGTGACTTATTTTTTACCATATTTTAGACGACATACTATAGCGTGTCTTTTTTTCATGTTTTGGACATGTTATAGTGTGACTTTTTTTCATATTTTACACGACGTGGTATAGTCTGAGTTTTTCGTCATATTTTGGATGACATGACTTTTTTTACTTTTTGGACGACATGCTATTTTGAGACTTTTTTCACTTTTTTGATGACGTTATAGTATGACTTTTTTCATATTTTAGACGACTTGTTATAGTATGACTTTTTTTCATATTTTGGACGACATGCTATATTATGGCTTTTATTCATATTTTGGACGTTATAGCTTGACTTTTTGATCATATTTTAGACGACATGCTATCGTGTGACTTTTTGTCTTATTTTGCACGACATGCTATGGTATGACTTTTTTCATGTTTTGGACATGTTATCGTGTGACTTTTTTTTCATATTTTACACGACATGCTATAGTATGACTTTTTTTTTATCATATTTTAGACGACATGCAATAGTGTGACTTTTTTTTTTCATATTTTGGACGTTATAGCTTGACTTTTTTTAAATTTTTGACGACAAGAAAAACCCCAAAAAACCTGAAAAAAAATAAAAAGGAGAAATCAAAACAAAAGCACGAGTGATCTCTTTGACAGAGACCCGTAATCATAATAAAACCACTTGGCACCAGTCTCCACCAAAAAGAGACACGCACACACTCATTCACACACACACACACACACACACTCGTGTGACTTTTTGTCTAATTTTGCACGACATGCTATGGTATGACTTTTTTTCATATTTTGGACATGTTATAGCTTGACTTTTTTATATTTTAGACGACATATTATAGCTTGACTTTTTTTCATATTTTACACGACATGTTATAGCATGACTTTTTTCATGTTTTGGACATGTTATCGTGTGACTTTTTTTCATATCTTACACGACATGCTATAGTATGACTTTTTTTTATCACATTTTAGACGACATGCAATAGTGTGACTTTTTTTTATCATATTTTAGACGACATGCTATAGTATGACTTTTTTGTGTCATATTTTGTACGACATGGTATTTTATGACTTTTTTAACTTTTTGGACGACATGCTATTTTGAGACTTTTTTCACTTTTTGGATGACGTTATAGTATGACTTTTTTCATATTTTAGACGACTTGCTATAGCATGACTTTATTTCACTTTTTGGACGACATGCTATATTATGACTTTTTTTCATATTTTGGACGACATGCTATAGTATGACTTTTTTTACATATTTTAGACGACATACGACAGTGTGACTTTTTTCATGTTTTGGACATGTTATAGTGTGACTTTTTTATATTTTAGACGACATATTATAGCGTGACTTTTTTCATATTTTACACGACATGTTATAGTATGACTTTTTTCATGTTTTGGACATGTTATCGTGTGACTTTTTTTCATATTTTACACGACATGCCATAGTATGTCTTTTTTTTTTATCATATTTTAGACGACATGCTATAGTATGACTTTTTTGTGTCATATTTTGGACGACATGCTATAGTATGACTATTTTTACATATTTTAGACGACATACTATAGTGTGACTTTTTTCATGTTTTGGACATGTTATAGTGTGACTTTTTTTCATATTTTACACGACATGCTATAGTCTGAGTTTTTTGATCATATGTTAGACGACATGCTATGGTATGACTTTTTTTCATATTTTGGACATGTTATAGCTTGACTTTTTTATATTTTAGACGACATATTATAGCGTGACTTTTTTTCATATTTTACACGACATGCTATAGTATGACTTTTTTATCATATTTTAGACGACATGCTATAGTATGACTTTTTTGTGTCATATTTTGGACGACATGGTATTTTATGACTTTTTTAACTTTTTGGACGACATGCTATTTTGAGACTTTTTTCACTTTTTGGATGACGTTATAGTATGACTTTTTTCATATTTTAGACTACTTGTTATAGCATGACTTTATTTCACTTTTTGGACGACATGCTATAGTGTGACTTTTTTTCATGTTTTGGACATGTTATAGCTTGACTTTTTTACATTTTAGACGACATATTATAGCGTGACTTTTTTTCATATTTTACACGACATGTTATAGTATGACTTTTTTCATGTTTTGGACATGTTATCGTGTGAATTTTGATTATATTTTAGACGACATGCTATCGTGTGACTTTTTGTCTCATTTTGCACGACATGCTATGGTATGACTTTTTTTCATATTTTGGACATATTATAGCGTGATTTTTTTTCATATTTAACACGACATGACTTTTTGTTTTCTGTGAAATTGCAGACACAAAGTGACATGAAACCACTTTGGCCATGTAGTTTATCCCATTTGCCATAGTTCTGATTCGGAAACTTGTTTGTAAACACTTAGTTTAAGCCGTGGCGCTGTGATGCAGTTTTATGCTGTATTTGAGCTTCTCTCGCTGAGATAAGGCTGTTTTTGAAACATTGTGTTTCCTGTGAAATTGTTCACACAAAGTGACTTGAAACCACTTTGGCCATGTAGTTGATCCCATTTGCCATAATTCTGAGTAGGAAACTTGTTTGGAAACACTTAGTTTAATCCGTGGAGCTGTAATGCAGTTTTATGCTGTTTTTGAGCTTCTCTCGCTGAAATAAGGCTGTTTTTGAAAAATTGTGTTTCCTGTGAAATTGCAGACACAAAGTGACATGAAACCACTTTGGCCATGTAGTTTATCCCAATTGCCATAGTTCTGATTCGGAAACTTGTTTGTAAACACTTAGTTTAAGCCGTGGCGCTGTGATGCAGTTTTATGCTGTATTTGAGCTTCTCTCGCTGAGATAAGGCTGTTTTTGAAACATTGTGTTTCCTGTGAAATTGTTCACACAAAGTGACTTGAAACCACTTTGGCCATGTAGTTTATCCCAAAGGCCATAATTCTGAGTAGGAAACTTGTTAGTAAAGACTTAGTTGAAGCCATGGCGCTGTGATGCAGTTTTACATTAGGCTGAGAAAGTGAGACTTGAAATGCTGTTTTCTGTGAAATTACAGACACAAAGTGAATTGAAACCATTTTGGCCATGTATTTTATCCCATTTGCCATAATTCTGAGTAGGAAACTTGTTTGTAAAGACTTAGTTGAAGCCATTGCGCTGTGATGCAGTTTTATGCTGTTTTTGAGCTTCTCTTGCATGTTTTTGAAACCTTGTGTTTTCTTTGAAATAGTCAACACAAAGTCACTTGAAATCACGTTGGCCATGTAGTGTATCCCATTTGCCATAGTCTTGAGTGCGAAACTTGTTTTTTGTGACTTTTTTCGCATATGTTAGACTTTTTTTCATGTTTTGGACATGTTATAGTGTGACTTTTTTTCATATTTTACACGACGTGGTATAGTCTGAGTTTTTCGTCATATTTTGGATGACATGACTTTTTTTACTTTTTGGACGACATGCTATTTTGAGACTTTTTTCACTTTTTTGATGACGTTATAGTATGACTTTTTTCATATTTTAGACGACTTGTTATAGTATGACTTTTTTTCATATTTTGGACGACATGCTATATTATGGCTTTTTTTCATATTTTGGATGTTATAGCTTGACTTTTTTTTAAATTTTAGACGACATGCTATAGTATGACTTTTTGATCATATTTTAGACGACATGCTATCGTGTGACTTTTTGTCTTATTTTGCACGACATGCTATGGTATGACTTTTTTTCATATTTTGGACATGTTATAGCTTGACTTTTTTATATTTTAGACGACATATTAAAGCGTGACTTTTTTTCATATTTTACACGACATGTTTTTGTTTGACTTTTTTTCATGTTTTGGACATGTTGTCGTGTGACTTTTTTTCATATTTTACACGACATGCTTTAGTATGACTTTTTTTTATCATATTTTAGACGACATGCAATAGTGTGACTTTTTTATCATATTTTAGACGACATGCTATAGTATGACTTTTTTGTGTCATATTTTGGACATGCTATAGTATGACTTTTTGATCATATTTTAGACGACATGCTATCGTGTGACTTTTTGTCTTATTTTGCACGACATGCTATGGTATGACTTTTTTTCATATTTTGGACATGTTATAGCTTGACTTTTTAATATTTTAGACGACATATTATAGCGTGACTTTTTTTCATATTTTACACGACATGCTATAGTATGACTTTTTTATCATATTTTAGACGACATGACTTTTTGTTTTCTGTGAAATTGCAGACACAAAGTGACATGAAACCACTTTGGCCATGTAGTTTATCCCATTTGCCATAGTTCTGATTCGGAAACTTGTTTGTAAACACTTAGTTTAAGCCGTGGCGCTGTGATGCAGTTTTACATTAGGCTGAGAAAGTGAGACATGAAATACTGTTTTCTGAGAATTTGTGAACACAAAGTGACTTGAAACCACTTTGGCCATGTAGTTTATCCCATTTGCCACAGTGCTGAGTATGAAACTTGTTTTCAACACTTAGTTTAAGCCGTTGCGCTGTGATGCAGTTCTACATTAGGCTGAGAAAGTGAGACATGAAATACTGTTTTCTGAGAATTTGTGAACACAAATTGACTTGAAACCACTTTGGCCATGTAGTTTATCCCATTTGCCATAGTTATGATTCGAAAACTTGTTTGTAAACACTTAGTTTAAGCCGTGGCGCTGTGATGCAGTTTTATGCTGTATTTGAGTTTCTCTCGCTGAGATAAGGCTGTTTTTGAAACATTGTGTTTCCTGTGAAATTGTTCACACAAAGTGACTTGAAAGTACTTTGGCCATGTAGTTTATCCCAAAGGCCACAATTCTGAGTAGGAAACTTGTTAGTAAAGACTTAGTTGAAGCCATGGCGCTGTGATGCAGTTTTACATTAGGCTGAGAAAGTGAGACTTGAAATGCTGTTTTCTGTGAAATTACAGACACAAAGTGACTTGAAACCATTTTGGCCATGTAGTTTATCCCATTTGCCATAATTCTGAGTAGGAAACTTGTTTGGAAACACTTAGTTTAAGCCGTGGAGCTGTAATGCAGTTTTATGCTGTTTTTGAGCTTCTCTCGCTGAAATAAGGCTGTTTTTGAAACATTGTGTTTCCTGTGAAATTGTTCACACAAAGTGACTTGAAACCACTTTGGCCATGTTGTTTATCCCATTTGCCATAGTGCTGAGTACGAAACTTGTGTTCAACACTTAGTTTAAGCCGTTGCACTGTGATGCAGTTCTACATTAGGCTGAGAATGTGAGACATTAAATACTGTTTTCTGAGAATTTGTGAACACAAAGTGACTTGAAACCACTTTGGCCATGTAGTTTATCCCATTTGCCATAGTTATGATTCGGAAACTTGTTTGTAAAGACTTAGTTGAAGCCATGGCGCTGTGATGCAGTTTTACATTAGGCTGAGAAAGTGAGACTTGAAATGCTGTTTTCTGTGAAATTACAGACACAAAGTGACTTGAAACCATTTTGGCCATGTAGTTTATCCCATTTGCCATAATTCTGAGTAGGAAACTTGTTTGGAAACACTTAGTTTAAGCCGTGGAGTTGTAATGCAGTTTTACGCTGTTTTTGAGCTTCTCTCGCTGAAATAAGGCTGTTTTTGAAACATTGTGTTTCCTGTGAAATTGTTCACACAAAGTGACTTGAAACCACTTTGGCCATGTAGTTTATCCCAATTGCCATAATTCTAAGTAGGAAACTTGTTTGGAAACACTTAGTTTAAGCCGTGGAGCTGTAATGCAGTTTTATGCTGTTTTTGAGCTTCTCTCGCATGTTTTTGAAACCTTGTGTTTTCTTTGAAATAGTCAACACAAAGTCACTTGAAATCACGTTGGCCATGTAGTGTATCCCATTTGCCATAGTCTTGAGTGTGAAACTTGTTTTTTTGTGACTTTTTTCACATATTTTAGACGACGTGGTATAGTCTGAGTTTTTCGTCATATTTTGGATGACATGACTTCATTTAATTTTTGGACGACATGCTATTTTGAGACTTTTTTCACTTTTTTGATGACGTTATAGTATGACTTTTTTCATATTTTGGACGACATGCTATATTATGGCTTTTTTTTTCATATTTTGGACGTTATAGCTTGACTTTTTTTTTAAATTTTAGACGACATGCTATAGTATGACTTTTTGATCATATTTTAGACGACATGCTATCGTGTGACTTTTTGTCTTATTTTGCACGACATGCTATGGTATGACTTTTTTTCATGTTTTGGACGTTATAGCTCGACTTTTTTATATTTTAGACGACATATTATAGAGTGACTTTTTTTTCATATTTTACACGACATGTTATAGTATGACATTTTTCATGTTTTGGACATGTTATCGTGTGACTTTTTTTCATATTTTACACGACATGCTTTAGTATGACTTTTTTTTTATCATATTTTAGACGACATGCAATAGTGTGACTTTTTTATCATATTTTAGACGACATGCTATAGTATGACTTTTTTGTGTCATATTTTGGACGACATGGTATTTTATGACTTTTTTAACTTTTTGGACGACATGCTATTTTGAGACTTTTTTCACTTTTTGGATGACGTTATAGTATGACTTTTTTCATATTTTAGACGACTTGTTATAGCATGACTTTATTTCACTTTTTGGACGACATGCTATGTCATGACTTTTTTTCATATTTTGGACGACATGCTATAGTTTGACTTTTTTTACATATTTTAGACGACATACTATAGTGTGACTTTTTTTCATGTTTTGGACATGTTATAGTATGACTTTTTGATCATATTTTAGACGACATGCTATCGTGTGACTTTTTGTCTTATTTTGCACGACATGCTATGGTATGACTTTTTTTCATATTTTGGACATGTTATAGCTTGACTTTTTTATATTTTAGACGACATATTATAGCGTGACTTTTTTTTCATATTTTACACGACATGCTATAGTATGACTTTTTTATCATATTTTAGACGACATGACTTTTTGTTTTCTGTGAAATTGCAGACACAAAGTGACATGAAACCACTTTGGCCATGTAGTTTATCCCATTTGCCATAGTTCTGATTCGGAAACTTGTTTGTAAACACTTAGTTTAAGCCGTGGCGCTGTGATGCAGTTTTACATTAGGCTGAGAAAGTGAGACATGAAATACTGTTTTCTGAGAATTTGTGAACACAAAGTGACTTGAAACCACTTTGGCCATGTAGTTTATCCCATTTGCCACAGTGCTGAGTATGAAACTTGTTTTCAACACTTAGTTTAAGCCGTTGCGCTGTGATGCAGTTCTACATTAGGCTGAGAAAGTGAGACATGAAATACTGTTTTCTGAGAATTTGTGAACACAAAGTGACTTGAAACCACTTTGGCCATGTAGTTTATCCCATTTGCCATAGTTATGATTCGAAAACTTGTTTGTAAACACTTAGTTTAAGCCGTGGCGCTGTGATGCAGTTTTATGCTGTATTTGAGTTTCTCTCGCTGAGATAAGGCTGTTTTTGAAACATTGTGTTTCCTGTGAAATTGTTCACACAAAGTGACTTGAAAGTACTTTGGCCATGTAGTTTATCCCAAAGGCCACAATTCTGAGTAGGAAACTTGTTAGTAAAGACTTAATTGAAGCCATGGCGCTGTGATGCAGTTTTACATTAGGCTGAGAAAGTGAGACTTGAAATGCTGTTTTCTGTGAAATTACAGACACAAAGTGACTTGAAACCATTTTGGCCATGTAGTTTATCCCATTTGCCATAATTCTGAGTAGGAAACTTGTTTGGAAACACTTAGTTTAAGCCGTGGAGCTGTAATGCAGTTTTTATGCTGTTTTTGAGCTTCTCTCGCTGAAATAAGGCTGTTTTTGAAACATTGTGTTTCCTGTGAAATTGTTCACACAAAGTGACTTGAAAACACTTTGGCCATGTTGTTTATCCCATTTGCCATAGTCTTGAGTGCGAAACTTGTTTTTTGTGACTTTTTTTCATATTTTACACGACGTGGTATAGTCTGAGTTTTTCGTCATATTTTGGATGACATGACTTTTTTTTACTTTTTGGACGACATGCTATTTTGAGACTTTTTTCACTTTTTTGATGACGTTATAGTATGACTTTTTTCATATTTTAGACGACATGCTATCGTATGACTTTTTGTCTTATTTTGAACGACATGCTATGGTATGACTTTTTTTCATATTTTGGACATGTTATAGCTTGATTTTTTTTTTAAATTTTAGACGACATATTATAGCGTGACTTTTTTTCATATTTTACACGTCATGTTATAGTATGACTTTTTTCATGGTTTGGACATGTTATCATGTGACTTTTTTTTCATATTTTACACGACATGCTATAGTATGACTTTTTTTTATCATATTTTAGACGACATGCAATAGTGTGACTTTTTTTTGATCATATTTTAGACGTCATGCTATAGTATGACTTTTTTGTGTCATATTTTGGACGACATGGTATTTTATGACTTTTTTAACTTTTTGGACGACATGCTATTTTGAGACTTTTTTCACTTTTTGGATGACGTTATAGTATGACTTTTTTCATATTTTAGACGACTTGTTATAGCATGACTTTATTTCACTTTTTGGACGACATGCTATATTATGACTTTTTTTCATATTTTGGACGACATGCTATAGTTTGACTTTTTTTACATATTTTAGACGACATACTATAGTGTGACTTTTTTTCATGTTTTGGACATGTTATAGTGTGACTTTTTTTTCATATTTTACACGACATGCTATAGTCTGAGTTTTTTGATCATATGTTAGACGACATATTATAGCGTGACTTTTTTTTCGTATTTTAGACGACATGACTTTTTGTTTTCTGTGAAATTGCAGACACAAAGTGACATGAAACCACTTTGGCCATGTAGTTTATCCCATTTGCCATAGTTATGATTCGGAAACTTGTTTGTAAACACTTAGTTTAAGCCGTGGAGCTGTAATGCAATTTTATGCTGTTTTTGAGCTTCTCTCGCATGTTTTTGAAACCTTGTGTTTTCTTTTGAAATAGTCAACACAAAGTCACTTGAAATCACGTTGGCCATGTAGTGTATCCCATTTGCCATAGTCTTGAGTGCGAAACTTGTTTTTTGTGACTTTTTTCATTTATTTTAGACGACATAAAATAGTGTGACTTTTTTTCATGTTTTGGACATGTTATAGTGTGACTTTTTTTTCATATTTTACACGACGTGGTATAGTCTGAGTTTTTTGATCATATGTTAGACGACATGCTATGGTATGACTTTTTTTCATATTTTGGACATGTTATAGCTTGACTTTTTTATATTTTAGACGACATATTATAGCGTGACTTTTTTTCGTATTTTACACGACATGCTATAGTATGACATTTTTAATCATATTTTAGACGACATGACTTTTTGTTTTCTGTGAAATTGCAGACACAAAGTGACATGAAACCACTTTGGCCATGTAGTTTATCCCATTTGCCATATTTCTGATTCGGAAACTTGTTTGTAAACACTTAGTTTAAGCCGTGGAGCTGTGATACAGTTTTACATTAGGGTGAGAAAGCGAGACATGAAATACTGTTTTCTGAGAATTTGTGAACACAAAGTGACTTGAAACCACTTTGGCCATGTAGTTTATCCCATTTGCCATAATTCTGAGTAGGAAACTTGTTTGGAAACACTTAGTTTAAGCCGTGGAGTTGTAATGCAGTTTTATGCTGTTTTTGAGCTTCTCTCGCTGAAATAAGGCTGTTTTTGAAACATTGTGTTTCCTGTGAAATTGTTCACACAAAGTGACTTGAAACCACTTTGGCCATGTAGTTTATCCCAATTGCCATAATTCTAAGTAGGAAACTTGTTTGGAAACACTTAGTTTAAGCCGTGGAGCTGTAATGCAGTTTCATGCTGTTTTTGAGCTTCTCTCGCATGTTTTTGAAACCTTGTGTTTTCTTTGAAATATTCAACACAAAGTCACTTGAAATCACGTTGGCCATGTAGTGTATCCCATTTGCCATAGTCTTGAGTGCAAAACTTGTTTTTTGTGACTTTTTTCACGTATTTTAGACGACATAAAATAGTGTGACTTTTTTTCATGTTTTGGACATGTTATAGTGTGACTTTGTTTCATATTTTACACGACGTGATATAGTCTGGAATTTTTCGTCATATTTTGGATGACATGACTTTTTTTTACTTTTTGGACCACATGCTATTTTGAGACTTTTTTCACTTTTTTGATGACGTTATAGTATGACTTTTTGTCTTATTTTGCACGACATGCTATGGTATGACTTTTTTTCATATTTTGGCCATGTTATAGCTTGACTTTTTTTTAAATTTTAGACGACATATTATAGGGTGACTTATTTTTTCATATTTTACACGTCATGTTATAGTATGACTTTTTTCATGTTTTGGACATGTTATCGTGTGACTTTTTTTCATATTTTACACGACATGCTATAGTATGACTTTTTTTTATCATATTTTAGACGACATGCAATAGAGTGACTTTTTTTATCATATTTTAGACGACATGCTATAGTATGACTTTTTTGTGTCATATTTTGGACGACATGGTATTTTATAACTTTTTTAACTTTTTGGACGACATGTTATTTTGAGACTTTTTTCACTTTTTTGATGACGTTATAGTATGACTTTTTTCATATTTTAGACGACATGCTATCGTGTGACTTTTTGTCTTATTTTGCACGACATGCTATGGTATGACTTTTTTTCATATTTTGGCCATGTTATAGCTTGACTTTTTTTTAAATTTTAGACGACATATTATAGGGTGACTTATTTTTTCATATTTTACACGTCATGTTATAGTATGACTTTTTTCATGTTTTGGACATGTTATCGTGTGACTTTTTTTCATATTTTACACGACATGCTATAGTATGACTTTTTTTTTATCATATTTTAGACGACATGCAATAGAGTGACTTTTTTTTATCATATTTTAGACGACATGCTATAGTATGACTTTTTTGTGTCATATTTTGGACGACATGGTATTTTATGACTTTTTTAACTTTTTGGACGACATGCTATTTTGAGACTTTTTTCACTTTTTGGATGACGTTATAGTATGACTTTTTTCATATTTTAGACGACTTGTTATAGCATGACTTTATTTCACTTTTTGAATTTCACTTTTTGAACGACATGCTATATTATGACTTTTTTTCATATTTTGGACGACATGCTATAGTTTGACTTTTTTTTACATATTTTAGACGACATACTATAGTGTGACTTTTTTTCATGTTTTGGACATGTTGTACTGTGACTTTTTTTCATATTTTACACGACATGCTATAGTCTGAGTTTTTTGATCATATGTTAGACGACATGCTATAGTATGACTTTTTGATCATATTTTAGACGACATGCTATCGTGTGACTTTTTGTCTTATTTTGCACGACATGCTATGGTATGACTTTTTTTCATATTTTGGACGTTATAGGTTGACTTTTTTATATTTTAGACGACATATTATAGCGTGACTTTTTTTCGTATTTTACACGACATGCTATAGTATGACTTTTTTATCATAATTTAGACGACATGACTTTTTGTTTTCTGTGAAATTGCAGACACAAAGTGACATGAAACCAATTTGGCCATGTAGTTTATCCCATTTGCCATAATTCTGAGTAGGAAACTTGTTTGGAAACACTTAGTTTAAGCCGTGGAGCTGTAATGCAGTTTTATGCTGTTTTTGAGCTTCTCTCGCTGAAATAAGGCTGTTTTTGAAACATTGTGTTTCCTGTTGAATTGTTCACACAAAGTGACTTGAAACCACTTTGGCCATGTAGTTTGTCCCAATTGCCATAATTCTAAGTAGGAAACTTGTTTGGAAACACTTAGTTTAAGCCGTGGAGCTGTAATGCAGTTTTATGCTGTTTTTGAGCTTCTCTCGCATGTTTTTGAAACCTTGTGTTTTCTTTGAAATAGTCAACACAAAGTCACTTGAAATCACGTTGGCCATGTAGTTTTTCCCATTTGCCATAGTGCTGAGTACGAAACTTGTTTTCAACACTTAATTTAAGCCGTTGCACTGTGATGCAGTTCTACATTAGGCTGAGAAAGTGAGACATGAAATACTGTTTTCTGAGAATTTGTGAACACAAAGTGTCTTGAAACCACTTTGGCCATGTAGTTTTTCCCATTTGCCATAGTTATGATTCGGAAACTTGTTTGTAAAGACTTAGTTGAAGCCATGGCGCTTTGATGCAGTTTTACATTAGGCTGAGAAAGTGAGACTTGAAATGCTGTTTTCTGTGAAATTACAGACACAAAGTGACTTGAAACCATTTTGGCCATGTAGTTTATCCCATTAGCCATAATTCTGAGTAGGAAACTTGTTTGGAAACACTTAGTTTAAGCCGTTTAGTTGTCACGCAGTTTTATGCTGTTTTTGAGCTTCTCTCGCTGAAATAAGGCTGTTTTTGAAACATTGTGTTTCCTGTGAAATTGTTCACACAAAGTGACTTGAAACCACTTTGGCCATGTAGTTTATCCCAATTGCCATAATTCTAAGTAGGAAACTTGTTTGGAAACACTTAGTTTAAGCCGTGGAGCTGTAATGCAGTTTTATGCTGTTTTTGAGCTTCTCTCGCATGTTTTTGAAACCTTGTGTTTTCTTTGAAATAGTCAACACAAAGTCACTTGAAATCACGTTGGCCATGTGGTGTATCCCATTTGCCATAGTCTTGAGAGCGAAACTTCTTTTTTGTGACTTTTTTCACTTATTTTAGACGACATACTATAGTGTGACTTTTTTTCATGTTTTGGACATGTTATAGTGTGACTTTTTTTCATATTTTACACGACGTGGTATAGTCTGAGTTTTTCGTCATATTTTGGATGACATGACTTTTTTTACTTTTTGGACGACATGCTATTTTAAGACTTTTTTCACTTTTTTGATGACGTTATAGTATGACTTTTTTCATATTTTGGACGACATGCTATATTATGGCTTTTTTTCATATTTTGGACGTTATAGCTTGACTTTTTTTTAAATTTTAGACGACATGCTATAGTATGACTTTTTGATCATATTTTAGACGACATGCAATAGTGTGACTTTTTTTTATCATATTTTAGACGACATGCTATAGTATGACTTTTTTGTGTCATATTTTGGACGACATGGTATTTTATGACTTTTTTCACTTTTTGGATGACGTTATAGTGTGACTTTTTTCATATTTTAGATGACTTGTTACAGCATGACTTTATTTCACTTTTTGGACGACATGCTATGTTGTGACTTTTTTTCATATTTTGGACGACATGCTACAGTTTGACTTTTTTTACATATTTTAGACGACATACTATAGTGTGACTTTTTTTCATGTTTTGGACATGTTATAGTGTGACTTTTTTTCATATTTTACACGACATGCTATAGTCTGAGTTTTTTGATCATATGTTAGACGACATGCTATAGTATGACTTTTTAATCATATTTTAGACGACATGCTATCGTGTGACTTTTCGTCTTATTTTGCACGACATGCTATGGTATGACTTTTTTTCATATTTTGGACATGTTATAGCTTGACTTTTTTATATTTTAGACGACATATTATAGCGTGACTTTTTTTCATATTTTACACGACATGTAGTACGACTTTTTTCGTGTTTTGGACATGTTATCGTGTGACTTTTTTTCATATTTTAGACGACATGCAATAGTGTGACTTTTTTTTTATCATATTTTAGACGACATGCTATAGTATGAATTTTTTGTGTCATATTTTGGACGACATGGTATTTTATGACTTTTTTAACATTTTGGACGACATGCTATTTTCAGACTTTTTTCACTTTTTGGATGACGTTATAGTATGACTTTTTTCATATTTTAGACGACTTGTTATAGAATGACTTTATTTCACTTTTTGGACATGCTATAGTGTGACTTTTTTTCATGTTTTGGACATGTTATAGCTTGACTTTTTTACATTTTAGACGACATATTATAGGGTGACTTTTTTTCATGTTTTACACGACATGTTATAGTATGACTTTTTTTATGTTTTGGACATGTTATCGTCTGACTTTTTGATTATATTTTAGACGACATGCTATCGTGTGACTTTTTGTCTCATTTTGCACGACATGCTATGGTATGACTTTTTTTCATATTTTTGACATGTTATAGCTTGACTTTTTTATATTTTAGACGACATATTATAGCGTGACTTTTTTTCATATTTTATACAACATGCTATAGTATGACATTTTTAATCATATTTTAGACGACATGACTTTTTGTTTTCTGTGAAATTGCAGACACAAAGTGACATGAAACCACTTTGGCCATGTAGTTTATCCCATTTGCCATAGTTCTGATTCGGAAACTTGTTTGTAAACACTTAGTTTAAGCCGTGGCGCTGTGATACAGTTTTACATTAGGCTGAGAAAGTGAGACATGAAATACTGTTTTCTGAGAATTTGTGAACACAAAGTGACTTGAAACCACTTTGGCCATGTAGTTTATCCCATTTGCCATAATTCTGAGTAGGAAACTTGTTTGGAAACACTTAGTTTAAGCCGTGGAGTTGTAATGCAGTTTTATGCTGTTTTTGAGCTTCTCTCGCTGAGATAAGGCTGTTTTTGAAACATAGTGTTTCGTGTGAAATTGTTCACACAAAGTGACTTGAAACCACTTTGGCCATGTAGTTTATCCCCATTGCCATAGTTCTGAGTAGGAAACTTGTTAGTAAAGACTTAGTTGAAGCCGTGGAGCTGTAATGCAGTTTTATGCTGTTTTTGAGCTTCTCTCTCATGTTTTTGAAACCTTGTGTTTTCTTTGAAATAGTCAACACAAAGTCACTTGAAATCACGTTGGCCATGTAGTGTATCCCATTTGCCATAGTCTTGAGTGCGAAACTTGTTTTTTGTGACTTTTTTGTATCATATTTTAGACGACATACTATAGTGTGACTTTTTTTCATGTTTTGGACATGTTACAGTGTGACTTTTTTTCATATTTTACACGACGTGGTATAGTCTGAGTTTTTCGTCATATTTTGGATGACGACTTTTTTTACTTTTTGGACGACATGCTATTTTGAGACTTTTTTCACTTTTTAGATGACGTTATAGTATGACTTTTTTCATATTTTAGACGACATATTATAGCGTGACTTTTTTTCATATTTTGGACGACATGCTATGTTATGGCTTTTTTTCATATTTTGGACGTTATAGCTTGACTTTTTTTTAAATTTTAGACGACATGCTATAGTATGACTTTTTGATCATATTTTAGACGACATGCTATCGTGTGACTTTTTTTTTATCATATTTTAGACGACATTCTATAGTATGACTTTTTTGTGTCATATTTTGGACGACATGGTATTTTATGACTTTTTTAACTTTTTGGACGACATGCTATTTTGAGACTTTTTTCACTTTTTGGATGACGTTATAGTATGACTTTTTTCATATTTTAGACGACTTGTTATAGCATGACTTTATTTCACTTTTTGGACGACATGCTATATTATGACTTTTTTTTCATGTTTTGGACGACATGCTATAGTTTGAATTTTTTTTACAAATTTTAGACGACATACTATAGTGTGACTTTTTTTCATGTTTTGGACATGTTATAGTGTGACTTTTTTTCATATTTTACACGACATGCTATAGTCTGAGTTTTTTGATCATATGTTAGACGACATGCTATAGTATGACTTTTTGATCATATTTTAGACGACATGCTATCGTGTGACTTTTTGTCTTATTTTGCACGACATGCTATGGTATGACTTTTTTTCATATTTTGGACATATTATAGGTTGACTTTTTTACATTTTAGACGACATATTATAGCGTGACTTTTTTTCATATTTTACACGACATGTTATCGTATGACTTTTTTTATGTTTTGGACATGTTATCGTTTGACTTTTTGATTATATTTTAGACGACATGGTATCGTGTGACTTTTTGTCTCATTTTGCACGACATGCTATGGTATGATTTTTTTTCATATTTTGGACATGTTATAGCTTGACTTTTTTATATTTTAGACGACATATTATAGCGTGACTTTTTTTCATATTTTACACGACATGCTATAGTATGACATTTTTAATCATATTTTAGACGACATGACTTTTTGTTTTCTGTGAAATTGCAGACACAAAGTGACATGAAACCACTTTGGCCATGTAGTTTATCCCATTTGCCATAGTTATGATTCGGAAACTTGTTTGTAAACACTTAGTTTAAGCCGTGGAGCTGTGATACAGTTTTACATTAGGGTGAGAAAGCGAGACATGAAATACTGTTTTCTGAGAATTTGTGAACACAAAGTGACTTGAAACCACTTTGGCCATGTAGTTTATCCCATTTGCCATAATTCTGAGTAGGAAACTTGTTTGGAAACACTTAGTTTAAGCCGTGGAGTTGTAATGCAGTTTTATGCTGTTTTTGAGCTTCTCTCACTGAGACAAGGCTGTTTTTGAAACATAGTGTTTCCTGTGAAATTGTTCACACAAAGTGACTTGAAACCACTTTGGCCATGTAGTTTATCCCCATTGCCATAGTTCTGAGTAGGAAACTTGTTAGTAAAGACTTAGTTGAAGCCATGGCGCTGTGATGCAGTTTTACATTAGGCTGAGAAAGTGAGACATGAAAAACTGTTTTCTGAGAATTTGTGAACACAAAGTGACTTGAAACCACTTTGGCCATGTAGTTTATCCCATTTGCCATAATTCTGAGTAGGAAACTTGTTTGGAAACACGTAGTTTAAGCCGTGGAGCTGTAATGCAGTTTTATGCTGTTTTTGAACTTCTCTCGCTGAAATAAGGCTGTTTTTGAAAAATTGTGTTTCCTGAGAAATTGTTCACACAAAGTGACTTGAAACCACTTTGGCCATGTAGTTTATCCCATTTGCCATAGTGCTGAGTACGAAACTTGTTTTCAACACTTAGTGTAAGCCATGGCGCTGTGATGCAGTTTTACATTAGGCTGAGAAAGTGAGACTTGAAATGCTGTTTTCTGTGAAATTACAGACACAAAGTGACTTGAAACCATTTTGGCCATGTAGTTTATCCCATTTGCCATAATTCTGAGTAGGAAACTTGTTTGGAAACACTTAGTTTAAGCCGTAGAGCTGTAATGCAGTTTTATGCTGTTTTTGAGATTCTCTCTCATGTTTTTGAAACCTTGTGTTTTCTTTGAAATAGTCAACACAAAGTCACTTGAAATCACATTGGCCATGTAGTTCTAGTTCTGAAGTGCTACCTGCTTATTCAAAGATGTGGTTTTGTTTCTGTGTGAGTTCCAGCCATCAGACTAGAAGTCCCAGTTGCATACCTTTTTTTAAATGTGGAAAAAACAATTCCAACGCTTAATAGTTCAATTGTCTACCTGTCTTTTCATGTTGGACATTATGATGGTTGACCTGTGATTTTGTTTGCTATTTGTTTATGTTGATTTGCCATTTGCCATAGTCTTGAGTGCGAAACTTGTTTTTTGTGACTTTTTTTTATCATATTTTAGACGACATACTATAGTGTGACTTTTTTTCATGTTTTGGACATGTTATAGTGTGACATTTTTTCATATTTTACACGACGTGGTATAGTCTGAGTTTTTCGTCATATTTTGGATGACGAATTTTTTTACTTTTTGTACGACATGCTATTTTGAGACTTTGTTCACTTTTTTGATGACGTTATAGTATGACTTTTTTCATATTTTAGACGACTTGTTATAGTTTGACTTTTTTTCATATTTTGGACGACATGCTATATTATGGCTTTTTTTTTCATATTTTGGACGTTATAGCTTGACTTTTTGATCATATTTTAGACGACATGCTATCGTGTGACTTTTTGTCTTATTTTGCACGACATGCTATGGTATGACTTTTTTTAATATTTTGGACATGTTATAGCTTGACTTTTTTATATTTTAGACGACATATTATAGCGTGACTTTTTTTCATATTTTACACGACATGTTATAGTATGACTTTTTTCATGTTTTGGACATGTTATCGTGTGACTGTTTTTCATTTTTTACACGACATGCTATAGTATGACTTTTTTTATCATATTTTAGACGACATGCAATAGTGTGACTTTTTTTTATCATATTTTAGACGACATGCTATAGTATGACTTTTTTGTGTCATATTTTGGACGACATGGTATTTTATGACTTTTTTAACTTTTTGGACGACATGCTATTTTCAGACTTTTTTCACTTTTTGGATGACGTTATAGTATGACTTTTTTCATATTTTAGACGACTTGTTATAGCATGACTTTATTTCACTTTTTGGACAACATGCTATATTATGACTTTTTTTCATATTTTGGACGACATGCTATAGTTTGACTTTTTTTACATATTTTAGACGACATACTATAGTGTGACTTTTTGATCATATTTTAGACGACATGCTATCGTGTGACTTTTTGTCTTATTTTGCACGACATGCTATGGTATGACTTTTTTTCATATTTTGGACATGTTATAGCTTGACTTTTTTATATTTTAGACGACATATTATAGGGTGACTTTTTTTTTATATTTTACACGACATGTTGTAGTATGACTTTTTTCGTGTTTTGGACATGTTATCGTGTGACTTTTTTTCATATTTTACACGACATGCTATAGTATGACTTTTTTTTTTATCATATTTTAGACGACATGCAATAGTGTGACTTTTTTTAATCATATTTTAGACGACATGCTATAGTATGAATTTTTTATCATATTTTAGACGACATGCTATAGTATGACTTTTTTGTGTCATATTTTGGACGACATGGTATTTTATGACTTTTTTAACTTTTTGGACGATATGCTATTTTGAGACTTTTTTCACTTTTTGGATGACGTTATAGTATGACTTTTTTCATATTTGAGACGACTTGTTATAGCATGACTTTATTTCACTGTTTGGGACGACATGCTATGTTATGACTTTTTTCATATTTTGGACGACATGCTATAGTATGACTTTTTTGACATATTTTAGAACGATATACTATAGTGTGACTTTTTTTCATGTTTTGAACATGTTATAGTGTGACTTTTTTTCATATTTTACACGACATGCTATAGTCTGAGTTTTTTGATCATATGTTAGACGACATGCTATCGTGTGACTTTTTGTCTTATTTTACACGACATGCTATGGTATGACTTTTTTTCATATTTTGGACATGTTATAGCTTGAATGTTTTATATTTTAGACGACATATTATAGCGTGACTTTTTTTCATATTTTACACGACATGTAGTACGACTTTTTTCGTGTTTTGGACATGTTATCGTGTGACTTTTTTTCATATTTTAGACGACATGCAATAGTGTGACTTTTTTTTGTCATATTTTAGACGACATGCTATAGTATGAATTTTTTTATCATATTTTAGACGAAATGCTATAGTATGACTTTTTTGTGTCATATTTTGGACGACATGGTATTTTATGACTTTTTTAACTTTTTGGACGACATGCTATTTTCAGACTTTTTTCACTTTTTGGATGACGTTATAGTATGACTTTTTTCACATTTTAGACGACTTGTTATAGAATGACTTTATTTCACTTTTTGGACATGCTATAGTGTGACTTTTTTTCATGTTTTTTGACATGTTATAGCTTGACTTTTTTTACATTTTAGACGACATATTATAGCGTGACTTTTTTTCATGTTTTACACGACATGTTATAGTGTGACTTTTTTTATGTTTTGGACATGTTATCGTCTGACTTTTTGATTATATTTTAGACGACATGCTATCGTGTGACTTTTTGTCTCATTTTGCACGACATGCTATGGTATGACTTTTTTTCATATTTTGGACGACATGCTATAGTTAGAATTTTTTTTACATATTTTAGACGACATACTATAGTGTGACTTTTTTTCATGTTTTGGACATGTTATAGTGTGACTTTTTTTCATATTTTACAGAACATGCTATAGTCTGAGTTTTTTGATCATATGTTAGACGACATGCTATAGTATGACTTTTTTTCATATTTTGGACATATTATAGGTTGACTTTTTTACATTTTAGACGACATATTATAGCGTGACTTTTTTTCATATTTTACACGACATGTTATAGTATGACTTTTTTTATGTTTTGGACATGTTATCGTTTGACTTTTTGATTACATTTTAGACGACATGGTATCGTGTGACTTTTTGTCTCATTTTGCACGACATGCTATGGTATGACTTTTTTTCATATTTTGGACATGTTATAGCTTGACTTTTTTATATTTTAGTCGACATATTATAGTGTGACTTTTTTTCATATTTTACACGACATGCTATAGTATGACATTTTTAATCATATTTTAGACGACATGACTTTTTGTTTTCAGTGAAATTGCAGACACAAAGTGACATGAAACCACTTTGGCCATGTAGTTTATCCCATTTGCCATAGTTCTGATTCGGAAACTTGTTTGTAAACACTTAGTTTAAGCCGTGGAGCTGTGATACAGTTTTACATTAGGCTGAGAAAGCGAGACATGAAATACTGTTTTCTGAGAATTTGTGAACACAAAGTGACTTGAAACCACTTTGGCCATGTAGTTTATCCCATTTGCCATAATTCTGAGTAGGAAACTTGTTTGGAAACACTTAGTTTAAGCCGTGGAGTTGTAATGCAGTTTTATGCTGTTTTTGAGCTTCTCTCACTGAGACAAGGCTGTTTTTGAAACATAGTGTTTCCTGTGAAATTGTTCACAACAAAGTGACTTGAAACCACTTTGGCCATGTAGTTTATCCCCATTGCCATAGTTCTGAGTAGGAAACTTGTTAGTAAAGACTTAGTTGAAGCCATGGCGCTGTGATGCAGTTTTACATTAGGCTGAGAAAGTGAGACATGAAAAACTGTTTTCTGAGAATTTGTGAACACAAAGTGACTTGAAACCACTTTGGCCATGTAGTTTATCCCATTTGCCATAATTCTGAGTAGGAAACTTGTTTGGAAACACTTAGTTTAAGCCGTGGAGCTGTAATGCAGTTTTATGCTGTTTTTGAGCTTCTCTCGCTGAAATAAGGCTGTTTTTGAAAAATTGTGTTTCCTGTGAAATTGTTCACACAAAGTGACTTGAAACCACTTTGGCCATGTAGTTTATCCCATTTGCCATAGTGCTGAGTACGAAACTTGTTTTCAACACTTAGTGTAAGCCATGGCGCTGTGATGCAGTTTTACATTAGGCTGAGAAAGTGAGACTTGAAATGCTGTTTTCTGTGAAATTACAGACACAAAGTGACTTGAAACCATTTTGGCCATGTTGTTTATCCCATTTGCCATAATTCTGAGTAGGAAACTTGTTTGGAAACACTTAGTTTAAGCCGTGGAGCTGTAATGCAGTTTTATGCTGTTTTTGAGATTCTCTCTCATGTTTTTGAAACCTTGTGTTTTCTTTGAAATAGTCAACACAAAGTCACTTGAAATCACGTTGGCCATGTAGTGTATCCCATTTGCCATAGTCTTGAGTGCGAAACTTGTTTTTTGTGACTTTTTTTTTATCATATTTTAGACGACATACTATAGTGTGACTTTTTTTCATGTTTTGGACATGTTATAGTGTGACTTTTTTTCATATTTTACACGACGTGGTATAGTCTGAGTTTTTCGTCATATTTTGGATGACGAATTTTTTTTACTTTTTGTACGACATGCTATTTTGAGACTTTTTTCACTTTTTTGATGACGTTATAGTATGACTTTTTTCATATTTTAGACGACTTATTATAGTTTGACTTTTTTTTCATATTTTGGACGACATGCTATATTATGGCTTTTTTTTTTCATATTTTGGACGTTATAGCTTGACTTTTTTTTTAATTTTAGACGACATGCTATAGTATGACTTTTTGATCATATTTTAGACGACATGCTATCGTGTGACTTTTTGTCTTATTTTGCACGACATGCTATGGTATGACTTTTTTTCATATTTTGGGACATGTTATAGCTTGACTTTTTATACTTTAGACGACATATTATAGCGTGACTTTTTTTCATATTTTACACGACATGTTATAGTATGACTTTTTTTTTATCATATTTTAGACGACATGCAATAGTGTGACTTTTTTTTATCATATTTTAGACGACATGCTATAGTATGAATTTTTTGTGTCATATTTTGGACGACATGGTATTTTATGACATTTTTAACTTTTTGGACGACATGCTATTTTCAGACTTTTTTCACTTTTTGGATGACGTTATAGTATGACTTTTTTTCATATTTTAGACGACTTGTTATAGCATGACTTTATTTCACTTTTTGGACAACATGCTATATTATGACTTTTTTTCATATTTTGGACGACATGCTATAGTTTGACTTTTTTTACATATTTTAGACGACATACTATAGTGTGACTTTTTAATCATATTTTAGACGACATGCTATCGTGTGACTTTTTGTCTTATTTTGCACGACATGCTATGGTATGACTTTTTTTCATATTTTGGACATGTTATAGCTTGACTTTTTTATATTTTAGACGACATATTATAGGGTGACTTTTTTTTTATATTTTACACGACATGTTGTAGTATGACTTTTTTCGTGTTTTGGACATGTTATCGTGTGACTTTTTTTCATATTTTACACGACATGCTATAGTATGACTTTTTTTTAATCATATTTTAGACGACATGCAATAGTGTGACTTTTTTTAATCATATTTTAGACGACATGCTATAGTATGAATTTTTTATCATATTTTAGACGACATGCTATAGTATGACTTTTTTGTGTCATATTTTGGACGACATGGTATTTTATGACTTTTTTAACTTTTTGGACGACATGCTATTTTGAGACTTTTTTCACTTTTTGGATGACGTTATAGTATGACTTTTTTCACATTTTAGACGACTTGTTATAGCATGACTTTATTTCACTGTTTGGACGACATGCTATGTTATGACTTTTTTCATATTTTGGACGACATGCTATAGTGTGACTTTTTTTCATGTTTTGGACATGTTATAGTGTGACTTTTTTTCATATTTTACACGACATGCTATAGTCTGAGTTTTTTGATCATGTGTTAGACGACATGCTATCGTGTGACTTTTTGTCTTATTTTACACGACATGCTATGGAATGACTTTTTTTCATATTTTGGACATGTTATAGCTTGACTTTTTTATATTTTAGACGACACATTACAGCGTGACTTTTTTTCATATTTTACACGACATGTAGTACGACTTTTTTCGTGTTTTGGACATGTTATCGTGTGACTTTTTTTCATATTTTACACGACATGCTATAGTATGACTTTTTTTTATCATATTTTAGACGACATGCAATAGTGTGACTTTTTTTTGTCATATTTTAGACGACATGCTATAGTATGAATTTTTTATCATATTTTAGACGACATGCTATAGTATGACTTTTTTGTGTCATATTTTGGACGACATGGTATTTTATGACTTTTTTAACTTTTTGGACGACATGCTATTTTCAGACCTTTTTCACTTTTTGGATGACGTTATAGTATGACTTTTTTCACATTTTAGACGACTTGTAATAGAATGACTTTATTTCACTTTTTGGACATGCTATAGTGTGACTTTTTTTCATGTTTTTGACATGTTATAGCTTGACTTTTTTTACATTTTAGACGACATATTATAGCGTGACTTTTTTTCATGTTTTACACGACATGTTATAGTGTGACTTTTTTTATGTTTTGGACATGTTATCGTCTGACTTTTTGATTATATTTTAGACGACATGCTATCGTGTGACTTTTTGTCTCATTTTGCACGACATGCTATGGTATGACTTTTTTTCATATTTTGGACGACATGCTATAGTTAGAATTTTTTTTACATATTTTAGACGACATACTATAGTGTGACTTTTTTTCATGTTTTGGACATGTTATAGTGTGACTTTTTTTCATATTTTACACGACATGCTATAGTCTGAGTTTTTTGATTATATGTTAGACGACATGCTATAGTATGACTTTTTGATCATATTTTAGACGACATGCTATCGTGTGACTTTTTGTCTTATTTTGCACGACATGCTATGGTATGACTTTTTTTCATATTTTGGACATATTATAGGTTGACTTTTTTACATTTTAGACGACATATTATAGCGTGACTTTTTTTCATGTTTTACACGACATGTTATAGTGTGACTTTTTTTATGTTTTGGACATGTTATCGTCTGACTTTTTGATTATATTTTAGACGACATGCTATCGTGTGACTTTTTGTCTCATTTTGCACGACATGCTATGGTATGACTTTTTTTCATATTTTGGACATGTTATAGCTTGACTTTTTTATATTTTAGACGACATATTATAGCGTGACTTTTTTTCATATTTTACACGACATGCTATAGTATGACATTTTTAATCATATTTTAGACGACATGACTTTTTGTTTTCTGTGAAATTGCAGACACAAAGTGACATGAAACCACTTTGGCCATGTAGTTTATCCCATTTGCCATAGTTCTGATTCGGAAACTTGTTTGTAAACACTTAGTTTAAGCCGTGGCGCTGTGATACAGTTTTACATTAGGCTGAGAAAGTGAGACATGAAATACTGTTTTCTGAGAATTTGTGACCACAAAGTGACTTTAAACCACTTTGGCCATGTAGTTTATCCCATTTGCCATAATTCTGAGTCGGAAACTTGTTTGGAAACACTTAGTTTAAGCCGTGGAGTTGTAATGCAGTTTTATGCTGTTTTTGAGCTTCTCTCGCTGAGATAAGGCTGTTTTTGAAACATAGTGTTTCCTGTGAAATTGTTCACACAAAGTGACTTGAAACCACTTTGGCCATGTAGTTTATCCCCATTGCCATAGTTCTGAGTAGGAAACTTGTTAGTAAAGACTTAGTTGAAGCCGTGGAGCTGTAATGCAGTTTTATGCTGTTTTTGAGCTTCTCTCTCATGTATTTGAAACCTTGTGTTTTCTTTGAAATAGTCAACACAAAGTCACTTGAAATCACGTTGGCCATGTAGTGTATCCCATTTGCCATAGTCTTGAGTGCGAAACTTGTTTTTTGTGAATTTTTTTTATCATATTTTAGACGACATACTATAGTGTGACTTTTTTTCATGTTTTGGACATGTTATAGTGTGACTTTTTTCATATTTTAGACGACTTGTTATAGCATGACTTTATTTCACTTTTTGGACGACATGCTATATTTTGACTTTTTTTTCATATTTTGGACGACATGCTATAGTTTGAATTTTTTTTACATATTTTAGACGACATACTATAGTGTGACTTTTTTTCATGTTTTGAACATGTTAAAGTGTGACTTTTTTTCATATTTTACACAACATGCTATAGTCTGAGTTTTTTGATTATATGTTAGACGACATGCTATAGTATGACTTTTTGATCATATTTTAGACGACATGCTATCGTGTGACTTTTTGTCTTATTTTGCACGACATGCTATGGTATGACTTTTTTTCATATTTTGGACATATTATAGGTTGACTTTTTTACATTTTAGACGACATATTATAGCGTGACTTTTTTTCATATTTTACACGACATGTTATAGTATGACTTTTTTTGTGTTTTGGACATGTTATCGTGTGACTTTTTGATTATATTTTGGACGATATGGTATCGTGTGACTTTTTGTCTCATTTTGCACGACATGCTATGGTATGACTTTTTTTCATATTTTGGGCATGTTATAGCTTGACTTTTTTCTATTTTAGACGACATATTATAGCGTGACTTTTTTTCATATTTTACACGACATGCTATAGTATGACATTTTTAATCATATTTTAGACGACATGACTTTTTGTTTTCTGTGAAATTGCAGACACAAAGTGACATGAAACCATTTTGGCCATGTAGTTTATCCCATTTGCCATAATTCTGAGTAGGAAACTTGTTTGGAAACACTTAGTTTAAGCCGTGGAGTTGTAATGCAGTTTTATGCTGTTTTTGAGCTTCTGTCAATGAGATTAGGCTGTTTTTGAAACATAGTGTTTCCTGTGAAATTGTTCACACAAAGTGACTTGAAAACGCTTTGGCCATGTAGTTTATCCCATTTGCCATAGTGCTGAGTACGAAACTTGTTTTCAACACTTAGTTTAAGCCATGGCGCTGTGATGCAATTTTACATTAGGCTGAGAAAGTGAGACTTGAAATGCTGTTTTCTGTGAAATTACAGACACAAAGTGACTTGAAACCATTTTGGCCATGTAGTTTATCCCATTTGCCATAATTCTGAGTAGGAAACTTGTTTGGAAACACTTAGTTTAAGCCGTGGAGTTGTAATGCAGTTTTACGCTGTTTTTGAGCTACTCTCGCTGAAATAAGGCTGTTTTTGAAACATTGTGTTTCCTGTGAAATTGTTCACACAAAGTGACTTGAAACCATTTTGGCCATGTAGTTTATCCCATTTGCCATAATTCTAAGTAGGAAACTTGTTTGTAAACACTTAGTTTAAGCCGTGGAGCTGTAATGCAGTTTTATGCTGTTTTTGAGCTTCTCTCGCTGAAATAAGGCTGTTTTTGAAACGTTATGTTTCCTGTGAAATTGTTCATTCAAAGTGACTTGAAACCACTTTGGCCATGTAGTTTATCCCAATTGCCATAATTCTAAGTAGGAAACTTGTTTGGAAACACTTAGTTTTAGACGTGGAGCTGTAATGCAGTTTTATGCTGTTTTTGAGCTTCTCTCTCTGAGATAAGGCTGTTTTTGAAACATTGTGTTTCCTGTGAAATTGTTCACACAAAGTGACTTGAAGCCATTTTGGCCATGTAGTTTATCCCCTTTGCCATAGTTCTGAGTAGGAAACTTGTTAGTAAAGACTTAGTTGAAGCCATGGCATTGTGATGCAGTTTTAGAATTAGGCTGAGAAAGTGAGACATGAAATACTGTGTTCTGAGAATTTGTGAACACAAAGTGACTTGAAACCACTTTGGCCATGTAGTTTATCCCATTTGCCATAATTCTGAGTAGGAAACTTGTTTGGAAACACTTAGTTTTAGACGTGGAGCTGTAATGCAGTTTTATTCTGTTTTTGAGCTTCTCTCGCATGTTTTTGATACATTGTGTTTTCTTTGAAATAGTCAACACAAAGTCACTTGAAATCACGTTGGCCATGCAGCGTATCCCATTTGCCATAGTTCTGAGTGCGAAACGTGTTTTTTGTGACTTTTTTTTTATCATATTTTAGACGACATGCTATAGTATGACTTTTTTCACATATTTTAGACGACATGACTTTTTGTTTTCTGTGAAATTGCAGACACAAAGTGACATGAAACCACTTTGGCCATGTAGTTTATCCCATTTGCCATAGTTCTGATTCGGAAACTTGTTTGTAAACACTTAGTTTAAGCCGTGGAGCTGTAATGCAGTTTTATGCTGTTTTTGAGCTTCTCTCGCATGTTTTTGAAACATTGTGTTTTCTTTCAAATAGTCAACACAAAGTCACTTGAAATCACGTTGGCCATGTAGTGTATAGTGTGACTTTTTTTCATGTATTGGACATGTTATAGCTTGACTTTTTTATATTTTACACGACATGCTATAGTATGACTTTTTTTTTATCATATTTTAGACGACATGCAATAGTGTGACTTTTTTTATGATATTTTAGACGACATGCTATAGTATGACTTTTTTGTGTCATATTTTGGACGACATGGTATTTTATGACTTTTTTAACTTTTTGGACGACATGCTATTTTGAGACTTTTTTCACTTTTTGGATGACGTTATAGTATGACTTTTTTCATATTTTAGACGACTTGTTATAGCATGACTTTATTTCACTTTTTGGACGACATGCTATTTTATGACTTTTTTTCATATTTTGGACGACATACTATAGTGTGACTTTTTTTCATGTTTTGGACATGTTATAGGGTGACTTTTTTTCATATTTTACACGACATGTTATATTATGAGTTTTTTCATGTTTTGGACATGTTATAGCTTGACTTTTTTTTAAATTTTAGACGACATGCGAAAGTATGACTTTTTGATCATATGTTAGACGACATGCTATCGTATGACTTTTTGATCATATTTTAGACAACATGCTATAGTATGACTTTTTGATCATATTTTAGACGACATGCTATCGTATGACTTTTTTTCATATTTTAGACGACATGACTTTTTGTTTTCTGTGAAATTGCAGACACAAAGTGACATGAAACCACTTTGACCATGTAGTTTACCCCATTTGCCATAGTTCTGATTAGGAAATTTGTTAGTAAAGACTTAGTTGAAGCCATGGCGCTGTGATGCAGTTTTAAATTAGGCTGAGAAAGTGAGACTTGAAATGCTGTTTTCTGTGAAATTGTTCAAACAAAGTGACTTGAAACCACTTTGGCCATGTAGTTTATCCCCATTGCCATAGTTCTGAGTAGGAAACTTGTTAGTAAAGACTTAGTTGAAGCCATGGCGCTGTGATGCAGTTTTACATTAGGCTGAGAAAGTGAGACATGAAATACTGTTTTCTGAGAATTTGTGAACACAAAGTGACTTGAAACCACTTTGGCCATGTAGTTTATCCCAATTGCCATAATTCTAAGTAGGAAACTTGTTTGGAAACACTTAGTTTAAGCCGTGGAGCTGTAATGCAGTTTTACGCTGTTTTTGAGCTTCTCTCGCATGTTTTTGAAACATTGTGTTTCCTTTGAAATAGTCAACACAAAGTCACTTGAAATCACGTTGGCCATGTAGCGTATCCCATTTGCCATAGTTCTGAGTGCGAAACGTGTTTTTTGTGACTTTTTTTTTATCATATTTTAGACGACATGCTATAGTATGACTTTTTTCACATATTTTAGACGACATACTATAGTGTGACTTTTTTTCATGTTTTGGACATGTTATCGTGTGACTTTTTTTCATATTTTACACGACGTGCTATAGGATGACTTTTTTTTTTCATATTTTAGACGACATGCAATAGTGTGACTTTTTTTATGATATTTTAAACGACATGCTATAGTATGACTTTTTTGTGTCATATTTTGGACGACATGGTATTTTATGACTTTTTTAACTTTTTGGACAACATGCTATCTTGAGACTTTTTTCACTTTTTGGATGACGTTATAGTATGACTTTTCATATTTTAGACGACTTGTTATAGCGTGACTTTATTTCACTTTTTGGACGACATGCTATAGTGTGACTTTTTTTCATGTTTTGGACATGTTATAGCTTGACTTTTTTACATTTTAGACGACATATTATGACTTTTTGATCATATTTTAGACGACATGCTATCGTATGACTTTTTTTCATATTTTTGACATGTTATAGCTTGACTTTTTTATATTTTAGACGACATATTATAGCGTGACTTTTTTTCATATTTTACACGACATGCTATAGTATGACTTTTTTTTATCAAATTTTAGACGACATGACTTTTTGTTTTCTGTTTGTTATAGTATGATTTTTTCATGTTTTGGACATGTTATCGTGTGACTTTTTTTCATATTTTACACGACATGCTATAGTATGACTTTTTTACCATATTTTAGATGACATGCTATTGTATGACTTTTTTGTGTCATATTTTGGACGACATGGTATTTTATGACTTTTTTAACTTTTTGGACGACATGCTATTTTGAGACTTTTTTCACTTTTTGGATGACGTTATAGTATGACTTTTTTCATATTTTAGACGACTTGTTATAGCATGACTTTATTTCACTTTTTGGACGACATGCTATAGTGTGACTTTTTTTCATGTTTTGGACATGTTATAGCTTGACTTTTTTACATTTTAGACGACATATTATAGGGTGACTTTTTTTCATATTTTACACGACATGTTATAGTATGACTTTTTTCATGTTTTCGACATGTTATCGTGTGACTTTTTGATTATATTTTAGACGACATGCTATCGTGTGACTTTTTGTCTCATTTTGCACGACATGCTATGGTATGACTTTTTTTCATATTTTGGATATGTTATAGCTTGACTTTTTTATATTTTAGACGACATATAATAGCGTGACTTTTTTTCATATTTTACACGACATGCTATAGTATGACTTTTTTATCATATTTTAGACGACATGACTTTTTGTTTTCTGTGTGTTATAGTATGACTTTTTTCATGTTTTGGACATGTTGTCGTGTGACTTTTTTTCATATTTTACACGACATGCTATAGTATGACTTTTTTATCATATTTTAGACGACATGTTATAGTATGACTTTTTTCATGTTTTGGACATGTTATCGTGTGACTTTTTTATATTTTAGACGACATATTATAGAGTGACTTTTTTTCATATTTTACACGACATGCAGTGTGACTTTTTTTTATCATATTTTAGACGACATGACTTTTTGTTTTCTGTGAAATTGCAGACACAAAGTGACATGAAACCACTTTGGCCATGTAGTTTATCCCATTTGCCATAGTTCTGATTCGGAAAGTTGTTTGTAAACACTTAGTTTAAGCCGTGGCGCTGTGATGCAGTTTTATGCTGTGTTTGAGCTTCTCTCTCTGAGATAAGGCTGTTTTTGAAACATTGTGTTTCCTGTGAAATTGTTCACACAAAGTGACTTGAAACCATTTTGGCCATGTAGTTTATCCCAATTGCCATAATTCTAAGTAGGAAACTTGTTTGGAAACACTTAGTTTAAGCCGTGGAGCTGTAATGCAGTTTTATGCTGTTTTTGAGCTTCTCTCGCATGTTTTTGAAACCTTGTGTTTTCTTTGAAATAGTCAACACAAAGTCACTTGAAATCACGTTGGCCATGTAGTGTATCCCATTTGCCATAGTCTTGAGTGCGAAACTTGTTTTTTGTGACTTTTTTCACATATTTTAGACGACATACTATAGTGTGACTTTTTTTCATGTTTTGGACATGTTATAGTGTGACTTTTTTTCATATTTTACACGACTTGGTATAGTCTGAGTTTTTCGTCATATTTTGGATGACATGACGTTTTTTACTTTTTGGACGACATGCTATTTTGAGACTTTTTTCACTTTTTTGATGACGTTATAGTATGACTTTTTTCATATTTTAGACGACTTGTTATAGTATGACTTTTTTTTCATATTTTGGACGACATGCTATATTATGGCTTTTTTTCATATTTTGGACGTTATAGCTTGACTTTTTTTTTATCATATTTTAGACGACATGCTATAGTATGACTTTTTTGTGATATATTTTGGACGACATGGTATTTTATGACTTTTTTCACTTTTTGGATGACGTTATAGTATGACTTTTTTCATATTTTAGACGACTTGTTATAGCATGACTTTATTTCACTTTTTGGACGACATGCTATGTTATGACTTTTTTTCATATTTTGGACGACATGCTATAGTTTGACTTTTTTTACATATTTTAGACATGTTATCGTGTGACTGTTTTTCATATTTTACACGACATGCTATAGAATGACTTTTTTTTATCATATTTTAGATGACATGCAATAGTGTGACTTTTTTTTATCATATTTTAGACGACATGCTATAGTATGACTTTTTTGTGTCATATTTTGGACGACATGGTATTTTATGACTTTTTTAACTTTTTGGACAACATGCTATTTTGAGAGTTTTTTCACTTTTTGGATGACGTTATAGTATGACTTTTTTCATATTTTGGACGACATGCTATAGTTTGACTTTTTTTACATATTTTAGACGACATACTATAGTGTGACTTTTTGATCATATTTTAGACGACATGCAATCGTGTGACTTTTTGTCTTATTTTGCACGACATGCTATGGTATGACTTTTTTTCATATTTTGGACATGTTATAGCTTGACTTTTTTTATATTTTAGACGACATATTATAGCGTGACTTTTTTTTAATATTTTACACGACATGTTATAGTATGACTTTTTTCATGTTTTGGACATGTTATAGCTTGACTTTTTTTTAAATTTTAGACGACATGCTATAGTATGACTATTTGATCATATTTTAGATGACATGTTATAGTATGACTTTTTGATCATATTTTAGACGACATGCTATCGTGTGACTTTTTTTCATATTTTGGATATGTTATAGCTTGACTTTTTCATATTTTAGACGACATATTATAACGTTACTTTTTTTCATATTTTACACGACATGCTATAGTCTGACATTTTTAATCATGTTTTAGACGACATGACTTTTTGTTTTCTGTGAAATTGCAGACACAAAGTGACATGAAACCACTTTGGCCATGTAGTTTATCCCATTTGCCATAATTCTGAGTAGGAAACTTGTTTGGAAACACTTAGTTTAAGCCGTGGAGCTGTAATGCAGTTTTATGCTGTTTTTGAGCTTCTCTCGCTGAAATAAGGCTGTTTTTGAAACATTGTGTTTCCTGTGAAATTGTTCACACAAAGTGACTTGAAACCACTTTGGCCATGTAGTTTATCCCATTTGCCATAGTGCTGAGTACGAAACTTGTTTTCAACACTTAGTTTAAGCCGTTGCACTGTGATGCAGTTCTACATTAGGCTGAGAACGTGAGACATTAAATACTGTTTTCTGAGAATTTGTGAACACAAAGTGACTTGAAACCACTTTGGCCATGTAGTTTATCCCATTTGCCATAGTTATGATTCGGAAACTTCTTTGTAAAGACTTAGTTGAAGCCATGGCGCTGTGATGCAGTTTTACATTAGGCTGAGAAAGTGAGACTTGAAATGCTGTTTTCTGTGAAATTACAGACACAAAGTGACTTGAAACCATTTTGGCCATGTAGTTTATCCCATTTGCCATAATTCTGAGTAGGAAACTTGTTTGGAAACACTTAGTTTAAGCCGTGGAGTTGTATTGCAGTTTTATGCTGTTTTTGAGCATCTCTCGCTGAAATAAGGCTGTTTTTGAAACGTTATGTTTCCTGTGAAATTGTTCATTCAAAGTGACTTGAAACCACTTTGGCCATGTAGTTTATCCCAATTGCCATAATTCTAAGTAGGAAACTTGTTTGGAAACACTTAGTTTAAGCCGTGGAGCTGTAATGCAGTTTTATGCTGTTTTTGAGCTTCTCTCGCATGTTTTTGAAACCTTGTGTTTTCTTTGAAATAGTCAACACAAAGTCACTTGAAATCACGTTGGCCATGTAGTGTATCCCATTTGCCATAGTCTTGAGTGCGAAACTTGTTTTTTGTGACTTTTTTCACTTATTTTAGACGACATACTATAGTGTGACTTTTTTTCATGTTTTGGACATGTTATAGTGTGACTTTTTTTCATATTTTGGACATGTTATAGCATGACTTTATTTCACTTTTTGGACGACATGCTATGTTATGACTTTTTTTCATATTTTGGACGACATGCTATAGTTTGACTTTTTTTACATATTTTAGACATGTTATCGTGTGACTGTTTTTCATATTTTACACGACATGCTATAGTATGACTTTTTTTTTATCATATTTTAGATGACATGCAATAGTGTGACTTTTTTTTATCATATTTTAGACGACATGCTATAGTATGACTTTTTTGTGTCATATTTTGGACGACATGGTATTTTATGACTTTTTTAACTTTTTGGACAACATGCTATTTTGAGAGTTTTTTCACTTTTTGGATGACGTTATAGTATGACTTTTTTCATATTTTGGACGACATGCTATAGTTTGACTTTTTTTACATATTTTAGACGACATACTATAGTGTGACTTTTTGATCATATTTTAGACGACATGCAATCGTGTGACTTTTTGTCTTATTTTGCACGACATGCTATGGTATGACTTTTTTTCATATTTTGGACATGTTATAGCTTGACTTTTTTTATATTTTAGACGACATATTATAGCGTGACTTTTTTTTAATATTTTACACGACATGTTATAGTATGACTTTTTTCATGTTTTGGACATGTTATAGCTTGACTTTTTTTTAAATTTTAGACGACATGCTATAGTATGACTATTTGATCATATTTTAGATGACATGTTATAGTATGACTTTTTGATCATATTTTAGACGACATGCTATCGTGTGACTTTTTTTCATATTTTGGATATGTTATAGCTTGACTTTTTCATATTTTAGACGACATATTATAACGTTACTTTTTTTCATATTTTACACGACATGCTATAGTCTGACATTTTTAATCATGTTTTAGACGACATGACTTTTTGTTTTCTGTGAAATTGCAGACACAAAGTGACATGAAACCACTTTGGCCATGTAGTTTATCCCATTTGCCATAATTCTGAGTAGGAAACTTGTTTGGAAACACTTAGTTTAAGCCGTGGAGCTGTAATGCAGTTTTATGCTGTTTTTGAGCTTCTCTCGCTGAAATAAGGCTGTTTTTGAAACATTGTGTTTCCTGTGAAATTGTTCACACAAAGTGACTTGAAACCACTTTGGCCATGTAGTTTATCCCATTTGCCATAGTGCTGAGTACGAAACTTGTTTTCAACACTTAGTTTAAGCCGTTGCACTGTGATGCAGTTCTACATTAGGCTGAGAACGTGAGACATTAAATACTGTTTTCTGAGAATTTGTGAACACAAAGTGACTTGAAACCACTTTGGCCATGTAGTTTATCCCATTTGCCATAGTTATGATTCGGAAACTTCTTTGTAAAGACTTAGTTGAAGCCATGGCGCTGTGATGCAGTTTTACATTAGGCTGATAAAGTGAGACTTGAAATGCTGTTTTCTGTGAAATTACAGACACAAAGTGACTTGAAACCATTTTGGCCATGTAGTTTATCCCATTTGCCATAATTCTGAGTAGGAAACTTGTTTGGAAACACTTAGTTTAAGCCGTGGAGTTGTATTGCAGTTTTATGCTGTTTTTGAGCATCTCTCGCTGAAATAAGGCTGTTTTTGAAACGTTATGTTTCCTGTGAAATTGTTCATTCAAAGTGACTTGAAACCACTTTGGCCATGTAGTTTATCCCAATTGCCATAATTCTAAGTAGGAAACTTGTTTGGAAACACTTAGTTTAAGCCGTGGAGCTGTAATGCAGTTTTATGCTGTTTTTGAGCTTCTCTCGCATGTTTTTGAAACCTTGTGTTTTCTTTGAAATAGTCAACACAAAGTCACTTGAAATCACGTTGGCCATGTAGTGTATCCCATTTGCCATAGTCTTGAGTGCGAAACTTGTTTTTTGTGACTTTTTTCACATATTTTAGACGACATACTATAGTGTGACTTTTTTTCATGTTTTGGACATGTTATAGTGTGACTTTTTTTCATATTTTACACGACTTGGTATAGTCTGAGTTTTTCGTCATATTTTGGATGACATGACGTTTTTTACTTTTTGGACGACATGCTATTTTGAGACTTTTTTCACTTTTTTGATGACGTTATAGTATGACTTTTTTCATATTTTAGACGACTTGTTATAGTATGACTTTTTTTTCATATTTTGGACGACATGCTATATTATGGCTTTTTTTCATATTTTGGACGTTATAGCTTGACTTTTTTTTTATCATATTTTAGACGACATGCTATAGTATGACTTTTTTGTGATATATTTTGGACGACATGGTATTTTATGACTTTTTTCACTTTTTGGATGACGTTATAGTATGACTTTTTTCATATTTTAGACGACTTGTTATAGCATGACTTTATTTCACTTTTTGAACGACATGCTATGTTATGACTTTTTTTCATATTTTGGACGACATGCTATAGTTTGACTTTTTTTACATATTTTAGACGACATACTATAGTGTGACTTTTTTTCATTTTTTGGACATGTTATAGTGTGACTTTTTTTCATATTTTACACGACATGCTATAGTATGACTTTTTTTATCATATTTTAGACGACAGGCAATAGTGTGACTTTTTTTTATGATATTTTAGACGACATGCTATAGTATGACTTTTTTGTGTCATATTTTGGACGACATGGTATTTCATGACTTTTTTAACTTTTTGGACGACATGCTATTTTGAGACTTTTTTCACTTTTTGGATGACGTTATAGTTTGACTTTTTTCATATTTTAGACGACTTGTTATAGCATGACTTTATTTCACTTTTTGGACGACATGCTATATTATGACTTTTTTTCATGTTTTGGACATGTTATAGCTTGACTTTTTTACATTTTAGACGACATATTATAGCGTGACTTTTTTTCGTATTTTACACGACATGTTATAGTGTGACTTTTTTCATGTTTTGGACATGTTATCGTGTGACTTTTTGATTATATTTTAGACGACATGCTATCGTGTGACTTTTTGTCTCATTTTGCACGACATACTATGGTATGACTTTTTTTCATATTTTGGACATGTTATAGCTTGACTTTTTTATATTTTAGACGACATATTATAGGGTGACTTTTTTTCATATTTTACACGACATGTTATCGTATGACTTTTTTCATGTTTTGGACATGTTATAGTTTGACTTTTTTTTAAAATTTTAGACGACATACTATAGTATGACTTTTTGATCATATGTTAGACGACATGCTATAGTATGACTTTTTGATTATATTTTAGACGACATGCTATCGTGTGACTTTTTGTCTTAATTTGCACGACATGCTATGGTATGACTTTTTTCATATTTTGGACATGTTATAGCTTGACTTTTTTATATTTTAGACGACATATTATAGCGTGACTTTTTGATCATATGTTAGACGACATGTTATAGTATGACTTTTTGATCATATTTTAGACGACATGCTATCGTATGACTTTTTTTCATATTTTGGACATGTTATAGCTTGACTTTTTTATATTTTAGACGACATATTATAGCGTGACATTTTTTCATATTTTACACATGTTATAGTATGACTTTTTTCATGTTTTGGACATGTTATCATTTGACTTTTTTTCATATTTTACACGACATGCTATAGTATGACTTTTTTTATCATATTTTAGATGACATGCTATAGTATGACTTTTTTGTGTCATATTTTGGACGACATGTTATTTTATGACTTTTTTCACTTTTTGGATGACGTTATAGTATGACTTTTTTCATATTTTAGACGACTTGTTATAGCATGACTTTATTTCACTTTTTGGACGACATGCAAGTTATGACTTTTTTTCATATTTTGGACGACATGCTATAGTTTGACTTTTTTTACATATTTTAGACGACATACTATAGTGTGACTTTTTTTCATGTTTTGGACATGTTATAGTGTGACTTTTTTTCATATTTTACACGACATGCTATAGTATGACTTTTTTTTATCATATTTTAGACGACATGCAATAGTGTGACTTTTTTTTATCATATTTTAGACGACATGCTATAGTATGACTTTTTTGTGTCATATTTGGGACGACATGGTATTTTATGACTTTTTTAACTTTTTGGACGACATGCTATTTTGAGACTTTTTTCACTTTTTGGATGACGTTATAGTATGACTTTTTTCATATTTTAGACGACTTGTTTAAGCATGACTTTATTTCAGTTTTTGGACGACATGCTATATTATGACTTTTTTTCATATATTGGACATGTTATAGTGTGACTTTTTTTCATATTTTAGACGACTTGTTATAGTATGACTTTTTTTCATATTTTGGACGACATGCTATATTATGGATTTTTTTCATATTTTGGACGTTGTAGCTTGACTTTTTTTTAAATTTTAGACGACATGCTATAGTATGACTTTTTGATCATATTTTAGACGACATGCTATCGTGTGACTTTTTGTCTTTTTTTGCACGACATGCTATGGTATGACTTTTTTTCATATTTTGGACATGTTATAGCTTGACATTTTTATATTTTAGACGACATATTATAGCGTGACTTTTTTTCATATTTTACACGACATGTTATACTGTGACTTTTTTCATGTTTTGGACATGTTATCGTGTGACTTTTTTTCATATTTTACACGACATGCTATAGTATGACTTTTTGATCATATTTTAGACGACATGTTATAGTATGACTTTTTTGTGTCATATTTTGGACGACAAAGTATTTTATGACTTTTTTAACTTTTTGGACGACATGCTATTTTGAGACTTTTTTCACTTTTTGGATGACGTTATAGTATGACTTTTTTCATATTTTAGACGACTTGTTATAGCGTGACTTTATTTCACTTTTTGGACGACATGCTATAATGTGACTTTTTGTCTCATTTTGCACGACATGCTATGGTATGACTTTTTTTCATATTTTGGACATGTTATAGCTTGACTTTTTTATATTTTAGACGACATATTATAGCGTGACTTTTTTTCATATTTTACACGACGTGTTATAGTATGACTTTTTTCATGTTTTGGAAATGTTATAGCTTGACTTTTTTTTAAATTTTAGACGACATGCTATAGTATGACTTTTTGATCATGTTTTAGACAACATGACTTTTTGTTTTCTGTGATATTGCAGACACAAAGTGACATGAAACCCCTTTGGCCATGTAGTTTATCCCATTTGCCATAGTTATGATTCGGAAACTTGTTTGTAAACACTTAGTTTAAGCCGTGGCGCTGTGATGCAGTTTTAAATTAGGCTGAGAAAGTGAGACATGAAATACTGTTTTCTGAGAATTTGTGAACACAAAGTGACTTGAAACCACTTTGGCCATGTAGTTTATCCCATTTGCCATAGTTATGATTCGGAAACTTGTTTGTAAACACTTAGTTTAAGCCGTGGCGCTGTGATGCAGTTTTATGCTGTATTTGAGCTTCTATCGCTGAGATAAGGCTGTTTTTGAAACATTGTGTTTCCTGTGAAATTGTTCACACAAAGTGACTTGAAACCACTTTGGCCATGTAGTTTATCCCTAAGGCCATAATTCTGAGTAGGAAACTTGTTAGTAAAGACTTAGTTGAAGCCATGGCGCTGTGATGCAGTTTTACATTAGGCTGAGAAAGTGAGACTTGAAATGCTGTTTTCTGTGAAATTACAGACACAAAGTGACTTGAAACCATTTTGGCCATGTAGTTTATCCCATTTGCCATAATTCTGAGTAGGAAACTTGTTTGGAAACACTTAGTTTAAGCCGTGGATCTGTAATGCAGTTTTATGCTGTTTTTGAGCTTCTCTCGCATGTTTTTGAAAGCTTGTGTTTTCTTTGAAATAGTCAACACAAAGTCACTTGAAATCACGTTGGCCATGTAGTGTATCCCATTTGCCATAATCTTGAGTGCGAAACTTGTTTTTTGTGACTTTTTTCACGTATTTTAGACGACATACTATAGTGTGACTTTTTTTCATGTTTTGGACATGTTATAGTGTGACTTTTTTTCATATTTTACACGACATGCTATAGTATGACTTTTTTTTATCATATTTTAGACGACATGCAATAGTGTGACTTTTTTTTATCATATTTTAGACGACATGCTATAGTATGACTTTTTTGTGTCATATTTTGGACGACATGGTATTTTATGACTTTTTTCACTTTTTGGATGACGCTATAGTATGACTTTTTTCATATTTTAGACGACTTGTTATAGCATGACTTTATTTCACTTTTTGGACGACATGCTATGTTATGACTTTTTTTCATATTTTGGACGACATGCTATAGTTTGACTTTTTTTACATATTTTAGACGACATACTATAGTGTGACTTTTTTTCATGTTTTGGACATGTTATCGTGTGACTTTTTTTCGTATTTTACACGACATGCTATAGTATGACTTTTTGATCATATTTTAGACGACATGCTATAGTATGACTTTTTTGTGTCATATTTTGGACGACATGGTATTTTATGACTTTTTTCACTTTTTGGATGACGTTATAGTATGACTTTTTTCATATTTTAGACGACTTGTTACAGCATGACTTTATTTCACTTTTTGGACGACATGCTATGTTATGACTTTTTTTCATATTTTGGACGACATGCCATAGTTTGACTTTTTTTACATATTTTAGACGACATACTATAGTGTGACTTTTTTTCATGTTTTGGACATGTTATAGTGTGACTTTTTTTCATATTTTACACGACATGCTATAGTATGACTTTTTTTATCATATTTTAGACGACATGCAATAGTGTGACATTTTTTTTATCATATTTTAGACGACATGCTATAGTATGACTTTTTTGTGTCATATTTTGGACGACATGGTATTTTATGACTTTTTTAACTTTTTGGACGACATGCTATTTTGAGACTTTTTTCACTTTTTGGATGACGTTATAGTATGACTTTTTTCATATTTTAGACGACTTGTTATAGCGTGACTTTATTTCACTTTTTGGACGACATGCTATAAAGTGACTTTTTGTCTCATTTTGCACGACATGCTATGGTATGACTTTTTTTCATATTTTGGACATGTTATAGCTTGACTTTTTTATATTTTAGACGACATATTATAGCGTGACTTTTTTTCATATTTTACACGACGTGTTATAGTATGACTTTTTTCATGTTTTGGAAATGTTATAGCTTGACTTTTTTTTAAATTTTAGACGACATGCTATAGTATGACTTTTTGATCATGTTTTAGACAACATGACTTTTTGTTTTCTGTGATATTGCAGACACAAAGTGACATGAAACCCCTTTGGCCATGTAGTTTATCCCATTTGCCATAGTTATGATTCGGAAACTTGTTTGTAAACACTTAGTTTAAGCCGTGGCGCTGTGATGCAGTTTTAAATTAGGCTGAGAAAGTGAGACATGAAATACTGTTTTCTGAGAATTTGTGAACACAAAGTGACTTGAAACCACTTTGGCCATGTAGTTTATCCCATTTGCCATAGTTATGATTCGGAAACTTGTTTGTAAACACTTAGTTTAAGCCGTGGCGCTGTGATGCAGTTTTATGCTGTATTTGAGCTTCTATCGCTGAGATAAGGCTGTTTTTGAAACATTGTGTTTCCTGTGAAATTGTTCACACAAAGTGACTTGAAACCACTTTGGCCATGTAGTTTATCCCTAAGGCCATAATTCTGAGTAGGAAACTTGTTAGTAAAGACTTAGTTGAAGCCATGGCGCTGTGATGCAGTTTTACATTAGGCTGAGAAAGTGAGACTTGAAATGCTGTTTTCTGTGAAATTACAGACACAAAGTGACTTGAAACCATTTTGGCCATGTAGTTTATCCCATTTGCCATAATTCTGAGTAGGAAACTTGTTTGGAAACACTTAGTTTAAGCCGTGGATCTGTAATGCAGTTTTTTGCTGTTTTTGAGCTTCTCTCGCATGTTTTTGAAAGCTTGTGTTTTCTTTGAAATAGTCAACACAAAGTCACTTGAAATCACGTTGGCCATGTAGTGTATCCCATTTGCCATAATCTTGAGTGCGAAACTTGTTTTTTGTGACTTTTTTCACGTATTTTAGACGACATACTATAGTGTGACTTTTTTTCATGTTTTAAACATGTTATAGTGTGACTTTTTTTCATATTTTACACGACATGCTATAGTATGACTTTTTTTTTATCATATTTTAGACGACATGCAATAGTGTGACTTTTTTTTTATCATATTTTAGACGACATGCTATAGTATGACTTTTTTGTGTCATATTTTGGACGACATGGTATTTTATGACTTTTTTCACTTTTTGGATGACGCTATAGTATGACTTTTTTCATATTTTAGACGACTTGTTATAGCATGACTTTATTTCACTTTTTGGACGACATGCTATGTTATGACTTTTTTTCATATTTTGGACGACATGCTATAGTTTGACTTTTTTTACATATTTTAGACGACATACTATAGTGTGACTTTTTTTCATGTTTTGGACATGTTATCGTGTGACTTTTTTTCATATTTTACACGACATGCTATAGTATGACTTTTTGATCATATTTTAGACGACATGCTATAGTATGACTTTTTTGTGTCATATTTTGGACGACATGGTATTTTATGACTTTTTTCACTTTTTGGATGACGTTATAGTATGACTTTTTTCATATTTTAGACGACTTGTTACAGCATGACTTTATTTCACTTTTTGGACGACATGCTATGTTATGACTTTTTTTCATATTTTGGACGACATGCCATAGTTTGACTTTTTTTACATATTTTAGACGACATACTATAGTGTGACTTTTTTTCATGTTTTGGACGTTATAGTGTGACTTTTTTTCATATTTTACACGACATGCTATAGTATGACTTTTTTTATCATATTTTAGACGACATGCAATAGTGTGACATTTTTTTTATCATATTTTAGACGACATGCTATAGTATGACTTTTTTGTGTCATATTTTGGACGACATGGTATTTTATGACTTTTTTAACTTTTTGGACGACATGCTATTTTGAGACTTTTTTCACTTTTTGGATGACGTTATAGTATGACTTTTTTCATATTTTAGACGACTTGTTTTAGCATGACTTTATTTCAGTTTTTGGACGACATGCTATATTATGACTTTTTTTCATATTTTGGACATGTTATAGTGTGACTTTTTTTCATATTTTAGACGACTTGTTATAGTATGACTTTATTTCACTTTTTGGAGAACATGCTATAGTGTGACTTTTTTACATTTTAGACGACATATTATAGCGTGACTTTTTTTCATATTTTACACGACATGTTAAAGTCTGACTTTTTTCATGTTTTGGACATGTTATCGTGTGACTTTTTGATTATATTTTAGACGACATGCTATCGTGTGACTTTTTGTCTCATTTTGCACGACATGCTATGGTATGACTTTTTTTCATATTTTGGACATGTTATAACTTGACTTTTTTATATTTTAGACGACATATTATAGCGTGACTTTTTTTCATATTTTACACGACATGCTATAGTATGACATTTTTAATCATATTTTAGACGACATGACTTTTTGTTTTCTGTGAAATTGCAGACACAAAGTGACATGAAACCACTTTGGCCATGTAGTTTATCCCATTTGCCATAGTTCTGATTCGGAAACTTGTTTGTAAACACTTAGTTTAAGCCGTGGCGCTGTGATGCAGTTTTACATTAGGCTGAGGAAGTGAGACATGAAATACTGTTTTCTGAGAATTTGTAAACACAAAGTTACTTGAAACCACTTTGGCCATGTAGTTTATCCCATTTGCCATAATTCTGAGTAGGAAACTTGTTTGTAAACACTTAGTTTAAGCCGTGGAGTTGTAATGCAGTTTTATGCTGTTTTTGAGCTTCTCTCGCATGTTTTTGAAACCTTGTGTTTTCTTTGAAATAGTCAACACAAAGTCACTTGAAATCACGTTGGCCATGTAGTGTATCCCATTTGCCATAGTTCTGAGTGCGAAACTTGTTTTTTGTGACTTTTTTTTTTATCATATTTTAGACGACATGCTATAGTATGACTTTTTTCACATATTTTAGACGACATACTATAGTGTGACTTTTTTTCATGTTTTGGACATGTTATAGTATGACTTTTTTTCATATTTTACACGACGTGGTATAGTCTGAGTTTTTCGTCATATTTTGGGTGACATGACTTTTTTTACTTTTTGGACGACATGCTATTTTGAGACTTTTTTCACTTTTTTGATGACGTTATAGTGTGACTTTTTTCATATTTTATACGACCTGTTATAGTATGACTTTTTTTTCATATTTTGGACGACATGCTATGTTATGGCTTTTTTTCATATTTTGGACGACATGCTATATTATGGATTTTTTTCATATTTTGGACGTTGTAGCTTGACTTTTTTTAAAATTTTAGACGACATGCTATAGTATGACTTTTTGATCATATTTTAGACGACATGCTATCGTTTGACTTTTTGTCTTTTTTTGCACGACATGCTATGGTATGACTTTTTTTCATATTTTGGACATGTTATAGCTTGACATTTTTATATTTTAGACGACATATTATAGCGTGACTTTTTTTCATATTTTACACGACATGTTATACTGTGACTTTTTTCATGTTTTGGACATGTTATCGTGTGACTTTTTTTCATATTTTACACGACATGCTATAGTATGACTTTTTGATCATATTTTAGACGACATGCTATAGTATGACTTTTTTGTGTCATATTTTGGACGACATGGTATTTTATGACTTTTTTCACTTTTTGGATGACGTTATAGTATGACTTTTTTCATATTTTAGACGACTTGTTACAGCATGACTTTATTTCACTTTTTGGACGACATGCTATGTTATGACTTTTTTTCATATTTTGGACGACATGCCATAGTTTGACTTTTTTTACATATTTTAGACGACATACTATAGTGTGACTTTTTTTCATGTTTTGGACATGTTATAGTGTGACTTTTTTTCATATTTTACACGACATGCTATAGTATGACTTTTTTTATCATATTTTAGACGACATGCAATAGTGTGACATTTTTTTTATCATATTTTAGACGACATGCTATAGTATGACTTTTTTGTGTCATATTTTGGACGACATGGTATTTTATGACTTTTTTAACTTTTTGGACGACATGCTATTTTGAGACTTTTTTCACTTTTTGGATGACGTTATAGTATGACTTTTTTCATATTTTAGACGACTTGTTTTAGCATGACTTTATTTCAGTTTTTGGACGACATGCTATATTATGACTTTTTTTCATATTTTGGACATGTTATAGTGTGACTTTTTTTCATATTTTAGACGACTTGTTATAATGTGACTTTATTTCACTTTTTGGAGAACATGCTATAGTGTGACTTTTTTACATTTTAGACGACATATTATAGCGTGACTTTTTTTCATATTTTACACGACATGTTAAAGTCTGACTTTTTTCATGTTTTGGACATGTTATCGTGTGACTTTTTGATTATATTTTAGACGACATGCTATCGTGTGACTTTTTGTCTCATTTTGCACGACATGCTATGGTATGACTTTTTTTCATATTTTGGACATGTTATAACTTGACTTTTTTATATTTTAGACGACATATTATAGCGTGACTTTTTTTCATATTTTACACGACATGCTATAGTATGACATTTTTAATCATATTTTAGACGACATGACTTTTTGTTTTCTGTGAAATTGCAGACACAAAGTGACATGAAACCACTTTGGCCATGTAGTTTATCCCATTTGCCATAGTTCTGATTCGGAAACTTGTTTGTAAACACTTAGTTTAAGCCGTGGCGCTGTGATGCAGTTTTACATTAGGCTGAGGAAGTGAGACATGAAATACTGTTTTCTGAGAATTTGTAAACACAAAGTGACTTGAAACCACTTTGGCCATGTAGTTTATCCCATTTGCCATAATTCTGAGTCGGAAACTTGTTTGTAAACACTTAGTTTAAGCCGTGGAGTTGTAATGCAGTTTTATGCTGTTTTTGAGCTTCTCTCGCATGTTTTTGAAACCTTGTGTTTTCTTTGAAATAGTCAACACAAAGTCACTTGAAATCACGTTGGCCATGTAGTGTATCCCATTTGCCATAGTTCTGAGTGCGAAACTTGTTTTTTGTGACTTTTTTTTTTATCATATTTTAGACGACATGCTATAGTATGACTTTTTTCACATATTTTAGACGACATACTATAGTGTGACTTTTTTTCATGTTTTGGACATGTTATAGTATGACTTTTTTTCATATTTTACACGACGTGGTATAGTCTGAGTTTTTCGTCATATTTTGGGTGACATGACTTTTTTTACTTTTTGGACGACATGCTATTTTGAGACTTTTTTCACTTTTTTGATGACGTTATAGTGTGACTTTTTTCATATTTTATACGACCTGTTATAGTATGACTTTTTTTCATATTTTGGACGACATGCTATGTTATGGCTTTTTTTTCATATTTTGGACGACATGCTATATTATGGATTTTTTTCATATTTTGGACGTTGTAGCTTGACTTTTTTTAAAATTTTAGACGACATGCTATAGTATGACTTTTTGATCATATTTTAGACGACATGCTATCGTTTGACTTTTTGTCTTTTTTTGCACGACATGCTATGGTATGACTTTTTTTCATATTTTGGACATGTTATAGCTTGACATTTTTATATTTTAGACGACATATTATAGCGTGACTTTTTTTCATATTTTACACGACATGTTATACTGTGACTTTTTTCATGTTTTGGACATGTTATCGTGTGACTTTTTTTCATATTTTACACGACATGCTATAGTATGACTTTTTGATCATATTTTAGACGACATGCTATAGTATGACTTTTTTGTGTCATATTTTGGACGACATGGTATTTTATGACTTTTTTCACTTTTTGGATGACGTTATAGTATGACTTTTTTCATATTTTAGACGACTTGTTACAGCATGACTTTATTTCACTTTTTGGACGACATGCTATGTTATGACTTTTTTTCATATTTTGGACGACATGCCATAGTTTGACTTTTTTTACATATTTTAGACGACATACTATAGTGTGACTTTTTTTCATGTTTTGGACATGTTATAGTGTGACTTTTTTTCATATTTTACACGACATGCTATAGTATGACTTTTTTTATCATATTTTAGACGACATGCAATAGTGTGACATTTTTTTTATCATATTTTAGACGACATGCTATAGTATGACTTTTTTGTGTCATATTTTGGACGACATGGTATTTTATGACTTTTTTAACTTTTTGGACGACATGCTATTTTGAGACTTTTTTCACTTTTTGGATGACGTTATAGTATGACTTTTTTCATATTTTAGACGACTTGTTTTAGCATGACTTTATTTCAGTTTTTGGACGACATGCTATATTATGACTTTTTTTCATATTTTGGACATGTTATAGTGTGACTTTTTTTCATATTTTAGACGACTTGTTATAATGTGACTTTATTTCACTTTTTGGAGAACATGCTATAGTGTGACTTTTTTACATTTTAGACGACATATTATAGCGTGACTTTTTTTCATATTTTACACGACATGTTAAAGTCTGACTTTTTTCATGTTTTGGACATGTTATCGTGTGACTTTTTGATTATATTTTAGACGACATGCTATCGTGTGACTTTTTGTCTCATTTTGCACGACATGCTATGGTATGACTTTTTTTCATATTTTGGACATGTTATAACTTGACTTTTTTATATTTTAGACGACATATTATAGCGTGACTTTTTTTCATATTTTACACGACATGCTATAGTATGACATTTTTAATCATATTTTAGACGACATGACTTTTTGTTTTCTGTGAAATTGCAGACACAAAGTGACATGAAACCACTTTGGCCATGTAGTTTATCCCATTTGCCATAGTTCTGATTCGGAAACTTGTTTGTAAACACTTAGTTTAAGCCGTGGCGCTGTGATGCAGTTTTACATTAGGCTGAGGAAGTGAGACATGAAATACTGTTTTCTGAGAATTTGTAAACACAAAGTGACTTGAAACCACTTTGGCCATGTAGTTTATCCCATTTGCCATAATTCTGAGTCGGAAACTTGTTTGTAAACACTTAGTTTAAGCCGTGGAGTTGTAATGCAGTTTTATGCTGTTTTTGAGCTTCTCTCGCATGTTTTTGAAACCTTGTGTTTTCTTTGAAATAGTCAACACAAAGTCACTTGAAATCACGTTGGCCATGTAGTGTATCCCATTTGCCATAGTTCTGAGTGCGAAACTTGTTTTTTGTGACTTTTTTTTTTATCATATTTTAGACGACATGCTATAGTATGACTTTTTTCACATATTTTAGACGACATACTATAGTGTGACTTTTTTTCATGTTTTGGACATGTTATAGTATGACTTTTTTTCATATTTTACACGACGTGGTATAGTCTGAGTTTTTCTTCATATTTTGGGTGACATGACTTTTTTTACTTTTTGGACGACATGCTATTTTGAGACTTTTTTCACTTTTTTGATGACGTTATAGTGTGACTTTTTTCATATTTTATACGACCTGTTATAGTATGACTTTTTTTCATATTTTGGACGACATGCTATGTTATGGCTTTTTTTCATATTTTGGACGACATGCTATATTATGGATTTTTTTCATATTTTGGACGTTGTAGCTTGACTTTTTTTTAAAATTTTAGACGACATACTATAGTGTGACTTTTTTCATGTTTTGGACATGTTATAGTGTGACTTTTTTTCATATTTTACACGACATGCTATAGTCTGAGTTTTTTGATCATATGTTAGACGACATGCTATAGTATGACTTTTTGATCATATTTTAGACGACATGCTATCGTGTGACTTTTTGTCTTTTTTTGCACGACATGCTATGGTATGACTTTTTTTCATATTTTGGACATGTTATAGCTTGACATTTTTATATTTTAGACGACATATTATAGCGTGACTTTTTTTCATATTTTACACGACATGTTATACTGTGACTTTTTTTCATGTTTTGGACATGTTATCGTGTGACTTTTTTTCATATTTTACACGACATGCTATAGTATGACTTTTTGATCATATTTTAGACGACATGTTATAGTGTGACTTTTTTGTGTCATATTTTGGACGACATGGTATTTTATGACTTTTTTAACTTTTTGGACGACATGCTATTTTGAGACTTTTTTCACTTTTTGGATGACGTTATAGTATGACTTTTTTCATATTTTAGACGACTTGTTATAGCGTGACTTTATTTCACTTTTTGGACGACATGCTATAATGTGACTTTTTGTCTAATTTTGCACGACATGCTATGGTATGACTTTTTTTCATATTTTGGACATGTTATAGCTTGACTTTTTTATATTTTAGACGACATATTATAGCGTGACTTTTTTTCATATTTTACACGACGTGTTATAGTATGACTTTTTTCATGTTTTGGAAATGTTATAGCTTGACTTTTTTTTAAATTTTAGACGACATGCTATAGTATGACTTTTTGATCATGTTTTAGACAACATGACTTTTTGTTTTCTGTGAAATTGCAGACACAAAGTGACATGAAACCCCTTTGGCCATGTAGTTTATCCCATTTGCCATAGTTATGATTCGGAAACTTGTTTGTAAACACTTAGTTTAAGCCGTGGCGCTGTGATGCAGTTTTAAATTAGGCTGAGAAAGTGAGACATGAAATACTGTTTTCTGAGAATTTGTGAACACAAAGTGACTTGAAACCACTTTGGCCATGTAGTTTATCCCATTTGCCATAGTTATGATTCGGAAACTTGTTTGTAAACACTTAGTTTAAGCCGTGGCGCTGTGATGCAGTTTTATGCTGTATTTGAGCTTCTATCGCTGAGATAAGGCTGTTTTTGAAACATTGTGTTTCCTGTGAAATTGTTCACACAAAGTGACTTGAAACCACTTTGGCCATGTAGTTTATCCCTAAGGCCATAATTCTGAGTAGGAAACTTGTTAGTAAAGACTTAGTTGAAGCCATGGCGCTGTGATGCAGTTTTACATTAGGCTGAGAAAGTGAGACTTGAAATGCTGTTTTCTGCGAAATTACAGACACAAAGTGACTTGAAACCATTTTGGCCATGTAGTTTATCCCATTTGCCATAATTCTGAGTAGGAAACTTGTTTGGAAACACTTAGTTTAAGCCGTGGAGCTGTAATGCAGTTTTATGCTGTTTTTGAGCTTCTCTCGCATGTTTTTGAAAGCTTGTGTTTTCTTTGAAATAGTCAACACAAAGTCACTTGAAATCACGTTGGCCATGTAGTGTATCCCATTTGCCATAATCTTGAGTGCGAAACTTGTTTTTTGTGACTTTTTTCACGTATTTTAGACGACATACTATAGTGTGACTTTTTTTCATGTTTTGGACATGTTATAGTGTGACTTTTTTTCATATTTTACACGACATGCTATAGTATGACTTTTTTTTTATCATATTTTAGACGACATGAAATAGTGTGACTTTTTTTTATCATATTTTAGACGACATGCTATAGTATGACTTTTTTGTGTCATATTTTGGACGACATGGTATTTTATGACTTTTTTCACTTTTTTGGATGACGCTATAGTATGACTTTTTTCATATTTTAGACGACTTGTTATAGCATGACTTTATTTCACTTTTTGGACGACATGCTATGTTATGACTTTTTTTCATATTTGGACGACATGCTATAGTTTGACTTTTTTTACATATTTTAGACGACATACTATAGTGTGACTTTTTTCATGTTTTGGACATGTTATCGTGTTACTTTTTTTCATATTTTACACGACATGCTATAGTATGACTTTTTGATCATATTTTAGATGACATGCTATAGTATGACTTTTTTGTGTCATATTTTGGACGACATGGTATTTTATGACTTTTTTCACTTTTTGGATGACGTTATAGTATGACTTTTTTCATATTTTAGACGACTTGTTACAGCATGACTTTATTTCACTTTTTGGACGACATGCTATGTTATGACTTTTTTTCATATTTTGGACGACATGCTATAGTTTGACTTTTTTTACATATTTTAGACGACATACTATAGTGTGACTTTTTTTCATGTTTTGGACATGTTATAGTGTGACTTTTTTTCATATTTTACACGACATGCTATAGTATGACATTTTTAATCATATTTTAGACGACATGACTTTTTGGTTTTCTGTGAAATTGCAGACACAAAGTGACATGAAACCACTTTGGCCATGTAGTTTATCCCATTTGCCATAGTTCTGATTCGGAACTTGTTTGTAAACACTTACTTTAAGCCGTGGCGCTGTGATGCAGTTTTACATTAGGCTGAGGAAGTGAGACATGAAATACTGTTTTCTGAGAATTTGTAAACACAAAGTGACTTGAAACCACTTTGGCCATGTAGTTTATCCCATTTGCCATAATTCTGAGTAGGAAACTTTGTTTGTAAACACTTAGTTTAAGCCGTGGAGTTGTAATGCAGTTTTATGCTGTTTTTGAGCTTCTCTCGCATGTTTTGAAACCTTGTGTTTTCTTTGAAATAGTCAACACAAAGTCACTTGAAATCACGTTGGCCATGTAGTGTATCCCATTTGCCATAGTTCTGAGTGCGAAACTTGTTTTTTGTGACTTTTTTTTTTATCATATTTTAGACGACATGCTATAGTATGACTTTTTTCACATATTTTAGACGACATACTATAGTGTGACTTTTTTTCATGTTTTGGACATGTTATAGTATGACTTTTTTTTCATATTTTACACGACCGTGGTATAGTCTGAGTTTTTCGTCATATTTTGGGTGACATGACTTTTTTTACTTTTTGGACGACATGCTATTTTGAGACTTTTTTCACTTTTTGATGACGTTATAGTGTGACTTTTTTCATATTTTATACGACCTGTTATAGTATGACTTTTTTTCATATTTTGGACGACATGCTATGTTATGGCTTTTTTTCATATTTTGGACGACATGCTATATTATGGATTTTTTTCATATTTTGGACGTTGTAGCTTGACTTTTTATTAAAATTTTAGACGACATGCTATAGTATGACTTTTTGATCATATTTTAGACGACATGCTATCGTGTGACTTTTTGTCTTTTTTTGCACGACATGCTATGGTATGACTTTTTTTCATATTTTGGACATGTTATAGCTTGACATTTTTATATTTTAGACGACATATTATAGCGTGACTTTTTTTCATATTTTACACGACATGTTATACTGTGACTTTTTTCATGTTTTGGACATGTTATCGTGTGACTTTTTTTCATATTTTACACGACATGCTATAGTATGACTTTTTGATCATATTTTAGACGACATGTTATAGTATGACTTTTTTGTGTCATATTTTGGACGACATGGTATTTTATGACTTTTTTAACTTTTTGGACGACATGCTATTTTGAGACTTTTTTCACTTTTTGGATGACGTTATAGTATGACTTTTTTCATATTTTAGACGACTTGTTATAGCGTGACTTTATCTCACTTTTTGGACGACATGCTATAATGTGACTTTTTGTCTCATTTTGCACGACATGCTATGGTATGACTTTTTTTCATATTTTGGACATGTTATAGCTTGACTTTTTTATATTTTAGACGACATATTATAGCGTGACTTTTTTTCATATTTTACACGACGTGTTATAGTATGACTTTTTTCATGTTTTGGAAATGTTATAGCTTGACTTTTTTTTAAATTTTAGACGACATGCTATAGTGTGACTTTTTGATCATGTTTTAGACAACATGACTTTTTGTTTTCTGTGAAATTGCAGACACAAAGTGACATGAAACCCCTTTGGCCATGTAGTTTATCCCATTTGCCATAGTTATGATTCGGAAACTTGTTTGTAAACACTTAGTTTAAGCCGTGGCGCTGTGATGCAGTTTTAAATTAGGCTGAGAAAGTGAGACATGAAATACTGTTTTCTGAGAATTTGTGAACACAAAGTGACTTGAAACCACTTTGGCCATGTAGTTTATCCCATTTGCCATAGTTATGATTCGGAAACTTGTTTGTAAACACTTAGTTTAAGCCGTGGCGCTGTGATGCAGTTTTATGCTGTATTTGAGCTTCTATCGCTGAGATAAGGCTGTTTTTGAAACATTGTGTTTCCTGTGAAATTGTTCACACAAAGTGACTTGAAACCACTTTGGCCATGTAGTTTATCCCTAAGGCCATAATTCTGAGTAGGAAACTTGTTAGTAAAGACTTAGTTGAAGCCATGGCGCTGTGATGCAGTTTTACATTAGGCTGAGAAAGTGAGACTTGAAATGCTGTTTTCTGTGAAATTACAGACACAAAGTGACTTGAAACCATTTTGGCCATGTAGTTTATCCCATTTGCCATAATTCTGAGTAGGAAACTTGTTTGGAAACACTTAGTTTAAGCCGTGGAGCTGTAATGCAGTTTTATGCTGTTTTTGAGCTTCTCTCGCATGTTTTTGAAAGCTTGTGTTTTCTTTGAAATAGTCAACACAAAGTCACTTGAAATCACGTTGGCCATGTAGTGTATCCCATTTGCCATAATCTTGAGTGCGAAACTTGTTTTTGTGACTTTTTTCACGTATTTTAGACGACATACTATAGTGTGACTTTTTTTCATGTTTTGGACATGTTATTGTGTGACTTTTTTTCATATTTTACACGACATGCTATAGTATGACTTTTTTTTTTATCATATTTTAGACGACATGCAATAGTGTGACTTTTTTTATCATATTTTTAGACGACATGCTATAGTATGACTTTTTTGTGTCATATTTTGGACGACATGGTATTTTATGACTTTTTTCACTTTTTGGATGACGCTATAGTATGACTTTTTTCATATTTTAGACGACTTGTTATAGCATGACTTTTTTTCACTTTTGGACGACATGCTATGTTATGACTTTTTTTCATATTTTGGACGACATGCTATAGTTTGACTTTTTTACATATTTTAGACGACATACTATTTCGTGTGACTTTTTTTCATGTTTTGGACATGTTATCGTGTGACTTTTTTTCATATTTTACACGACATGCTATAGTATGACTTTTTGATCATATTTTAGATGACATGCTATAGTATGACTTTTTTGTGTCATATTTTGGACGACATGGTATTTTATAACTTTTTTCACTTTTTGGATGACGTTATAGTATGACTTTTTTCATATTTTAGACGACTTGTTACAGCATGACTTTATTTCACTTTTTGGACGACATGCTATGTTATGACTTTTTTTCATATTTTGGACGACATGCTATAGTTTGACTATTTTTACATATGTTAGACGACATACTATAGTGTGACTTTTTTTCATGTTTTGGACATGTTATAGTGTGACTTTTTTTCATATTTTACACGACATGCTATAGTATGACTTTTTTTATCATATTTTAGACGACATGCAATAGTGTGACATTTTTTTTATCATATTTTAGACGACATGCTATAGTATGACTTTTTTGTGTCATATTTTGGACGACATGGTATTTTATTGACTTTTTTAACTTTTTGGACGACATGCTATTTTGAGACTTTTTTCACTTTTTGGATGACGTTATAGTATGACTTTTTTCATATTTTAGACGACTTGTTTTAGCATGACTTTATTTCAGTTTTTGGACGACATGCTATATTATGACTTTTTTTCATATTTTGGACATGTTATAGTGTGACTTTTTTTCATATTCTAGACGACTTGTTATAGTATGACTTTTTTTCATATTTTGGACGACATGCTATATAATGGCTTTTTTTCATATTTTGGACGTTTATAGCTTGACTTTTTTTTTAAATTTTAGACGACATGCTATAGATATGACTTTTTGATCATATTTTAGACGACATGCTATCGTGTGACTTTTTGTCTTTTTTTGCACGACATGCTATGGTATGACTTTTTTTCATATTTTGGACATGTTATAGATTGACATTTTTATATTTTAGACGACATATTATAGCGTGACTTTTTTTCATATTTTACACGACATGTTATACTGTGACTTTTTTCATGTTTTGGACATGTTATCGTGTGACTTTTTTCATATTTTACACGACATGCTATAGTATGACTTTTTGATCATATTTTAGACGACATGCTATAGTATGACTTTTTTGTGTCATATTTTGGACGACATGGTATTTTATGACTTTTTTCACTTTTTGGATGACGTTATAGTATGACTTTTTTCATATTTTTTTACGACTTGTTACAGCATGACTTTATTTCACTTTTTGGACGACATGCTAAGTTATGACTTTTTTTTCATATTTTGGACGACATACTATAGTGTGACTTTTTTTCATGTTTTGGACATGTTATAGTGTGACTTTTTTTCATATTTTACACGACATGCTATAGTTTGACTTTTTTGTGTCATATTTTGGACGACATGGTATTTTATGACTTTTTTAACTTTTTGGACGACATGCTATTTTCAGACTTTTTTCACTTTTAGATGACGTTATAGTCTGACTTTTTTCATATTTTAGACGACTTGTTATAGCATGACTTTATTTCACTTTTTGGAGAACCATGCTATAGTGTGACTTTTTTTCATGTTTTGGGACATGTTATAGCTTGACTTTTTTACATTTTAGACGACATATTATAGCGTGACTTTTTTTCATATTTTACACGACATGTTAAAGTCTGACTTTTTTCATGTTTTGGACATGTTATCGTGTGACTTTTTGATTATATTTTAGACGACATGCTATCGTGTGACTTTTTGTCTCATTTTGCACGACATGCTATGGTATGACTTTTTTTCATATTTTGGACATGTTATAACTTGACTTTTTTATATTTTAGACGACATATTATAGCGTGACTTTTTTTCATATTTTACACGACATGACTTTTTGTTTTCTGTGAAATTGCAGACACAAAGTGACATGAAACCACTTTGGCCATGTAGTTTATCCCATTTGCCATAGTTCTGATTCGGAAACTTGTTTGTAAACACTTAGTTTAAGCCGTGGAGTTGTAATGCAGTTTTATGCTGTTTTTGAGCTTCTCTCGCATGTTTTTGAAACATTGTGTTTTCTTTTGAAATAGTCAACACAAAGTCACTTGAAATCACGTTGGCCATGTAGTGTATCACATTTGCCATAGTTCTGAGTGCGAAACTTGTTTTTAGTGACTTTTTTTTTTTATCATATTTAGACGACATTGCTATAGTATGACTTTTTTCACATATTTTAGACGACATACTATAGTGTGACTTTTTTTCATGTTTTACACGACGTGGTATAGTCTGAGTTTTTCGTCATATTTTGGGTGACATGACTTTTTTTACTTTTTGGACGACATGCTATTTTGAGACTTTTTTCACTTTTTTGATGACGTTATAGTGTGACTTTTTTCATATTTTATACGACCTGTTATAGTATGACTTTTTTTCATATTTTGGACGACATGCTATGTTATGGCTTTTTTTCATATTTTGGACGTCATAGCTTGACTTTTTTTTAAATTTTAGACGACATGCTATCGTGTGACTTTTTGTCTTATTTTGCACGACATGCTATGGTATGACTTTTTTTCATATTTTGGACATGTTATAGCTTGACTTTTTTATATTTTAGACGACATATTATAGCGTGACTTTTTTTCATATTTTACACGACATGTTATAGTATGACTTTTTTTCATGTTTTGGACATGTTATAGCTTGACTTTTTTACATTTTAGACGACATATTATAGCGTGACTTTTTTTCATATTTTACACGACATGTTATAGTGTGACTTTTTTCATGTTTTGGACATGTTATCGTGTGACTTTTTGATTATATTTTAGACGACATGCTATCGTGTGACTTTTTGTCTCATTTTGCACGACATGCTATGGTATGACTTTTTTTCATATTTTGGACATGTTATAGCTTGACTTTTTTATATTTTAGACGACATATTATAGCGCGACTTTTTTTCATATTTTACACGACATGACTTTTTGTTTTCTGTGAAATTGCAGACACAATGTGACATGAAACCACTTTGGCCATGTAGTTTATCCCATTTGCCATAGTTCTGATTCGGAAACTTGTTTGTAAACACTTAGTTTAAGCCGTTGCGCAGTGATGCAGTTTTATGCTGTAATTGAGCTTCTCTCGCTGAGATAAGGCTGTTTTTGAAACATTGTGTTTCCTGTGAAATTGTTCACACAAAGTGACTTGAAACCACTTTGGCCATGTAGTTTATCCCATTTGCCATAATTCTGAGTAGGAAACTTGTTTGGAAACACTTAGTTGAAGCCATGGCGCTGTGATGCAGTTTTACATTAGGCTGAGAAAGTGAGACATGAAATACTGTTTTCTGAGAATTTGTGAACACAAAGTGACTTGAAACCACTTTGGCCATGTAGTTTATCCCATTTGCCATAATTCTGAGTAGGAAACTTGTTTGTAAACACTTAGTTTAAGCCGTGGAGCTGTAATGCAGTTTTATGCTGTTTTTGATCTTCTCTCGCTGAAATAAGGCTGTTTTTGAAACATTGTGTTTTCTTTGAAATAGTCAACACAAAGTCACTTGAAATCACGTTGGCCATGTAGTGTATCCCATTTGCCATAGTTCTGAGTGCGAAACTTGTTTTTTGTGACTTTTTTTTTATCATATTTTAGACGACATGCTATAGTATGACTTTTTTCACATATTTTAGACGACATACTATAGTGTGACTTTTTTTCATGTTTTGGACATGTTATAGTGTTACTTTTTTTCATATTTTACACGACATGCTATAGTATGACATTTTTAATCATATTTTAGACGACATGACTTTTTGTTTTCTGTGAAATTGCAGACACAAAGTGACATGAAACCACTTTGGCCATGTAGTTTATCCCATTTGCCATAGTTCTGATTCGGAAACTTGTTTGTAAACACTTAGTTTAAGCCGTGGCGCTGTGATGCAGTTTTACATTAGGCTGAGGAAGTGAGACATGAAATACTGTTTTCTGAGAATTTGTAAACACAAAGTGACTTGAAACCACTTTGGCCATGTAGTTTATCCCATTTGCCATAATTCTGAGTAGGAAACTTGTTTGTAAACACTTAGTTTAAGCCGTGGAGTTGTAATGCAGTTTTATGCTGTTTTTGAGCTTCTCTCGCATGTTTTTGAAACCTTGTGTTTTCTTTGAAATAGTCAACACAAAGTCACTTGAAATCACGTTGGCCATGTAGTGTATCACATTTGCCATAGTTCTGAGTGCGAAACTTGTTTTTTGTGACTTTTTTTTTTATCATATTTTAGACGACATGCTATAGTATGACTTTTTTCACATATTTTAGACGACATACTATAGTGTGACTTTTTTTCATGTTTTGGACATGTTATAGTATGACTTTTTTTCATATTTTACACGACGTGGTATAGTCTGAGTTTTTCGTCATATTTTGGGTGACATGACTTTTTTTACTTTTTGGACGACATGCTATTTTGAGACTTTTTTCACTTTTTTGATGACGTTATAGTGTGACTTTTTTCATATTTTATACGACCTGTTATAGTATGACTTTTTTTCATATTTTGGACGACATGCTATGTTATGGCTTTTTTTCATATTTTGGACGTCATAGCTTGACTTTTTTTTAAATTTTAGACGACATGCTATCGTGTGACTTTTTGTCTTATTTTGCACGACATGCTATGGTATGACTTTTTTTCATATTTTGGACATGTTATAGCTTGACTTTTTTATATTTTAGACGACATATTATAGCGTGACTTTTTTTCATATTTTACACGACATGTTATAGTATGACTTTTTTTCATGTTTTGGACATGTTATAGCTTGACTTTTTTACATTTTAGACGACATATTATAGCGTGACTTTTTTTCATATTTTACACGACATGTTATAGTGTGACTTTTTTCATGTTTTGGACATGTTATCGTGTGACTTTTTGATTATATTTTAGACGACATGCTATCGTGTGACTTTTTGTCTCATTTTGCACGACATGCTATGGTATGACTTTTTTTCATATTTTGGACATGTTATAGCTTGACTTTTTTATATTTTAGACGACATATTATAGCGCGACTTTTTTTCATATTTTACACGACATGACTTTTTGTTTTCTGTGAAATTGCAGACACAAAGTGACATGAAACCACTTTGGCCATGTAGTTTATCCCATTTGCCATAGTTCTGATTCGGAAACTTGTTTGTAAACACTTAGTTTAAGCCGTGGCGCAGTGATGCAGTTTTATGCTGTAATTGAGCTTCTCTCGCTGAGATAAGGCTGTTTTTGAAACATTGTGTTTCCTGTGAAATTGTTCACACAAAGTGACTTGAAACCACTTTGGCCATGTAGTTTATCCCATTTGCCATAATTCTGAGTAGGAAACTTGTTTGGAAACACTTAGTTGAAGCCATGGCGCTGTGATGCAGTTTTACATTAGGCTGAGAAAGTGAGACATGAAATACTGTTTTCTGAGAATTTGTGAACACAAAGTGACTTGAAACCACTTTGGCCATGTAGTTTATCCCATTTGCCATAATTCTGAGTAGGAAACTTGTTTGTAAACACTTAGTTTAAGCCGTGGAGCTGTAATGCAGTTTTATGCTGTTTTTGAGCTTCTCTCGCTGAAATAAGGCTGTTTTTGAAACATTGTGTTTTCTTTGAAATAGTCAACACAAAGTCACTTGAAATCACGTTGGCCATGTAGTGTATCCCATTTGCCATAGTTCTGAGTGCGAAACTTGTTTTTTGTGACTTTTTTTTTATCATATTTTAGACGACATGCTATAGTATGACTTTTTTCACATATTTTAGACGACATACTATAGTGTGACTTTTTTTCATGTTTTGGACATGTTATAGTGTTACTTTTTTTCATATTTTACACGACGTGTTATAGTCTGAGTTTTTCGTCATATTTTGGGTGACATGACTTTTTTTACTTTTTGGACGACATGCTATTTTGAGACTTTTTTCACTTTTTTGATGACGTTATAGTGTGACTTTTTTCATATTTTAGACGACCTGTTATAGCATGACTTTTTTTCATATTTTGGACGACATGCTATGTTATGGCTTTTTTTCATATTTTGGACGTCATAGCTTGACTTTTTTTTAAATTTTAGACGACATGCTATCGTGTGACTTTTTGTCTTATTTTGCACGACATGCTATGGTATGACTTTTTTTCATATTTTGGACATGTTATAGCTTGACTTTTTTATATTTTAGACGACATATTATAGCGTGACTTTTTTTCATATTTTACACGACATGACTTTTTGTTTTCTGTGAAATTGCAGACAGAAAGTGACATGAAACCACTTTGGCCATGTAGTTTATCCCATTTGCCATAGTTCTGATTCGGAAACTTGTTTGTAAACACTTAGTTTAAGCCGTGGCGCTGTGATGCAGTTTTATGCTGTATTTGAGCTTCTCTCGCTGAGCTAAGGCTGTTTTTGAAACATTGTGTTTCCTGTGAAATTGTTCACACAAAGTGACTTGAAACCACTTTGGCCATGTAGTTTATCCCAAAGGCCATAGTTCTGAGTAGGAAACTTGTTATTAAAGACTTAGTTGAAGCCATGGCGCTGTGATGCAATTTTACATTAGGCTGAGAAAGTGAGACATGAAATACTGTTTTCTGAGAATTTGTGAACACAAAGTGACTTGAAACCACTTTGGCCATGTAGTTTATCCCATTTGCCATAATTCTGAGTAGGAAACTTGTTTGGAAACACTTAGTTTAAGCCGTGGAGCTGTAATGCAGTTTTATGCTGTTTTTGAGCTTCTCTCGCTGAAATAAGGCTGTTTTTAAAACATTGTGTTTCCTGTGAAATTGTTCACACAAAGTGACTTGAAACCACTTTGGCCATGTAGTTTATCCCAATTGCCATAATTCCGAGTAGGAAACTTGTTTGGAAACACTTAGTTTAAGCCGTGGAGCTGTAATGCAGTTTTACGCTGTTTTTGAGCTTCTCTCGCATGTTTTTGAAACATTGTGTTTTCTTTGAAATAGTCAACACAAAGTCACTTGAAATCATGTTGGCCAAGTAGTGTATCCCATTTGCAATAGTTCTGAGTGCGAAACTTGTTTTTTGTGACTTTTTTTTTATCATATTTTAGACGACATGCTACAGTGTGACTTTTTTTCATGTATTGGACATGTTATAGTGTGACTTTTTTTCATATTTTACACGACATGCTATAGTTTGACTTTTTTGTGTCATATTTTGGACGACATGGTATTTTATGACTTTTTTAACTTTTTGGACGACATGCTATTTTCAGACTTTTTTCACTTTTTAGATGACGTTATAGTCTGACTTTTTTCATATTTTAGACGACTTGTTATAGCATGACTTTATTTCACTTTTTGGAGAACATGCTATAGTTTGACTTTTTTTCATGTTTTGGACATGTTATAGCTTGACTTTTTTACATTTTAGACGACATATTATAGCGTGACTTTTTTTCATATTTTACACGACATGTTAAAGTCTGACTTTTTTCATGTTTTGGACATGTTATCGTGTGACTTTTTGATTATATTTTAGACGACATGCTATCGTGTGACTTTTTGTCTCATTTTGCACGACATGCTATGGTATGACTTTTTTTCATAGTTTGGACATGTTATAACTTGACTTTTTTATATTTTAGACGACATATTATAGCGTGACTTTTTTTCATATTTTACACGACATGCTATAGTATGACATTTTTAATCATATTTTAGACGACATGACTTTTTGTTTTCTGTGAAATTGCAGACACAAAGTGACATGAAACCACTTTGGCCATGTAGTTTATCCCATTTGCCATAGTTCTGATTCGGAAACTTGTTTGTAAACACTTAGTTTAAGCCGTGGCGCTGTGATGCAGTTTTACATTAGGCTGAGGAAGTGAGACATGAAATACTGTTTTCTGAGAATTTGTAAACACAAAGTGACTTGAAACCACTTTGGCCATGTAGTTTATCCCATTTGCCATAATTCTGAGTAGGAAACTTGTTTGTAAACACTTAGTTTAAGCCGTGGAGTTGTAATGCAGTTTTATGCTGTTTTTGAGCTTCTCTCGCATGTTTTTGAAACATTGTGTTTTCATTGAAATAGTCAACACAAAGTCACTTGAAATCACGTTGGCCATGTAGCGTATCCCATTTGCCATAGTTCTGAGTGCGAAACTTGTTTTTTGTGACTTTTTTTTTTATCATATTTTAGACGACATGCTATAGTATGACTTTTTTCACATATTTTAGACGACATACTATAGTGTGACTTTTTTTCATGTTTTGGACATGTTATAGTATGACTTTTTTTCATATTTTACACGACGTGGTATAGTCTGAGTTTTTCGTCATATTTTGGGTGACATGACTTTTTTTACTTTTTGGACGACATGCTATTTTGAGACTTTTTTCACTTTTTTGATGACGTTATAGTGTGACTTTTTTCATATTTTATACGACCTGTTATAGTATGACTTTTTTTCATATTTTGGACGACATGCTATGTTATGGCTTTTTTTCATATTTTGGACGTCATAGCTTGACTTTTTTTTAAATTTTAGACGACATGCTATCGTGTGACTTTTTGTCTTATTTTGCACGACATGCTATGGTATGACTTTTTTTCATATTTTGGACATGTTATAGCTTGACTTTTTTATATTTTAGACGACATATTATAGCGTGACTTTTTTTCATATTTTACACGACATGTTATAGTGTGACTTTTTTTCATATTTTAGACGAAATGCTATAGTATGACTTTTTTGTGTCATATTTTGGACGACATGGTATTTTATGACTTTTTTAACTTTTTGGACGACATGCTATTTTGAGACTTTATTTCACTTTTTGGACGACATGCTATATTATGACTTTTTTTCATATTTTGGACGAAATGCTATAGTATGACTTCTTTTACATATTTTAGACGACATACTATAGTGTGACTTTTTTCATGTTTTGGACATGTTATAGTGTGACTTTTTTTCATATTTTACACGACATGCTATAGTCTGAGTTTTTTGATGATATGTTAGACGACATGCTATAGTATGACTTTTTGATCATATTTTAGACGACATGCTATGGTATGACTTTTTTTCATATTTTGGACATGTTATAGCTTGACTTTTTTATATTTTAGACGACATATTATAGCGTGACTTTTTTTCATGTTTTACACGACATGTTATAGTATGACTTTTTTCATGTTTTGGACATGTTATCGTGTGACTTTTTTTCATATTTTACACGACATGCTATAGTATGACTTTTTTTATCATATTTTAGACGACATGCTATAGTATGACTTTTTTGTGTCATATTTTGGACGACATGGTATTTTATGACTTTTTTAACTTTTTGGACGACATGCTATTTTGAGACTTTTTTCACTTTTTGGATGACGTTATAGTATGACTTTTTTCATATTTTAGACGACTTGTTATAGCATGACTTTTTTTCACTTTTTGGACGACATGCTATAGTGTGACTTTTTTTCATGTTTTGGACATGTTATAGCTTGACTTTTTTACATTTTAGATGACATATTATAGTATGACTTTTTTCATGTTTTGGACATGTTATCGTGTGACTTTTTTTCATATTTCACACGACATGCTATAGCATGACTTTTTTTTTATCATATTTTAGACGACATGCAATAGTGTGACTTTTTTTATCATATTTTAGACGAAATGCTATAGTATGACTTTTTTTTTATCATATTTTAGACGACATACTATAGTGTGACTTTTTTTCATGTTTTGGACATGTTATAGTGTGACTTTTTTTCATATTTTACACGACATGTTATAGTATGACTTTTTTCATGTTTTGGACATGTTATCGTGTGACTTTTTTTCATATTTCACACGACATGCTATAGCATGACTTTTTTTTTATCATATTTTAGACGACATGCAATAGTGTGACTTTTTTTATCATATTTTAGACGAAATGCTATAGAATGACTTTTTTGTGTCATATTTTGGACGACATGGTATTTTATGACTTTTTTAACTTTTTGGACGACATGCTATTTTGAGACTTTTTTCACTTTTTGGATGACGTTGTAGTATGACTTTTTTCATATTTTAGACGACTTGTTATAGCATGACTTTATTTCACTTTTTGGACGACATGCTATATTATGACTTTCTTTACATATTTTAGACGACATACTATAGTGTGACTTTTTTCATGTTTTGGACATGTTATAGTGTGACTTTTTTCATATTTTACACGACATGACTTTTTGTTTTCTGTGAAATTGCAGACAGAAAGTGACATGAAACCACTTTGGCCATGTAGTTTATCCCATTTGCCATAGTTCTGATTCGGAAACTTGTTTGTAAACACTTTGTTTAAGCCGTGGCGCTGTGATTCAGTTTTATGCTGTATTTGAGCTTCCCTCGCTGAGATAAGGCTGTTTTTGAAACATTGTGTTTCCTGTGAAATTGTTCACACAAAGTGACTTGAAACCACTTTGGCCATGTAGTTTATCCCAAAGGCCATAGTTCTGAGTAGGAAACTTGTTAGTAAAGACATAGTTGAAGCCATGGCGCTGTGATGCAGTTTTACATTAGGCTGAGAAAGTGAGACTTGAAATGCTGTTTTCTGTGAAATGACAGACACAAAGTGAATTGAAACCATTTTGGCCATGTATTTTATCCCAATTGCCATAATTCTGAGTAGGAAACTTGTTTGGAAACACTTAGTTTAAGCCGTGGAGCTGTAATGCAGTTTTATGCTGTTTTTGAGCTTCTCTCGCTGAAATAAGGCTGTTTTTAAAACATTGTGTTTCCTGTGAAATTGTTCACACAAAGTGACTTGAAATCACTTTGGCCATGTAGTTTATCCCAATTGCCATAATTCCGAATTGGAAACTTGTTTGGAAACACTTAGTTTAAGCCGTGGAGCTGTAATGCAGTTTTATGCTGTTTTTGAGCTTCTCTCGCATGTTTTTGAAACATTGTGTTTTCTTTGAAATAGTCAACACAAAGTCACTTGAAATCACGTTGGCCAAGTACTGTATCCCATTTGCAATAGTTCTGAGTGCGAAACTTGTTTTTTGTGACTTTTTTTTACCATATTTTAGACGACATGCTATGGTATGACTTTTTTTTTATCATATTTTAGACGACATACTATAGTGTGACTTTTTTTCATGTTTTGGACATGTTATAGTGTGACTTTTTTTCATATTTTACACGACATGTTATAGAATGACTTTTTTCATGTTTTTGACATGTTATCGTGTGACTTTTTTTCATATTTCACACGACATGCTATAGCATGACTTTTTTTTATCATATTTTAGACGACATGCAATAGTGTGACTTTTTTTTATCATATTTTAGACGAAATGCTATAGCATGACTTTTTTGTGTCATATTTTGGACGACATGGTATTTTATGACTTTTTTAACTTTTTGGACGACATGCTATTTTGAGACTTTTTTCACTTTTTGGATGACGTTATAGTATGACTTTTTTCATATTTTAGACGACTTGTTATAGCATGACTTTATTTCACTTTTTGGACGACATGCTATATTATGACTTTTTTTCATATTTTGGACGACATGCTATAGTATGACTTTTTTTACATATTTTAGACGACATACTATAGTGTGACTTTTTTCATGTTTTGGACATGTTATAGTGTGACTTTTTTCATATTTTACACGACATGCTATAGTCTGAGTTTTTTGATGATATGTTAGACGACATGCTATAGTATGACTTTTTGATCATATTTTAGACGACATGCTGTGGTATGACTTTTTTTCATATTTTGGACATGTTATAGCTTGACTTTTTTATATTTTAGACGACATATTATAGCGTGACTTTTTTTCATATTTTACACGACATGTTATAGTATGACTTTTTTCATGTTTTGGACATGTTATCGTGTGACTTTGTTTCACATTTTACACGACATGCTATAGTATGACTTTTTTTTATCATATTTTAGACGAAATGCTATAGTATGACTTTTTTGTGTAATATTTTGGACGACATGGTATTTTATGACTTTTTTAACTTTTTGGACGACATGCTATTTTGAGACTTTTTTCACTTTTTGGATTACGTTACAGTATGACTTTTTCATATTTTAGACGACTTGTTATAGCATGACTTTATTTCACTTTTTGGACGACATATTATAGTGTGACTTTTTTTCATATTTTACACGACATGTTATAGTGCGACTTTTTTCATGTTTTGGACATGTTATCGTGTGACTTTTTGATTATATTTTAGACGACATGCTATCGTGTGACTTTTTGTCTCATTTTGCACGACATGCTATGGTATGACTTTTTTTCATATTTTGGACATGTTATAGCTTGACTTTTTTATATTTTAGACGACATATTATAGCGTGACTTTTTTTTTCATAATTTACACGACATGACTTTTTGTTTTCTGTGAAATTGCAGACAGAAAGTGACATGAAACCACTTTGGCCATGTAGTTTATCCCATTTGCCATAGTTCTGATTCGGAAACTTGTTTGTCAACACTTTGTTTAAGCCGTGGCGCTGTGATTCAGTTTTATGCTGTATTTGAGCTTCTCTCGCTGAGATAAGGCTGTTTTTGAAACATTGTGTTTCCTGTGAAATTGTTCACACAAAGTGACTTGAAACCACTTTGGCCATGTAGTTTATCCCAAAGGCCATAGTTCTGAGTAGGAAACTTGTTAGTAAAGACTTAGTTGAAGCCATGGCGCTGTGATGCAGTTTTACATTAGGCTGAGAAAGTGAGACATGAAATACTGTTTTCTGAGAATTTGTGAACACAAAGTGACTTGAAACCACTTTGGCCATGTAGTTTATCCCATTTGCCATAATTCTGAGTAGGAAACTTGTTTGGAAACACTTAGTTTAAGCCGTGGAGCTGTAATGCAGTTTTATGCTGTTTTTGAGCTTCTCTCGCTGAAATAAGGCTGTTTTTAAAACATTGTGTTTCCTGTGAAATTGTTCACACAAAGTGACTTGAAACCACTTTGGCCATGTAGTTTATCCCAATTGCCATAATTCCGAGTCGGAAACTTGTTTGGAAACACTTAGTTTAAGCCGTGGAGCTGTAATGCAGTTTTACGCTGTTTTTGAGCTTCTCTCGCATGTTTTTGAAACATTGTGTTTTCTTTGAAATAGTCAACACAAAGTCACTTGAAATCATGTTGGCCAAGTAGTGTATCCCATTTGCAATAGTTCTGAGTGCGAAACTTGTTTTTTGTGACTTTTTTTTTATCATATTTTAGACGACATGCTATAGTGTGACTTTTTTTCATGTATTGGACATGTTATAGTGTGACTTTTTTTCATATTTTATACGACATGTAATAGTATGACTTTTTTCATGTTTTGGACATGTTATAGTGTGACTTTTTTTCATATTTTAGACGAAATGCTATAGTATGACTTTTTTGTGTCATATTTTGGACGACATGGTATTTTATGACTTTTTTAACTTTTTGGACGACATGCTATTTTGAGACTTTATTTCACTTTTTGGACGACATGCTATATTATGACTTTTTTTCATATTTTGGACGAAATGCTATAGTATGACTTCTTTTACATATTTTAGACGACATACTATAGTGTGACTTTTTTCATGTTTTGGACATGTTATAGTGTGACTTTTTTTCATATTTTACACGACATGCTATAGTCTGAGTTTTTTGATGATATGTTAGACGACATGCTATAGTATGACTTTTTGATCATATTTTAGACGACATGCTATGGTATGACTTTTTTTCATATTTTGGACATGTTATAGCTTGACTTTTTTATATTTTAGACAACATATTATAGCGTGACTTTTTTTCATGTTTTACACGACATGTTATAGTATGACTTTTTTCATGTTTTGGACATGTCATCGTGTGACTTTTTTTCATATTTTACACGACATGCTATAGTATGACTTTTTTGTGTCATATTTTGGACGACATGGTATTTTATGACTTTTTTAACTTTTTGGACGACATGCTATTTTGAGACTTTTTTCACTTTTTGGATGACGTTATAGTATGACTTTTTTCATATTTTAGACGACTTGTTATAGGATGACTTTTTTTCACTTTTTGGACGACATGCTATAGTGTGACTTTTTTTCATGTTTTGGACATGTTATAGCTTGACTTTTTTACATTTTAGATGACATGTTATAGTGTGACTTTTTTTCATATTTTACACGACATGTTATAGTGTGACTTTTTTATGTTTTAGACGACATATTATAGGGTGACTTTTTTTCATATTTTACACGACATGTTATAGTATGACTTTTTTCATGTTTTGGACATGTTATAGTTTAACTTTTTTTAAAATTTTAGACGACATGCTATAGTATGACTTTTTGATCATATTTTAGACAACATGCTATAGTATGACTTTTTGATCATATGTTAGATGACATGTTATAGTATGACTTTTTGTCTCATTTTGCACGACATGCTATGGTATGACTTTTTTTCATATTTTGGACATGTTATAGCTTGACTTTTTTATATTTTAGACTTTTTTTAGACTTTTTGTTTTCTGTGAAATTGCAGACACAAAGTGACATGAAACCACTTTGGCCATGTAGTTTATCCCAATTGCCATAATTCCGAGTAGGAAACTTGTTTGGAAACACTTAGTTTAAGCCATGGAGCTGTAATGCAGTTTTACGCTGTTTTTGAGCTTCTCTCGCATGTTTTTGAAACATTGTGTTTTCTTTGAAATAGTCAACACAAAGTCACTTGAAATCACGTTGGCCAAGTAGTGTATCCCATTTGTAATAGTTCTGAGTGCGAAACTTGTTTTTTGTGACTTTTTTTTATCATATTTTAGACGACATGCTATAGTATGACTTTTTTTTTATCATATTTTAGACGACATACTATAGTGTGACTTTTTTTCATGTTTTGGACATGTTATAGTGTGACTTTTTTTCATAATTTACACGACCTGTTATAGCGTGACTTTTTTTCATATTTTACATGACATGACTTTTTGTTTTCTGTGAAATTGCAGACACAAAGTGACATGAAACCACTTTGGCCATGTAGGTTATCCCATTTGACATAGTTCTGATTCGGAAACTTGTTTGTAAACACTTAGTTTAAGCCGTGGCGCTGTGATGCAGTTTTATGCTGTATTTGAGGTTCTCTCGCTGAGACAAGGCTGTTTTTGAAACATTGTGTTTCCTGTGAAATTGTTCACACAAAGTGACTTGAAACCACTTTGGCCATGTAGTTTATCCCAAAGGCCATAGTTCTGAGTAGGAAACTTGTTAGTAAAGACTTAGTTGAAGCCATGGCGCTGTGATGCAGTTTTACATTAGGCTGAGAAAGTGAGACTTGAAATGCTGTTTTCTGTGAAATTACAGACACAAAGTGAATTGAAACCATTTTGGCCATGTATTTTATCCCATTTGCCATAATTCTGAGTAGGAAACTTGTTTGGAAACACTTAGTTTAAGCCGTGGAGCTGTAACGCAGTTTTATGCTGTTTATGAGCTTCTCTCGCTGAAATAAGGCTGTTTTTAAAACATTGTGTTTCCTGTGAAATTGTTCAAACAAAGTGACTTGAAACCACTTTGGCCATGTAGTTTATCCCAATTGCCATAATTCCGAATAGGAAACTTGTTTGGAAACACTTAGTTTAAGCCGTGGAGCTGTTATGCAGTTATATGCTGTTTTTGAGCTTCTCTCGCATGTTTTTGAAACATTGTGTTTTCTTTGAAATAGTCAACACAAAGTCACTTGAAATCACGTTGGCCAAGTAGTGTATCCCATTTGCAATAGTTCTGAGTGCGAAACTTGTTTTTTGTGACTTTTTTTTATCATATTTTAGACGACATGCTATAGTATGACTTTTTTTTATCATATTTTAGATGACATACTATAGTGTGACTTTTTTTCATGTTTTGGACATGTTATAGCGTGACTTTTTTCATATTTTAGACGACTTGTTATAGCATGACTTTTTTTCACTTTTTGGACGACATGCTATATTATGACTTTTTTTCATATTTTGGACGACATGCTATAGTATGACTTTTTTTACATATTTTAGACGACATGCTATCGTGTGACTTTTTTTCATATTTTGGACATGTTATAGATTGACTTTTTTATATTTTAGACGACATATTATAGCGTGACTTTTTTTCATATTTTACACGACATGTTATAGTGTGACTTTTTTCATGTTTTGGACATGTTATCGTGTGACTTTTTTTCATATCTTACACGACATGCTATAGTATGACTTTTTTTTATCATATTTTAGACGACATGCAATAGTGTGACTTTTTTTTATCATATTTTAGACGACATGCTATAGTATGAATTTTTTGTGTCATATTTTGGACGACATGGTATTTTATGACTTTTTTAAGTTTTTGGACGACATGCTATTTTGAGACTTTTTTCACTTTTTGGATGACGTTATAGTATGACTTTTTTCATATTTTAGACGAGTTGTTATAGCATGACTTTATTTCACTTTTTGGACGACATGCTATAGTGTGACTTTTTTTCATGTTTTGGACATGTTATAGCTTGACTTTTTGATTATATTTTAGACGACATGCTATCGTGTGACTTTTTGTCTCATTTTGCACGACATGCTATGGTATGACTTTTTTTCATATTTTGGACATGTTATAGCTTGACTTTTTTATATTTTAGACGACATATTATAGGGTGACTTTTTTTCATATTTTACACGACATGTTATAGTATGACTTTTTTCATGTTTTGGACATGTTATAGTTTAACTTTTTTTTTAAATTTTAGACGACATGCTATAGTATGACTTTTTGATCATATTTTAGACAACATGCTATAGTATGACTTTTTGATCATATGTTAGACGACATGTTATAGTATGACTTTTTGATCATATTTTAGACGACATGCTATTGTATGACTTTTTTTCATATTTTACACGACATGTTATAGTATGACTTTTTTCATGTTTTGGACATGTTGTCGTGTGACTTTTTGATAATATTTTCGACGACATATTATAGCGTCACTTTTTTTCTTATTTTACACGACATGCTATAGTATGACTTTTTTATCATATTTTAGACGACATGACTTTTTGTTTTCTGTGAAATTGCAGACACAAAGTGACATGAAACCACTTTGGCCATGTAGTTTATCACATTTGCCATAGTTATGATTCTGAAACTTGTTTGTAAACACTTACTTTAAGCCTTGGAGCTGTAATTCAGTTTTATGCTGTTTTTGAGCTTCTCTCGCTGAAATAAGGCTGTTTTTGAAAAATTGTGTTTCCTGTGAAATTGTTCACACAAAGTGACTTGAAACCACTTTGGCCATGTAGTTTATCCCAATTGCCATAATTCTAAGTCGGAAACTTTTTTGGAAACACTTAGTTTAAGCTGTGGAGCTGTAATGCAGTTTTATGCTGATTTTGAGCTTCTCTCGCATGTTTTTGAAACATTGTGTTTCCTTTGAAATAGTCAACACAAAGTCACTTGAAATCACGTTGGCCATGTAGCGTATCCCATTTGCCATAGTTCTGAGTGCGAAACTTGTTTTTTGTGACTTTTTTTTATCATGTTTTAGACGACATGCTATAGTATGACTTTTTTCACATATTTTAGACGACATACTATAGTGTGACTTTTTTTCATATTTTACACGACGTGGTATAGTCTTGAGTTTTTCGTCATATTTTGGATGACATGACCTTTTTTAATTTTTGGACGACATGCTATTTTGAGACTTTTTTCACTTTTTTGATGACGTTATAGTATGACTTTTTTCATATTTTAGACGACTTGTTATAGTCTGACTTTTTTTCATATTTTGGACGACATGCTATATTCTGGTTTTTTTTCATATTTTGGACGTTATAGCTTGACTTTTTTTTTTAATTTTAGACGATATGCTATAGTATGACTTTTTGATCATATTTTAGACGACATGCTATCGTGTGACTTTTCGTCTTATTTTGCACGACATGCTATGGTATGACTTTTTTTCATATTTTGGACATGTTATAGCTTGACTTTTTTATATTTTAGACGACATATTATAGCGTGACTTTTTTTCATATTTTACACGACATGCTATAGTATGACATTTTTTTTATCATATTTTAGACGACATGTTATAGTATGACTTTTTTGTGTCATATTTTGGACGACATGGTATTTTATGACTTTTTTAAATTTTTGGACGACATGCTATGTTGAGACTTTTTTCACTTTTTGGATGACGTTATAGTATGACTTTTTTCACATTTTAGACGACTTGTTATAGCATGACTTTATTTCACTTTTTGGACGACATGCTATAGTGTGACTTTTTTTCAAGTTTTGGACATGTTACAGCTTGACTTTTTTACATTTTAGACGACATATTATAGCGTGACTTTTTTTCATATTTTACACGACGTGGTATAGTCTGAGTTTTTCGTCATATTTTGGATGACATGACTTTTTTGACTTTTTGGACGACATGCTATTTTGAGACTTTTTTCACTTTTTTGATGACGTTATAGTATGACTTTTTTCATATTTTAGACTACTTGTTATAGAAGACTTTTTTTCATATTTTGGACGACATACTATATTATGGCTTTTTTTCATATTTTGCACGACATGCTATGGTATGACTTTTTTTCATATTTTGGACATGTTATAGTATGACTTTTTTTTACATATTTTAGACGACATGCTATAGTATGACTTTTTTATGTCATATTTTGGACGACATGGTATTTTATGACTTTTTTAACTTTTTGGACGACATGCTATTTTGAGACTTTTTTCACTTTTTGGATGACGTTATAGTATGACTTTTTTCATACTTAAAACGACATGCTATCGTTTGACTTTTTGTCTCATTTTGCACGACATGCTATGGTATGACTTTTTTTCATATTTTGGACATGTTATAGCTTGACTTTTTTATATTTTAGACGACATATTATAGCGTGACTTTTTTTCATATTTTACACGACATGTTATAGTATGACTTTTTTCATGTTTTGGACATGTTATAGCTTGACTTTTTTTTAAATTTTAGACATGCTATAGTATGACTTTTTGATCATATTTTAGACAACATGCTATAGTATGACTTTTTGATCATATGTTAGACGACATGTTATAGTATGACTTTTTGATCATATTTTAGACGACATGCTATCGTATGACTTTTTTTCTTATTTTGGACATGTTATAGCTTGATTTTTTTATATTTTAGACGACATATTATAGTGTGACTTTTTTTCATCTTTTACACGACATGCTATAGTATGACCTTTTTTTATCATATTTTAGACGACATGCAATAGTGTGACTTTTTTTTATCATATTTTAGACGACATGCTATAGTATGACTTTTTTGTGTCATATTTTGGACGACATGGTATTTTATGACTTTTTTAAGTTTTTGGACGACATGCTATTTTGAGACTTTTTTCACTTTTTGGATGACGTTATAGTATGACTTTTTTCATATTTTAGACGACTTGTTATAGCATGACTTTATTTCACTTTTTGGACGACATGCCATTTTCTGACTTTTTTTCATATTTTGGACATGTTATAGCTTGACTTTTTTTCATATTTTACACGACATGTTATAGTTTGACTTTTTTCATGTTTTGGACATGTTATCGTGTGACTTTTTTTCATATTTTACACGACATGCTATAGTATGACTTTTTTTTATCATATTTTAGGCGACATGCAATAGTGTGACTTTTTTTTATCATATTGTAGACGACATGCAATAGTGTGACTTTTTTTTATCATATTTTAGACGACATGCTATAGTATGACTTTTTTGTGTCATATTTTGGACGACATGTTATTTTATGACTTTTTTAAGTTTTTGGACGACATGCTATTTTGAGACTTTTTTCACTTTTTGGATGACGTTATAGTATGACTTTTTTCATATTTTAGACGACTTGTTATAGCATGACTTTATTTCACTTTTTGGACGACATGCTATATTATGACTTTTTTTCATATTTTGGACGACATGCTATAGTATGACTTTTTTTTACTTATTTTAGACGACATGCTATCGTATGACTTTTTTTCATATTTTGGACGACATGCTATAGTCTGAGTTTTTTGATCATATGTTAGACGACATGCTATAGTATGACTTTTTCATCATATTTTAGACGACATGCTATTGTGTGACTTTTTCTCTTATTTTGCACGACATGCTATGGTATGACTTTTTTTCATATTTTGGACATGTTATAGCTTGACTTTTTTATATTTTAGACGACATATTATAGCGTGACTTTTTTTCATGTTTTACACGACATGTTATGGTATGACTTTTTTCATGTTTTGTACATGTTATCGTGTGACTTTTTTTCATATTTTACACGACATGCTATAGTATGACTTTTTTATCATATTTTAGATAACATGCTACAGTGTGACTTTTTTGTGTCATATTTTGGACGACATGGTATTTTATGACTTTTTTAACTTTTTGGACGACATGCTATTTTGAGACTTTTTTCACTTTTTGGATGACGTTATAGTATGACTTCTTTCATATTTTAGACGACTTGTTATAGCATGACTTTATTTCACTTTTTGGACGACATGCTATAGTGTGACTTTTTTTCATGTTTTGGACATGTTATAGCTTGACTTTTTTACATTTTAGACGACATATTATAGCGTGACTTTTTTTCATATTTTACACGACATGTTGTAGTATGACTTTTTTCGTGTTTTGGACATGTTATAGCTTGACTTTTCTTAAAATTTTAGACGACATCCTATAGTATGACTTTTTGATCACATGTTAGACGACGTTATAGTATGACTTTTTGATCATATTTTAGACGACATGCTATCGTATGACTTTTTTTCATATTTTGGACATGTTATAGCTTGACTTTTTTATATTTTAGACGACATATTATAGCGTGACTTTTTTTCATATTTTCCACGACATTTTATAGTGTGACTTTTTTCATGTTTTGGACATTTTATAGTATGACTTTTTTTTATCATATTTTAGACGACATGCAATAGTGTGACTTTTTTTTATCATATTTTAGACGACATGCTATAGTATGACTTTTTTGTGTCATATTTTGGACGACATGGTATTTTATGACTTTTTTAAGTTTTTGGACTACATGCTATTTTGAGACTTTTTTCACTTTTTGGATGATGTTATAGTGTGACTTTTTTCATATTTTAGACGACTTGTTATAGCATGACGTTTTTTCACTTTTTGGACGACATGCTATGTTATGACTTTTTTTCATATTTTGGACGACATGCTATAGTATGACTTTTTTTACATATTTTAGACGACATGCTATCGTGTGACTTTTTTTCATATTTTGGACATGTTATAGATTGACTTTTTTATATTTTAGACGACATATTATAGCGTGACTTTTTTTCATATTTTACACGACATGTTATAGTGTGACTTTTTTCATGTTTTGGACATGTTATCGTGTGACTTTTTTTCATATCTTACACGACATGCTATAGTATGACTTTTTTTTATCATATTTTAGACGACATGCAATAGTGTGACTTTTTTTTATCATATTTTAGACGACATGCTATAGTATGACTTTTTTGTGTCATATTTTGGACGACATGGTATTTTATGACTTTTTTAAGTTTTTGGACGACATGCTATTTTGAGACTTTTTTCACTTTTTGGATGACGTTATAGTATTACTTTTTTCATATTTTAGACGACTTGTTATAGCATGACTTTATTTCACTTTTTGGACGACATGCTATATTATGACTTTTTTTCATATTTTGGACGACATGCTATAGTATGCCTTTTTTTTACTTATTTTAGACGACATGCTATCGTATGACTTTTTTTCATATTTTGGACGACATGCTATAGTCTGAGTTTTTTGATCATATGTTAGACGACATGCTATATTATGACTTTTTTTCATATTTTGGACGACATGCTATAGTATGCCTTTTTTTTACTTATTTTAGACGACATGCTATCGTATGACTTTTTCATCATATTTTAGACGACATGCTATTGTGTGACTTTTTCTCTTATTTTGCACGACATGCTATGGTATGACTTTTTTTCATATTTTGGACATGTTATAGCTTGACTTTTTTATATTTTAGACGACATATTATAGCGTGACTTTTTTTCATGTTTTACACGACATGTTATAGTATGACTTTTTTCATGTTTTGTACATGTTATCGTGTGACTTTTTTTCATATTTTACACGACATGCTATAGTATGACTTTTTTATCATATTTTAGATAACATGCTATAGTGTGACTTTTTTGTGTCATATTTTGGACGACATGGTATTTTATGACTTTTTTAACTTTTTGGACGACATGCTATTTTGAGACTTTTTTCACTTTTTGGATGACGTTATAGTATGACTTTTTTCATATTTTAGACGACTTGTTATAGCATGACTTTATTTCACTTTTTGGACGACATGCCATTTTCTGACTTTTTTTCATATTTTGGACATGTTATAGCTTGACTTTTTTTCATATGTTACACGACATGTTATAGTTTGACTTTTTTCATGTTTTGGACATGTTATCGTGTGACTTTTTTTCATATTTTACACGACATGCTATAGTATGACTTTTTTTTATCATATTTTAGGCGACATGCAATAGTGTGACTTTTTTTTATCATATTGTAGACGACATGCAATAGTGTGACTTTTTTTTATCATATTTTAGACGACATGCTATAGTATGACTTTTTTGTGTCATATTTTGGACGACATGTTATTTTATGACTTTTTTAAGTTTTTGGACGACATGCTATTTTGAGACTTTTTTCACTTTTTGGATGACGTTATAGTATGACTTTTTTCATATTTTAGACGACTTGTTATAGCATGACTTTATTTCACTTTTTGGACGACATGCTATATTATGACTTTTTTTCATATTTTGGACGACATGCTATAGTATGACTTTTTTTTACTTATTTTAGACGACATGCTATCGTATGACTTTTTTTCATATTTTGGACGACATGCTATAGTCTGAGTTTTTTGATCATATGTTTGACGACATGCTATAGTATGACTTTTTCATCATATTTTAGACGACATGCTATTGTGTGACTTTTTCTCTTATTTTGCACGACATGCTATGGTATGACTTTTTTTCATATTTTGGACATGTTATAGCTTGACTTTTTTATATTTTAGACGACATATTATAGCGTGACTTTTTTTCATGTTTTACACGACATGTTATAGTATGACTTTTTTCATGTTTTGTACATGTTATCGTGTGACTTTTTTTCATATTTTACACGACATGCTATAGTATGACTTTTTTATCATATTTTAGATAACATGCTATAGTGTGACTTTTTTGTGTCATATTTTGGACGACATGGTATTTTATGACTTTTTTAACTTTTTGGACGACATGCTATTTTGAGACTTTTTTCACTTTTTGGATGACGTTATAGTATGACTTTTTTCATATTTTAGACGACTTGTTATAGCATGACTTTATTTCACTTTTTGGACGACATGCTATAGTGTGACTTTTTTTCATGTTTTGGACATGTTATAGCTTGACTTTTTTACATTTTAGACGACATATTATAGCGTGACTTTTTTTCATATTTTACACGACATGTTGTAGTATGACTTTTTTCATGTTTTGGACATGTTATAGCTTGACTTTTCTTAAAATTTTAGACGACATCCTATAGTATGACTTTTTGATCACATGTTAGACGACGTTATAGTATGACTTTTTGATCATATTTTAGACGACATGCTATCGTATGACTTTTTTTCATATTTTGGACATGTTATAGCTTGACTTTTTTATATTTTAGACGACATATTATAGCGTGACTTTTTTTCATATTTTGCACGACATGTTATAGTATGACTTTTTTCATGTTTTGGACATGTTATAGTATGACTTTTTTTTATCATATTTTAGACGACATGCAATAGTGTGACTTTTTTTTATCATATTTTAGACGACATGCTATAGTATGACTTTTTTGTGTCATATTTTGGACGACATGGTATTTTATGACTTTTTTAAGTTTTTGGACGACATGCTATTTTGAGACTTTTTTCACTTTTTGGATGATGTTATAGTGTGACTTTTTTCATATTTTAGACGACTTGTTATAGCATGACTTTTTTTCACTTTTTGGACGACATGCTATGTTATGACTTTTTTTCATATTTTGGACGACATGCTATAGTATGACTTTTTTTACATATTTTAGACGACATGCTATCGTGTGACTTTTTTTCATATTTTGGACATGTTATAGATTGACTTTTTTATATTTTAGACGACATATTATAGCGTGACTTTTTTTCATATTTTACACGACATTTTATAGTGTGACTTTTTTCATGTTTTGGACATGTATTCGTGTGACTTTTTTTCATATCTTACACGACATGCTATAGTATGACTTTTTTTATCATATTTTAGACGACATGCAATAGTGTGACTTTTTTTTATCATATTTTAGACGACATGCTATAGTATGACTTTATTGTGTCATATTTTGGACGACATGTTATTTTATGACTTTTTTAAGTTTTTGGACGACATGCTATTTTGAGACTTTTTTCACTTTTTGGATGACGTTATAGTATGACTTTTTTCATATTTTAGACGACTTGTTATAGCATGACTTTATTTCACTTTTTGGACGACATGCTATATTATGACTTTTTTTCATATTTTGGACGACATGCTATAGTATGACTTTTTTTTACTTATTTTAGACGACATGCTATCGTATGACTTTTTTTCATATTTTGGACGACATGCTATAGTCTGAGTTTTTTGATCATATGTTAGACGACATGCTATAGTATGACTTTTTCATCATATTTTAGACGACATGCTATTGTGTGACTTTTTCTCTTATTTTGCACGACATGCTATGGTATGACTTTTTTTCATATTTTGGACATGTTATAGCTTGACTTTTTTATATTTTAGACGACATATTATAGCGTGACTTTTTTTCATGTTTTACACGACATGTTATAGTATGACTTTTTTCATGTTTTGTACATGTTATCGTGTGACTTTTTTTCATATTTTACACGACATGCTATAGTATGACTTTTTTATCATATTTTAGATAACATGCTATAGTGTGACTTTTTTGTGTCATATTTTGGACGACATGGTATTTTATGACTTTTTTAACTTTTTGGACGACATGCTATTTTGAGACTTTTTTCACTTTTTGGATGACGTTATAGTATGACTTTTTTCATATTTTAGACGACTTGTTATAGCATGACTTTATTTCACTTTTTGGACGACATGCTACAGTGTGACTTTTTTTCATGTTTTGGACATGTTATAGCTTGACTTTTTTACATTTTAGACGACATATTATAGCGTGACTTTTTTCATATTTTACACGACATGTTGTAGTATGACTTTTTTCATGTTTTGGACATGTTATAGCTTGACTTTTCTTAAAATTTTAGACGACATCCTATAGTATGACTTTTTGATCACATGTTAGACGACGTTATAGTATGACTTTTTGATCATATTTTAGACGACATGCTATCGTATGACTTTTTTTCATATTTTGGACATGTTATAGCTTGACTTTTTTATATTTTAGACGACATATTATAGCGTGACTTTTTTTCATATTTTGCACGACATGTTATAGGATGACTTTTTTCATGTTTTGGACATGTTATAGTATGACTTTTTTTTATCATATTTTAGACGACATGCAATAGTGTGACTTTTTTTTATCATATTTTAGACGACATGCTATAGTATGACTTTTTTGTGACATATTTTGGACGACATGGTATTTTATGACTTTTTTAAGTTTTTGGACGACATGCTATTTTGAGACTTTTTTCACTTTTTGGATGATGTTATAGTGTGACTTTTTTCATATTTTAGACGATTTGTTATAGCATGACTTTTTTTCACTTTTTGGACGACATGCTATGTTATGACTTTTTTTCATATTTTGGACGACATGCTATAGCATGACTTTTTTTACATATTTTAGACGACATGCTATCGTGTGACTTTTTTTCATATTTTGGACATGTTATAGATTGACTTTTTTATATTTTAGACGACATATTATAGCGTGACTTTTTTTCATATTTTACACGACATGTTATAGTATGACTTTTTTCATGTTTTGGACATGTTATCGTGTGACTTTTTTTCATATTTTACACGACATGCTATAGTATGACTTTTTTTATCATATTTTAGGCGACATGCAATAGTGTGACTTTTTTTTATCATATTTTAGACGACATGCAATAGTGTGACTTTTTTTATCATATTTTAGACGACATGCTATAGTATGACTTTTTTGTGTCATATTTTGGACGACATGTTATTTTATGACTTTTTTAAGTTTTTGGACGACATGCTATTTTGAGACTTTTTTCACTTTTTGGATGATGTTATAGTGTGACTTTTTTCATATTTTAGACGACTTGTTATAGCATGACTTTTTTTCACTTTTTGGACGACATGCTATATTATGACTTTTTTTCATATTTTGGACGACATGCTATAGTATGACTTTTTTTACATATTTTAGACGACATGCTATCGTGTGACTTTTTTTCATATTTTGGACATGTTATAGATTGACTTTTTTATATTTTAGACGACATATTATAGCGTGACTTTTTTTCATATTTTACACGACATGTTATAGTATGACTTTTTTCATGTTTTGGACATGTTATCGTGTGACTTTTTTTCATATTTTACACGACATGCTATAGTATGACTTTTTTTATCATATTTTAGGCGACATGCAATAGTGTGACTTTTTTTTATCATATTTTAGATGACTTGTTATAGCATGACTTTATTTCACTTTTTGGACGACATGCTATATTATGACTTTTTTTCATATTTTGGACGACATGCTATAGTCTGAGTTTTTTGATCATATGTTAGACGACATGCTATAGTATGACTTTTTCATCATATTTTAGACGACATACTATTGTGTGACTTTTTGTCCTATTTTGCACGACATGCTATGGTATGACTTTTTTATCATATTTTAGACAACATGCTATAGTATGACTTTTTTGTGTCATATTTTGGACGACATGGTATTTTATGACTTTTTTAACTTTTTGGACGACATGCTATTTTGAAACTTTTTTCACTTTTTAGATGACGTTATAGCTTGACTTTTTTATATTTTAGACGACATATTATAGCGTGACTTTTTTTCATGTTTTACACGACATGTTATAGTATGACTTTTTTCATGTTTTGTACATGTTATCGTGTGACTTTTTTTCATATTTTACACGACATGCTATAGTATGACTTTTTTATCATATTTTAGATAACATGCTATAGTGTGACTTTTTTGTGTCATATTTTGGACGACATGGTATTTTATGACTTTTTTAACTTTTTGGACGACATGCTATTTTGAGACTTTTTTCACTTTTTGGATGACGTTATAGTATGACTTTTTTCATATTTTAGACGACTTGTTATACCATGACTTTATTTCACTTTTTGGACGACATGCTATAGTGTGACTTTTTTTCATGTTTTGGACATGTTATAGCTTGACTTTTTTACATTTTAGACGACATATTATAGCGTGACTTTTTTTCATATTTTACACGACATGTTGTAGTATGACTTTTTTCATGTTTTGGACATGTTATAGCTTGACTTTTCTTAAAATTTTAGACGACATCCTATAGTATGACTTTTTGATCATATGTTAGACGACGTTATAGTATGACTTTTTGATCATATTTTAGACGACATGCTATCGTATGACTTTTTTTCATATTTTGGACATGTTATAGCTTGACTTTTTTATATTTTAGACGACATATTATAGCGTGACTTTTTTTCATATTTTGCACGACATGTTATAGTATGACTTTTTTTCATGTTTTGGACATGTTATAGTATGACTTTTTTTTATCATATTTTAGACGACATGCAATAGTGTGACTTTTTTTTATCATATTTTAGACGACATGCTATAGTATGACTTTTTTGTGTCATATTTTGGACGACATGGTATTTTATGACTTTTTTCACTTTTTGGATGATGTTATAGTGTGACTTTTTTCATATTTTAGACGACTTGTTATAGCATGACTTTTTTTCACTTTTTGGACGACATGCTATATTATGACTTTTTTTCATATTTTGGACGACATGCTATAGTATGACTTTTTTTTACATATTTTAGATGACATGCTATCGTGTGACTTTTTTTCATATTTTGGACATGTTATAGATTGACTTTTTTATATTTTAGACGACATATTATAGCGTGACTTTTTGTCTTATTTTGCACGACATGCTATGGTATGACTTTTTTTCATATTTTGGCTATGTTATAGCTTGACTTTTTTATATTTTAGACGACATATTATAGCGTGACTTTTTTTCATGTTTTACACGACATGTTATAGTATGACTTTTTTCATGTTTTGTACATGTTATCGTGTGACTTTTTTTCATATTTTACACGACATGCTATAGTATGACTTTTTTATCATATTTTAGACAACATGCTATAGTATGACTTTTTTGTGTCATATTTTGGACGACATGGTATTTTATGACTTTTTTAACTTTTTGGACGACATGCTATTTTGAGACTTTTTTCACTTTTTAGATGACGTTATAGTATGACTTTTTTCATATTTTAGACGACTTGTTATAGCATGACTTTATTTAACTTTTTGGACGACATGCTATAGTGTGACTTTTTTTCATGTTTTGGACATGTTATAGCTTGACTTTTTTACATTTTAGACGACATATTATAACGTGACTTTTTTTCATATTTTACATGACATGTTATAGTATGACTTTTTTCATGTTTTGGACATGTTATAGTATGACTTTTTTTTATCATATTTTAGACGACATGCAATAGTGTGACTTTTTTTTATCATATTTTAGACGACATGCTATAGTATGACTTTTTTGTGTCATATTTTGGACGACATGGTATTTTATGACTTTTTTAAGTTTTTGGACGACATGCTATTTTGAGACTTTTTTCACTTTTTGGATGATGTTATAGTGTGACTTTTTTCATATTTTAGACGATTTGTTATAGCATGACTTTTTTTCACTTTTTGGACGACATGCTATGTTATGACTTTTTTTCATATTTTGGACGACATGCTATAGCATGACTTTTTTTACATATTTTAGACGACATGCTATCGTGTGACTTTTTTTCATATTTTGGACATGTTATAGATTGACTTTTTTATATTTTAGACGACATATTATAGCGTGACTTTTTTTCATATTTTACACGACATGTTATAGTATGACTTTTTTCATGTTTTGGACATGTTATCGTGTGACTTTTTTTCATATTTTACACGACATGCTATAGTATGACTTTTTTTATCATATTTTAGGCGACATGCAATAGTGTGACTTTTTTTTATCATATTTTAGACGACATGCAATAGTGTGACTTTTTTTATCATATTTTAGACGACATGCTATAGTATGACTTTTTTGTGTCATATTTTGGACGACATGTTATTTTATTACTTTTTTAAGTTTTTGGACGACATGCTATTTTGAGACTTTTTTCACTTTTTGGATGACGTTATAGTATGACTTTTTTCATATTTTAGATGACTTGTTATAGCATGACTTTATTTCACTTTTTGGACGACATGCTATGTTATGACTTTTTTTCATATTTTGGACGACATGCTATAGTCTGAGTTTTTTGATCATATGTTAGTCGACATGCTATAGTATGACTTTTTCATCATATTTTAGACGACATACTATTGTGTGACTTTTTGTCTTATTTTGCACGACATGCTATGGTATGACTTTTTTTCATATTTTGGACATGTTATCGTGTGACTTTTTTTCATATTTTACACGACATGCTATAGTATGACTTTTTTATCATATTTTAGACAACATGCTATAGTATGACTTTTTTGTGTCATATTTTGGACGACATGGTATTTTATGACTTTTTTAACTTTTTGGACGACATGCTATTTTGAGACTTTTTTCACTTTTTAGATGACGTTATAGCTTGACTTTTTTATATTTTAGACGACATATTATAGCGTGACTTTTTTTCATGTTTTACACGACATGTTATAGTATGACTTTTTTCATGTTTTGTACATGTTATCGTGTGACTTTTTTTCATATTTTACACGACATGCTATAGTATGACTTTTTTATCATATTTTAGATAACATGCTATAGTGTGACTTTTTTGTGTCATATTTTGGACGACATGGTATTTTATGACTTTATTTCACTTTTTGGACGACATGCTATAGTGTGACTTTTTTTCATGTTTTGGACATGTTATAGCTTGACTTTTTTACATTTTAGACTACATATTATAGCGTGACTTTTTTTCATATTTTACACGACATGTTGTAGTATGACTTTTTTCATGTTTTGGACATGTTATAGCTTGACTTTTCTTAAAATTTTAGACGACATCCTATAGTATGACTTTTTGATCACATGTTAGACGACGTTATAGTATGACTTTTTGATCATATTTTAGACGACATGCTATCGTATGACTTTTTTTCATATTTTGGACATGTTATAGCTTGACTTTTTTATATTTTAGACGACATATTATAGCGTGACTTTTTTTCATATTTTGCACGACATGTTATAGTATGACTTTTTTCATGTTTTGGACATGTTATAGTATGACTTTTTTTTATCATATTTTAGACGACATGCAATAGTGTGACTTTTTTTTATCATATTTTAGACGACATGCTATAGTATGACTTTTTTGTGTCATATTTTGGACGACATGGTATTTTATGACTTTTTTCACTTTTTGGATGATGTTATAGTGTGACTTTTTTCATATTTTAGACGACTTGTTATAGCATGACTTTTTTTCACTTTTTGGACGACATGCTATATTATGACTTTTTTTCATATTTTGGACGACATGCTATAGTATGACTTTTTTTACATATTTTAGACGACATGCTATCGTGTGACTTTTTTTCATATTTTGGACATGTTATAGATTGACTTTTTTATATTTTAGACGACATATTATAGCGTGACTTTTTTTCATATTTTACACGACATGTTATAGTATGACTTTTTTCATGTTTTGGACATGTTATCGTGTGACTTTTTTTCATATTTTACACGACATGCTATAGTATGACTTTTTTTATCATATTTTAGGCGACATGCAATAGTGTGACTTTTTTTTATCATATTTTAGATGACTTGTTATAGCATGACTTTATTTCACTTTTTGGACGACATGCTATATTATGACTTTTTTTCATATTTTGGACGACATGCTATAGTCTGAGTTTTTTGATCATATGTTAGACGACATGCTATAGTATGACTTTTTCATCATATTTTAGACGACATACTATTGTGTGACTTTTTGTCCTATTTTGCACGACATGCTATGGTATGACTTTTTTTCATATTTTGGACATGTTATCGTGTGACTTTTTTTCATATTTTACACGACATGCGATAGTATGACTTTTTTATCATATTTTAGACAACATGCTATAGTATGACTTTTTTGTGTCATATTTTGGACGACATGGTATTTTATGACTTTTTTAACTTTTTGGACGACATGCTATTTTGAAACTTTTTTCACTTTTTAGATGACGTTATAGCTTGACTTTTTTATATTTTAGACGACATATTATAGCGTGACTTTTTTTCATGTTTTACACGACATGTTATAGTATGACTTTTTTCATGTTTTGTACATGTTATCGTGTGACTTTTTTTCATATTTTACACGACATGCTATAGTATGACTTTTTTATCATATTTTAGATAACATGCTATAGTGTGACTTTTTTGTGTCATATTTTGGACGACATGGTATTTTATGACTTTTTTAACTTTTTGGACGACATGCTATTTTGAGACTTTTTTCACTTTTTGGATGACGTTATAGTATGACTTTTTTCATATTTTAGACGACTTGTTATAGCATGACTTTATTTCACTTTTTGGACGACATGCTATAGTGTGACTTTTTTTCATGTTTTGGACCTGTTATAGCTTGACTTTTTTACATTTTAGACGACATATTATAGCGTGACTTTTTTTCATATTTTACACGACATGTTGTAGTATGACTTTTTTCATGTTTTGGACATGTTATAGCTTGACTTTTCTTAAAATTTTAGACGACATCCTATAGTATGACTTTTTGATCATATGTTAGACGACGTTATAGTATGACTTTTTGATCATATTTTAGACGACATGCTATCGTATGACTTTTTTTCATATTTTGGACATGTTATAGCTTGACTTTTTTATATTTTAGACGACATATTATAGCGTGACTTTTTTTCATATTTTGCACGACATGTTATAGTATGACTTTTTTCATGTTTTGGACATGTTATAGTATGACTTTTTTTTATCATATTTTAGACGACATGCAATAGTGTGACTTTTTTTTATCATATTTTAGACGACATGCTATAGTATGACTTTTTTGTGTCATATTTTGGACGACATGGTATTTTATGACTTTTTTCACTTTTTGGATGATGTTATAGTGTGACTTTTTTCATATTTTAGACGACTTGTTATAGCATGACTTTTTTTCACTTTTTGGACGACATGCTATATTATGACTTTTTTTCATATTTTGGACGACATGCTATAGTATGACTTTTTTTACATATTTTAGACGACATGCTATCGTGTGACTTTTTTTCATATTTTGGACATGTTATAGATTGACTTTTTTATATTTTAGACGACATATTATAGGGTGACTTTTTGTCTTATTTTGCACGACATGCTATGGTGTGACTTTTTTTCATATTTTGGCTATGTTATAGCTTGACTTTTTTATATTTTAGACGACATATTATAGCGTGACTTTTTTTCATGTTTTACACGACATGTTATAGTATGACTTTTTTCATGTTTTGTACATGTTATCGTGTGACTTTTTTTCATATTTTACACGACATGCTATAGTGTGACTTTTTTATCATATTTTAGACAACATGCTATAGTATGACTTTTTTGTGTCATATTTTGGACGACATGGTATTTTATGACTTTTTTAACTTTTTGGACGACATGCTATTTTGAGACTTTTTTCACTTTTTAGATGACGTTATAGTATGACTTTTTTCATATTTTAGACGACTTGTTATAGCATGACTTTATTTCACTTTTTGGACGACATGCTATAGTGTGACTTTTTTTCATGTTTTGGACATGTTATAGCTTGACTTTTTTACATTTTAGACGACATATTATAACGTGACTTTTTTTCATATTTTACATGACATGTTATAGTATGACTTTTTTCATGTTTTGGACATGTTATCGCGTGACTTTTTTTCATATTTTACACGACATGCTATAGTATGACTTTTTTTTATCATATTTTAGACGACATGCAATAGTGTGACTTTTTTTATCATATTTTAGACGACATGCTATAGTATGACTTTTTTGTGTCATATTTTGGACGACTTTTTTAACTTTTTGGACGACATGCTATTTTGAGACTTTTTTCACTTTTTGGATGACGTTATAGTATGACTTTTTTCATATTTTAGACGACTTGTTATAGCATGACTTTATTTCACTTTTTGGACGACATGCTATATTATGACTTTTTTTCATATTTTGGACGACATGCTATAGTCTGAGTTTTTTGATCATATGTTAGACGACATGCTATAGTATGACTTTTTCATCATATTTTAGACGACATGCTATAGCATGACTTTTTTGTGTCATATTTTGGACGACATGGTATTGTATGACTTTTTTAACTTTTTGGACGACATGCTATTTTGAGACTTTTTTCACTTTTTGGATGACGTTATAGTATGACTTTTTTCATATTTTAGACGACTTGTTATAGTATGACTTTATTTCACTTTATGGACGACATGATATAGTGTGACTTTTTTTCATGTTTTGGACATGTTATAGCTTGACTTTTTTATATTTTAGACGACATATTATAGGGTGACTTTTTTTCATATTTTACACGACATGTTATAGTATGACTTTTTTCATGTTTTGGACATGTTATAGCTTGACTTTTTTTTAAAATTTTAGACGACATACTATAGTATGACTTTTTGATCATATGTTAGACGACATGTTATAGTATGACTTTTTGATCATATTTTAGACGACATGCTATCGTATTACTTTTTATCATATTTTGGACATGTTATAGCTTGACTTTTTTATATTTTAGATGACATATTATAGCGTGACTTTTTTTCATATTTTTCACGACGTGTTATAGTATGACTTTTTTCATGTTTTGTACATGTTATCGTGTGACTTTTTTTCATATTTTACACGACATGCTATAGTATGACTTTTTTTTATCATATTTTAGACGACATATTATAGGGTGACTTTTTTTCATATTTTACACGACATGTTATAGTATGACTTTTTTCATGTTTTGGACATGTTATAGCTTGACTTTTTTTTAAATTTTAGACGACATGCTATAGTATGACTTTTTGATCATATTTTAGACAACGTGCTATAGTATGACTTTTTCATCAAATGTTAGACGACATGTTATAGTATGACTTTTTGATCATATTTTAGACGACATGCTATCGTATGACTTTTTTTCATATTTTGGACATGTTATAGCTTGACTTTTTTATATTTTAGACGACATATTATAGAGTGACTTTTTTTCATATTTTACACGACATGTTATAGTATGACTTTTTTCATATTTTGGACATGTTATCGAGTGACTTTTTTTCATATTTTACACGACATGCTATAGTATGACTTTTTTTATCATATTTTAGACGACATGCTATAGTATGACTTTTTTGTGTCATATTTTGGACGACATGGTATTTTATGACTTTTTTAAGTTTTTGGACGACATGCTATTTTGAGACTTTTTTCACTTTTTGGATGACGTTATAGTTTGACTTTTTTCATATTTTAGACGACTTGTTACATCATGACTTTATTTCACTTTTTGGACGACATGCTATGTTATGACTTTTTTTCATATTTTGGACGACATGTTATAGTGTGACTTTTTGATCATATTTTAGACGACATGCTATCGTATGACTTTTTTTCATATTTTGGACATGTTATAGATTGACTTTTTTATATTTTAGACGACATATTATAGCGTGACTTTTTTTCATATTTTACACGACATGTTATAGTTTGACTTTTTTCATGTTTTGGACGTTATCGTGTGACTTTTTTTCATATTTTACACGACATGCTCTGGTATGACTTTTTTTTGTCATATTTTAGACGACATGCAATAGTGTGACTTTTTTTATCATATTTTAGACGACATGCTATAGTATGACTTTTTTATGTCATATTTTGGACGACATGCTATAGTCTGAGTTTTTTGATCATATGTTAGACGACATGCTATTGTGTGACTTTTTGTCTTATTTTGCACGACATGCTATAGTATGACTTTTTTTTTCATATTTTGGACATGTTATAGCTTGACTTTTTTTTATTTTAGATGACATATTATAGCGTGACTTTTTTTCATGTTTTACACGACATGCTATAGTATGACTTTTTTATCATATTTTAGACAACATGGTATTTTATGACTTTTTTAACTTTTTGGACGACATGCTATTTTGAGACTTTTTTCACTTTTTGGATGACGTTATAGTATGACTTTTTTCATATTTTAGACGACTTGTTATAGCATGACTTTATTTCACTTTTTGGACGACATGCTATAGTGTGACTTTTTTTTCATGTTTTGGACATGTTATAGCTTGACTTTTTTACATTTTAGACGACATATTATAGCGTGACTTTTTTTCATATTTTACACGACATGTTATAGTATGACTTTTTTCATGTTTTGGACATGTTATCGTGTGACTTTTTGATTATATTTTAGACGACATGCTATCGTGTGACTTTTTGTCTCATTTTGCACGACATACTATGGTATGACTTTTTTCATATTTTAGACGACTTGTTATAGCATGACTTTATTTCACTTTTTGGACGACATGCTATATTATAACTTTTTTAACTTTTTGGACGACATGCTATTTTGAGACTTTTTGATCATATTTTAGACAACATGACTTTTTGTTTTCTGTGAAATTGCTGACATAAAGTGACATGAAACCACTTTGGCCATGTAGTTTATCCCCATTGCCATAGTTCTGAGTAGGAAACTTGTTTGGAAATACTTAGTTTAAGCAGTGGAGCTGTCATGCAGTTTTACGCTGTTTTTGAGCTTCTCTCGCTGAAATAAGGCAGTTTTTGAAACATTGTGTTTCCTGTGAAATTGTTCACACAAAGTGACTTGAAACCACTTTGGCCATGTAGTTTATCCCATTTGCCATAATTCTGAGTAGGAAACTTGTTTGGAAACACTTAGTTTAAGCCGTGGAGCTGTAATGCAGTTTTATGCTGTTTTTGAGCTTCTCTCGCAGAAATAAGGCAGTTTTTGAAACATTGTGTTTCCTGTGAAATTGTTCACACAAAGTGACTTGAAACCACTTTGGCCATGTAGTTTATCCCATTTGCCATAGTTATGATTTGGAAACTTGTTTGTAAACACTTAGTTTAAGCCGTGGAGCTGTAATGCAGTTTTATGCTGTTTTTGAGCTTCTCTCGCTGAGATAAGGCTGTTTTTGAAACATTGTGTTTCCTGTGAAATTGTTCACACAAAGTGACTTGAAACCACTTTGGCCATGTAGTTTATCCCATTTGCCATAGTTATGATTTGGAAACTTGTTTGTAAACACTTAGTTTAAGCCGTGGAGCTGTAATGCAGTTTTAAGCTGTTTTTGAGCTTCTCTCGCTGAGATAAGGCTGTTTTTGAAACATTGTGTTTCCTGTGAAATTGTTCACACAAAGTGACTTGAAACCACTTTGGCCATGTAGTTTATCCCATTTGCCATAATTCTGAGTAGGAAACTTGTTTGTAAACACTTAGTTTAAGCCGTGGAGCTGTAATGCAGTTTTATGCTGTTTTTGAGCTTCTCTCGCTGAAATAAGGCAGTTTTTGAAACATTGTGTTTCCTGTGAAATTGTTCACACAAAGTGATTTGAAACCACTTTGGCCATGTAGTTTATCCCAATTGCCATAATTCTAAGTAGGAAACTTGTTTGGAAACACTTAGTTTAAGCCGTGGAGTTGTAATGCAGTTTTATGCTGTTTTTGAGCTTCTCTCGCTGAAATAAGGCTGTTTTTGAAACATTGTGTTTCCTGTGAAATTGTTCACACAAAGTGACTTGAAACCACTTTGGCCATGTAGTTTATCCCATTTGCCATAGTTCTGAGTAGGAAACTTGTTAGTAAAGACTTAGTTGAAGCCATGGCGCTGTGATGCAGTTTTACATTAGGCTGAGAAAGTGAGACATGAAATACTGTTTTCTGAGAATTTGTGAACACAAAGTGACTTGAAACCACTTTGGCCATGTAGTTTATCCCCATTGCCATAGTTCTGAGTAGGAAACTTGTTATTAAAGACTTAGTTGAAGCCATGGCGCTGTGATGCAGTTTTACATTAGTCTGAGAAAGTGAGACATGAAATACTGTTTTCTGAGAATTTGTAAACACAAAGTGACTTGAAACCACTTTGGCCATGTAGTTTATCCCATTTGCCATAATTCTGAGTAGGAAACTTGTTTGGAAACACTTAGTTTAAGCCGTGGAGCTGTAATGCAGTTTTATGCTGTTTTTGAGCTTCTCTCGCTGAGATAAGGCTGTTTTTGAAACATTGTGTTTCCTGTGAAATTGTTCACACAAAGTGACTTGAAACCACTTTGGCCATGTAGTTTATCCCATTTGCCATAGTTATGATTTGGAAACTTGTTTGTAAACACTTAGTTTAAGCCGTGGGGCTGTAATGCAGTTTTAAGCTGTTTTTGAGCTTCTCTCGCTGAGATAAGGCTGTTTTTGAAACATTGTGTTTCCTGTGAAATTGTTCACACAAAGTGACTTGAAACCACTTTGGCCATGTAGTTTATCCCATTTGCCATAATTCTGAGTAGGAAACTTGTTTGTAAACACTTAGTTTAAGCCGTGGAGCTGTAATGCAGTTTTATGCTGTTTTTGAGCTTCTCTCGCTGAAATAAGGCAGTTTTTGAAACATTGTGTTTCCTGTGAAATTGTTCACACAAAGTGATTTGAAACCACTTTGGCCATGTAGTTTATCCCAATTGCCATAATTCTAAGTAGGAAACTTGTTTGGAAACACTTAGTTTAAGCCGTGGAGTTGTAATGCAGTTTTATGCTGTTTTTGAGCTTCTCTCGCTGAAATAAGGCTGTTTTTGAAACATTGTGTTTCCTGTGAAATTGTTCACACAAAGTGACTTGAAACCACTTTGGCCATGTAGTTTATCCCATTTGCCATAGTTCTGAGTAGGAAACTTGTTAGTAAAGACTTAGTTGAAGCCATGGCGCTGTGATGCAGTTTTACATTAGGCTGAGAAAGTGAGACATGAAATACTGTTTTCTGAGAATTTGTGAACACAAAGTGACTTGAAACCACTTTGGCCATGTAGTTTATCCCCATTGCCATAGTTCTGAGTAGGAAACTTGTTATTAAAGACTTAGTTGAAGCCATGGCGCTGTGATGCAGTTTTACATTAGTCTGAGAAAGTGAGACATGAAATACTGTTTTCTGAGAATTTGTAAACACAAAGTGACTTGAAACCACTTTGGCCATGTAGTTTATCCCATTTGCCATAATTCTGAGTAGGAAACTTGTTTGGAAACACTTAGTTTAAGCCGTGGAGTTGTAATGCAGTTTTATGCTCTTTTTGAGCTTCTGTCGCTGAGATAAGGCTGTTTTTGAAACATTGTGTTTCCTGTGAAATTGTTCACACAAAGTGACTTGAAACCACTTTGGCCATGTAGTTTATCCCAATTGCCATAATTCTAAGTAGGAAACTTGTTTGGAAACACTTAGTTTAAGCCGTGGAGTTGTAATGCAGTTTTATGCTGTTTTTGAGCTTCTCTCGCTGAAATAAAGCTGTTTTTGAAACATTGTGTTTCCTGTGAAATTGTTCACACAAAGTGACTTGAAACCACTTTGGCCATGTAGTTTATCCCATTTGCCATAGTTCTGAGTAGGAAACTTGTTAGTAAAGACTTAGTTGAAGCCATGGCGCTGTGATGCAGTTTTACATTAGGCTGAGAAAGTGAGACATGAAATACTGTTTTCTGAGAATTTGTTCACACAAAGTGACTTGAAACCACTTTGGCCATGTAGTTTATCCCATTTGCCATAATTCTGAGTAGGAAACTTGTTTGGAAACACTTAGTTTAAGCCGTGGAGCTGTAATGCAGTTTTATGCTGTTTTTGAGCTTCTCTCGCTGAAATAAGGCTGTTTTTGAAACATTGTGTTTCCTGTGAAATTGTTCACACAAAGTGACTTGAAACCACTTTGGCCATGTAGTTTATCCCATTTGCCATAGTTATGATTTGGAAACTTGTTTGTAAACACTTAGTTTAAGCCGTGGAGCTGTAATGCAGTTTTATGCTGTTTTTGAGCTTCTCTCGCTGAAATAAGGCAGTTTTTGAAACATTGTGTTTCCTGTGAAATTGTTCACACAAAGTGATTTGAAACCACTTTGGCCATGTAGTTTATCCCAATTGCCATAATTCTAAGTAGGAAACTTGTTTGGAAACACTTAGTTTAAGCCATGGCGCTGTGATGCAGTTTTACATTAGGCTGAGAAAGTGAGACATGAAATACTGTTTTCTGAGAATTTGTTCACACAAAGTGACTTGAAACCACTTTGGCCATGTAGTTTATCCCATTTGCCATAGTTATGATTTCGAAACTTGTTTGTAAACACTTAGTTTAAGCCGTGGAGCTGTAATGCAGTTTTATGCTGTTTTTGAGCTTCTCTCGCTGAAATAAGGCTGTTTTTGAAACATTGTGTTTCCTGTGAAATTGTTCACACAAAGTGACTTGAAACCACTTTGGCCATGTAGTTTATCCCCATTGCCATAGTTCTGATTAGGAAACTTGTTATTAAAGACTTAGTTGAAGCGATGGCGCTGTGATGCAGTTTTACATTAGTCTGAGAAAGTGAGACATGAAATACTGTTTTCTGACAATTTGTTCACACAAAGTGACTTGAAACCACTTTGGCCATGTAGTTTATCCCATTTGCCATAGTTATGATTTGGAAACTTGTTTGTAAACACTTAGTTTAAGTCGTGGAGCTGTAATGCAGTTTTATGCTGTTTTTGAGCTTCTCTCGCTGAAATAAGGCAGTTTTTGAAACATTGTGTTTCCTGTGAAATTGTTCACACAAAGTGATTTGAAACCACTTTGGCCATGTAGTTTATCCCAATTGCCATAATTCTAAGTAGGAAACTTGTTTGGAAACACTTAGTTTAAGCCATGGAGTTGTACTGCAGTTTTATGCTGTTTTTGAGCTTCTGTCGCTGAGATAAGGCTGTTTTTGAAACATTGTGTTTCCTGTGAAATTGTTCACACAAAGTGACTTGAAACCACTTTGGCCATGTAGTTTATCCCCATTGCCATAGTTCTGAGTAGGAAACTTGTTAGTAAAGACTTAGTTGAAGCCATGGCGCTGTGATGCAGTTTTACATTAGGCTGAGAAAGTGAGACATGAAATACTGTTTTCTGAGAATTTGTTCACACAAAGTGACTTGAAACCACTTTGGCCATGTAGTTTATCCCATTTGCCATAATTCTGAGTATAAAACTTGTTTGGAAACACTTAGTTTAAGCCGTGGAGCTGTAATGCAGTTTTATGCTGTTTTTGAGCTTCTCTCGCTGAAATAAGGCTGTTTTTGAAACATTGTGTTTCCTGTGAAATTGTTCACACAAAGTGACTTGAAACCACTTTGGCCATGTAGTTTATCCCAATTGCCATAATTCTAAGTAGGAAACTTGTTTGGAAACACTTAGTTTAAGCCGTGGAGCTGTAATGCAGTTTTATGCTGTTTTTGAGCTTCTCTCGCTGAAATAAGGCTGTTTTTGAAACATTGTGTTTCCTGTGAAATTGTTCACACAAAGTGATTTGAAACCACTTTGGCCATGTAGTTTATCCCATTTGCCATAGTTATGATTTGGAAACTTGTTTGTAAACACTTAGTTTAAGCCGTGGCACTGTAATGCAGTTTTATGCTGTTTTTGAGCTTCTCTCGCTGAAATAAGGCTGTTTTTGAAACATTGTGTTTCCTGTGAAATTGTTCACACAAAGTGACTTGAAACCACTTTGGCCATGTAGTTTATCCCATTTGCCATAATTCTGATTAGGAAACTTGTTTGGAAACACTTAGTTTAAGCCGTGGAGCTGTAATGCAGTTTTATGCTGTTTTTGAGCTTCTCTCGCTGAAATAAGGCTGTTTTTGAAACATTGTGTTTCCTGTGAAATTGTTCACACAAAGTGACTTGAAACCACTTTGGCCATGTAGTTTATCCCCATTGCCATAGTTCTGAGTAGGAAACTTGTTATTAAAGACTTAGTTGAAGCCATGGCGCTGTGATGCAGTTTTACATTAGTCTGAGAAAGTGAGACATGAAATACTGTTTTCTGACAATTTGTGAAAACAAAGTGACTTGAAACCACTTTGGCCATGTAGTTTATCCCATTTGCCATAATTCTGATTAGGAAACTTGTTTGGAAACACTTAGTTTAAGCCGTGGAGCTGTAATGCAGTTTTATGCTGTTTTTGAGCTTCTCTCGCTGAAATAAGGCTGTTTTTGAAACATTGTGTTTCCTGTGAAATTGTTCACACAAAGTGACTTGAAACCACTTTGGCCATGTAGTTTATCCACATTGCCATAGTTCTGAGTAGGAAACTTGTTATTAAAGACTTAGTTGAAGCCATGGCGCTGTGATGCAGTTTTACATTAGGCTGAGAAAGTGAGACATGAAATACTGTTTTCTGAGAATTTGTGAACACAAAGTGACTTGAAACCACTTTGGCCATGTAGTTTATCCCATTTGCCATAATTCTGAGTAGGAAACTTGTTTGGAAACACTTAGTTTAAGCCGTGGAGTTGTAATGCAGTTTTATGCTGTTTTTGAGCTTCTGTCGCTGAGATAAGGCTGTTTTTGAAACATTGTGTTTCCTGTGAAATTGTTCACACAAAGTGACTTGAAACCACTTTGGCCATGTAGTTTATCCCAAAGGCCATAGTTCTGAGTAGGAAACTTGTTAGTAAAGACATAGTTGAAGCCATGGCGCTGTGATGCAGTTTTACATTAGGCTGAGAAAGTGAGACATGAAATACTGTTTTCTGAGAATTTGTGAACACAAAGTGACTTGAAACCACTTTGGCCATGTAGTTTGTCCCATTTGCCATAATTCTGAGTAGGAAACTTGTTTGGAAACACTTAGTTTAAGCCGTGGAGCTGTAATGCAGTTTTATGCTGTTTTTGAGCTTCTCTCGCTGAAATAAGGCTGTTTTTGAAACATTGTGTTTTCTTTGAAATAGTCAACACAAAGTCACTTGAAATCACGTTGGCCATGTAGTGTATCCCATTTGCCATAGTTCTGAGTGCGAAACTTGTTTTTTGTGACTTTTTTTTTATCATATTTTAGACGACATGCTATAGTATGACTTTTTTCACATATTTTAGACGACATACTATAGTGTGACTTTTTTTCATGTTTTGGACATGTTATAGTATGACTTTTTTTCATATTTTACACGACGTGGTGTAGTCTGAGTTTTTCGTCATATTTTGGGTGACATGACTTTTTTTACTTTTTGGACGACATGCTATTTTGAGACTTTTTTCACTTTTTTGATGACGTTATAGTGTGACTTTTTTCATATTTTAGACGACCTGTTATAGTGTGACTTTTTTTCATATTTTGGACGACATGCTATCGTGTGACTTTTTGTCTTATTTTGCACGACATGCTATGGTGTGACTTTTTTTCATATTTTGGACATGTTATAGCTTGACTTTTTTATATTTTAGACGACATATTATAGCGTGACTTTTTTTCATATTTTACACGACTTGTTATAGTATGATTTTTTTTCATGTTTTGTACATGTTATAGCTTGACTTTTTTACATTTTAGACGACATATTATAGCGTGACTTTTTTTCATATTTTACACGACATGTTATAGTGTGACTTTTTTCATGTTTTGGACATGTTATCGTGTGACTTTTTTTCATATCTTACACGACATGCTATAGTATGACTTTTTTTTATCATATTTTAGACGACATGCAATAGTGTGACTTTTTTTTATCATATTTTAGACGACATGCTATCGTATGACTTTTTTGTGTCATATTTTGGACGACATGGTATTTTATGACTTTTTTAACTTTTTGGACGACATGCTATTTTGAGACTTTTTTCACTTTTTGGATGACGTTATAGTATGACTTTTTTCATATTTTAGACGACTTGTTATAGCATGACTTTATTTCACTTTTTGGACGACATGCTATATTATGACTTTTTTTCATATTTTGGACGACATGCTATAGTATGACTTTTTTTACATATTTTAGACGACATACGAAAGTGTGACTTTTTTCATGTTTTGGACATGTTATAGTGTGACTTTTTTTCATATTTTACACGACATGCTATAGTCTGAGTTTTTTGATCATATGTTAGACGACATGCTATAGTATGACTTTTTGATCATATTTTAGACGACATGCTATGGTATGACTTTTTTTCATATTTTAATATGTTATAGCTTGACTTTTTTATATTTTAGACGACATATTATAGCGTGACTTTTTTTCATATTTTACACGACATGTTATAGTCTGACTTTTTTCATGTTTTGGACATGTTATCGTGTGACTTTTTTTCATATTTTATACGACATGCCATAGTATGACTTTTTTTTATCATATTTTAGACGACATGCAATACTGTGACTTTTTTTTATCATATTTTAGACGACATGCTATAGTATGACTTTTTTGTGTCATATTTTGGACGACATGGTATTTTATGACTTTTTTAACTTTTTGGACGACATGCTATTTTGATACTTTTTTCACTTTTTGGATGACGTTACAGTATGACTTTTTTCATATTTTAGACGACTTGTTATAGCATGACTTTATTTCACTTTTTGGACGACATGCTATATTATGACTTTTTTTCATGTTTTGGACGACATGCTATAGTATGACTTTTTTTACATATTTTAGACGACATACTATAGTGTGACTTTTTTCATGTTTTGGACATGTTATAGTGTGACTTTTTTTCATATTTTACACGACATGCTATAGTCTGAGTTTTTTGATCATATGTTAGACGACATGCTATAGTATGACTTTTTGATCATATTTTAGACGACATGCTATGGTATGACTTTTTTTCATATTTTGGACATGTTATAGCTTGACTTTTTTATATTTTAGACGACATATTATAGCGTGACTTTTTTCATATTTTACACGACATGCTATAGTATGACTTTTTTATCATATTTTAGACGACATGCTATAGTATGACTTTTTTGTGTCATATTTTGGACGACATGGTATTTTATGACTTTTTTAACTTTTTGGACGACATGCTATTTTGAGACTTTTTTCACTTTTTGGATGACGTTATAGTATGACTTTTTTCATATTATAGACGACTTGTTATAGCATGACTTTATTTCACTTTTTGGACGACATGCTATAGTGTGACTTTTTTTCATGTTTTGGACATGTTATAGCTTGACTTTTTTACATTTTAGACGACATATTATAGGGTGACTTTTTGTCTCATTTTGCACGACATGCTATGGTATGACTTTTTTTCATATTTTGGACATATTATAACGTGACTTTTTTTCATATTTTACACGACATGACTTTTTGTTTTCTGTGAAATTGCAGACACAAAGTGACATGAAACCACTTTGGCCATGTAGTTTATCCCATTTGCCATAGTTCTGATTCGGAAACTTGTTTGTAAACACTTAGTTTAAGCCGTGGTGCTGTGATGCAGTTTTATGCTGTATTTGAGCTTCTCTCGCTGAGATAAGGCTGTTTTTGAAACATTATTGTTTCCTGTGAAATTGTTCACACAAAGTGACTTGAAATCACGTTGGCCATGTAGTGTATCCCAAAGGCCATAGTTCTGAGTGCGAAACTTGTTTTTTGTGACTTTTTTTTCACATATTTTAGACGACATACTATAGTGTGACTTTTTTTCATGTTTTGGACATGTTATAGTATGACTTTTTTTCATATTTTACACGACGTGGTGTAGTCTGAGTTTTTCGTCATATTTTGGGTGACATGACTTTTTTTACTTTTTGGACGACATGCTATTTTGAGACTTTTTTCACTTTTTTGATGACGTTATAGTGTGACTTTTTTCATATTTTAGACGACCTGTTATAGTGTGACTTATTTTCATATTTTGGACGACATGCTATATCATGGCTTTTTTTCATATTTTGGACGTCATAGCTTAACTTTTTTTTAAATTTTAGACGACATGCTATCGTGTGACTTTTTGTCTTATTTTGCACGACATGTTATAGTATGACTTTTTGATCATATTTTAGACGATATGCTATCGTGTGACTTTTTGTCTTATTTTGCACGACATGCTATGGTATGACTTTTTTTCATATTTTGGACATGTTATAGCTTGACTTTTTTATATTTTAGACGACATATTATAGCGTGACTTTTTTTCATATTTTACACGACATGTTATAGTATGACTTTTTTTCATGTTTTGGACATGTTATAGCTTGACTTTTTACATTTTAGACGACATATTATAGCGTGACTTTTTTTCATATTTTACACGACATGTTATAGTGTGACTTTTTTCATGTTTTGGACATGTTATCGTGTGATTTTTTGATAATATTTTAGACAACATGCTATCGTGTGACTTTTTGTCTCATTTTGCACGACATGCTATGGTATGACTTTTTTTCATATTTTGGACATGTTATAGCTTGACTTTTTTATATTTTAGACGACATATTATAGCGTGACTTTTTTTCATATTTTACACGACATGACTTTTTGTTTTCTGTAAAATTGCAGACACAAAGTCACATGAAACCACTTTGGCCATGTAGTTTATCCCATTTGCCATAGTTCTGATTCGGAAACTTGTTTGTAAACACTTAGTTTAAGCCGTGGCGTAGTGATGCAGTTTTATGCTGTATTTGAGCTTCTCTCGCTGAGATTAGGCTGTTTTTGAAACATTGTGTTTCCTGTGAAATTGTTCACACAAAGTGACTTGAAACGACTTTGGCCATGTAGTTTATCCCAAAGGCCATAGTTCTGAGTAGGAAACTTGTTAGTAAAGACTTAGTTGAAGCCATGGCGCTGTGATGCAGATTTACATTAGGCTGAGAAAGTGAGACATGAAATACTGTTTTCTGAGAATTTGTGAACACAAAGTGACTTGAAACCACTTTGGCCATGTAGTTTATCCCATTTGCCATAATTCTGAGTAGGAAACTTGTTTGGAAACACTTAGTTTAAGCCGTGGAGCTGTAATGCAGTTTTATGCTGTTTTTGAGCTTCTCTCGCTGAAATAAGGCTGTTTTTGAAACATTGTGTTTCCTGTGAAATTGTTCACACAAAGTGACTTGAAACCACTTTGGCCATGTAGTTTATCCCATTTGCCATAGTGCTGAGTACGAAACTTGTTTGTAAACACTTAGTTTAAGCCGTGGAGCTGTAATGCAGTTTTATGCTGTTTTTGAGCTTCTCTCGTTGAAATAAGGCTGTTTTTGAAACATTGTGTTTCCTGTGAAATTGTTCACGCAAAGTGACTTGAAACCACTTTGGCCATGTAGTTTATCCCAATTGCCAAAATTCTAAGTAGGAAACTTGTTTGGAAACACTTAGTTTAAGCCGTGGAGTTGTAATGCAGTTTTATGCTGTTTTTGAGCTTCTCTCGCTGAGATAAGGCTGTTTTTGAAACATTGTGTTTCCTGTGAAATTGTTCACTCAAAGTGACTTGAAACCACTTTGGCCATGTAGTTTATCCCTATTGCCATAATTCTAAGTAGGAAACTTGTTTGGAAACACTTAGTTTAAGCCATGGCGCTGTGATGCAGTTTTACATTAGGCTGGGAAAGTGAGACATGAAATACTGTTTTCTGAGAATTTGTGAACACAAAGTGACTTGAAACCACTTTGGCCATGTAGTTTATCCCATTTGCCATAATTCTGAGTAGGAAACTTGTTTGGAAACACTTAGTTTAAGCCGTGGAGTTGTAATGCAGTTTTATGCTGTTTTTGAGCTTCTCTCGCATGTTTTTGAAACATTGTGTTTTCTTTGAAATAGTCAACACAAAATCACTTGAAATCACGTTGGCCATGTAGTGTATAGTGTGACTTTTTTTTCATGTTTTGGACATGTTATAGCTTGACTTTTTTACATTTTAGACGACATATTATAGGGTATAGTGTGCTTGCCATAGTTCTGAGTGCGAAACTTGTTTTTTGTGACTTTTTTTTATCATATTTTAGACGACATGATATAGTATGACTTTTTTGTGTCATATTTTGGACGACATGGTATTTTATGACTTTTTTAACTTTTAGGACGACATGCTATCTTGAGACTTTTTTCACTTTTTGGATGACATGCTATAGTGTGACTTTTTTCATGTTTTGGACATGTTATAGCTTGACTTTTTTATATTTTACACGACATGCTATAGTATGACTTTTTTATCATATTTTAGACAACATGCTATAGTATGACTTTATTGTGTCATATTTTGGACGACATGCTATTTTGAGACTTTTTTCACTTTTTGGACGACAGGCTATAGTGTGACTTTTTTTCATGTTTTGGACATGTTATAGCTTGACTTTTTTATATTTTAGACGACATATTATAGGGTGACTTTTTTTCATATTTTACGCGACATGTTATATTATGACTTTTTTCATGTTTTGGACATGTTATAGCTTGACTTTTTTTTTAATTTTAGACGACATGCGAAAGTATGACTTTTTGATCATATGTTAGACGACATGCTATCGTATGACTTTTTGATCATATTTTAGACAACATGCTATAGAGTGACTTTTTGATCATATTTTAGACGACATGCTATCGTATGACTTTTTTTCATATTTTGGACGACATGACTTTTTGTTTTCTGTGAAATTGCAGACACAAAGTGACATGAAACCACTTTGGCCATGTAGTTTATCCCATTTGCCATAGTTCTGATTCGGAAATTTGTTAGTAAAGACTTAGTTGAAGCCATGGCGCTGTGATGCAGTTTTAAATTAGGCTGAGAAAGTGAGACTTGAAATGCTGTTTTCTGTGAAATTGTTCAAACAAAGTGACTTGAAACCACTTTGGCCATGTAGTTTATCCCCATTGCCATAGTTTTGAGTAGGAAACTTGTTAGTAAAGACTGAGTTGAAGCAATGGCGCTGTGATGCAGTTTTACATTAGGCTGAGAAAGTGAGACATGAAATACTGTTTTCTGAGAATTTGTGAACACAAAGTGACTTGAAACCACTTTGGCCATGTAGTTTATCCCAATTGCCATAATTCTAAGTAGGAAACTTGTTTGGAAACACTTAGTTTAAGCCGTGGAGCTGAAATGCAGTTTTACGCTGTTTTTGAGCTTCTCTCGCATGTTTTTGAAACATTGTGTTTTCTTTGAAATAGTCAACACAAAGTCACTTGAAATCACGTTGGCCATGTAGCGTATCCCATTTGCCATAGTTCTGAGTGCGAAACGTGTTTTTTGTGACTTTTTTTTTATCATATTTTAGACGACATGCTATAGTATGACTTTTTTCACATATTTTAGACGACATACTATAGTGTGACTTTTTTTCATGTTTTGGACATGTTATCGTGTGACTTTTTTTCATATTTTACACGACATGCTATAGCATGACATTTTTCATGTTTTGGACATGTTATCGTGTGACTTTTTTTCATATTTTACACGACATGCTATAGTATGACTTTTTTTTCGTCTTATTTTGGACGACATGGTATTTTATGACTTTTTTAACTTTTTGGACGACATGCTATCTTGATACTTTTTTCACTTTTTGGATGACATGCTATAGTGTGACTTTTTTCATGTTTTGGACATGTTATAGCTTGACTTTTTTATATTTTACACGACATGCTATAGTATGACTTTTTTTTATCATATTTTAGACGACATGCAATAGTGTGACTTTTTTTATGATATTTTAGACGACATGCTATAGTATGACTTTTTTGTGTCATATTTTGGACGACATGGTATTTTATGACTTTATTTCACTTTTTGGACGACATGCTATTTTATGACTTTTTTTCATATTTTGGACGACATACTATAGTGTGACTTTTTTTCATGTTTTGGACATGTTATAGTGTGACTTTTTTTCATATTTTACACGACATGTTATAGTTAGACATTTTTCATGTTTTGGACATGTTATCGTGTGACTTTTTTTCATATTTTACATGACATGCTATAGTATGACTTTTTTATCATATTTTACACGACATGCTATAGTATGACTTTTTTGTGTCATATTTTGGACGACATGGCATTTTATGACTTTTTTTTAACTTTTTGGACGACATGCTATTTTGAGACTTTTTTCACTTTTTGGGTGACGTTATAGTATGACTTTTTTCATATTTTAGACGACTTGTTATAGCATGACTTTATTTCACTTTTTGGACGACATGCTATAGTGTGACTTTTTTTCATGTTTTGGACATGTTATAGCTTGACTTTTTTACATTTTAGACGACATATTATAGGGTCACTTTTTTCATATTTTACACGACATGTTATAGTATGACTTTTTTATATTTTAGACGACATATTATAGCGTGACTTTTTTTCATATTTTACACGACATGCAGTATGACTTTTTTTTATCATATTTTAGACGACATGACTTTTTGTTTTCTGTGAAATTGCAGACACAAAGTGACATGAAACCACTTTGGCCATGTAGTTTATCCCATTTGCCATAGTTCTGATTCGGAAATTTGTTAGTAAATACTTAGTTGAAGCCATGGCGCTGTGATGCAGTTTTACATTAGGCTGAGAAAGTGAGACTTGAAATGCTGTTTTCTGTGAAATTGTTCAAACAAAGTGACTTGAAACCACTTTGGCCATGTAGTTTATCCCCATTGCCATAGTTCTGAGTAGGAAACTTGTTAGTAAAGACTGAGTTGAAGCAATGGCGCTGTGATGCAGTTTTACATTAGGCTGAGAAAGTGAGACATGAAATACTGTTTTCTGAGAATTTGTGAACACAAAGTGACTTGAAACCACTTTGGCCATGTAGTTTATCCCAATTGCCATAATTCTAAGTAGGAAACTTGTTTGGAAACACTTAGTTTAAGCCGTGGAGCTGTAATGCAGTTTTACGCTGTTTTTGAGCTTCTCTCCCATGTTTTTGAAACATTGTGTTTTCTTTGAAATAGTCAACACAAAGTCACTTGAAATCACGTTGGCCATGTAGCGTATCCCATTTGCCATAGTTCTGAGTCCGAAACGTGTTTTTTGTGACTTTTTTTTTATCATATTTTAGACGACATGCTATAGTATGACTTTTTTCACATATTTTAGACGACATACTATAGTGTGACTTTTTTTCATGTTTTGGACATGTTATCGTGTGACTTTTTTTCATATTTTACACGACATGCTATAGTATGACTTTTTTGTGTCATATTTTGGACGACATGGTATTTTATGACTTTTTTAACTTTTTGGACGACATGCTACCTTGAGACTTTTTTCACTTTTTGGATGACATGCTATAGTGTGACTCTTTTCATGTTTTGGCCATGTTATAGCTTGACTTTTTTATCATGTTTTAGACGACATGTTATAGTATGAATTTTTTCATGTTTTGGACGACTTGTTATAGCGTGACTTTATTTCATTTTTTGGACGACATGCTATAGTGTGACTTTTTTTCATGTTTTGGACATGTTATATCTTGACTTTTTAACATTTTAGACGACATATAATAGCGTGACTTTTTTTCATATTTTACACGACATGTTATAGTATGAATTTTTTCATGTTTTGGACATGTTATAGCTTGACTTTTTTATATTTTAGACGACATATTATAGCGTGACTTTTTTTCATATTTTACACGACATGCTATAGTATGACTTTTTTGTGTCATATTTTGGACGACATGGTATTTTATGACTTTTTTAACTTTTTGGACGACATGCTATTTTGACACTTTTTTCACTTTTTGGATGACATGCTATAGTGTGACTTTTTTTCATGTTTTGGACATGTTATAGCTTGACTTTTTTATATTTTACACGACATGCTATAGTATGACTTTTTTTCATATTTTACACGACATGTTATAGTATGACTTTTTTCATGTTTTGGACATGTTATAGCTTGACTTTTTTTTAAATTTTAGACGACATGTGAAAGTATGACTTTTTGATCATGTGTTAGACGACATGCTATAGTATGACTTTTTGATCATATTTTAGAAGACATGCTATCGTATGACTTTTTTTCATATTTTGGACGACATGACTTTTTGTTTTCTGTGAAATTGCAGACACAAAGTGACATGAAACCACTTTGGCCATGTAGTTTATCCCATTTGCCATAGTTCTGATTCGGAAACTTGTTAGTAAAGACTGAGTTAAAGCCATGGCGCTGTGATGCAGTTTTACATTAGGCTGAGAAAGTGAGACATGAAATACTGTTTTCTGAGAATTTGTGAACACAAAGTGACTTGAAACCACTTTGGCCATGTAGTTTATCCCAATTGCCAAAATTCTAAGTAGGAAACTTGTTTGTAAACACTTAGTTTAAGCCGTGGAGCTGTAATGCAGTTTTATGTTGTTTTTGAGCTTCTCTCGCTGAAATAAGGCTGTTTTTGAAACATTGTGTTTCCTGTGAAATTGTTCACACAAAGTGACTTGAAACCACTTTGGCCATGTAGTTTATCCCCATTGCCATTGTTCTGAGTAGGAAACTTGTTAGTAAAGACTTAGTTGAAGCCATGGCGCTGTGATGCAGTTTTACATAAGGCTGAGAAAGTGAGACATGAAATACTGTTTTCTGAGAATTTGTGAACACAAAGTGACTTGAAACCACTTTGGCCATGTAGTTTTGCCCATTTGCCATAATTCTGAGTAGGAAACTTGTTTGGAAATACTTAGTTTAAGCCGTGGAGCTGTAATGCAGTTTTACGCTGTTTTTGAGCTTCTCTTGCTGAAATAAGGCTGTTTTTGAAACATTGTGTTTCCTGGAAATTGTTCACACAAAGTGACTTGAAACCACTTTGGCCATGTAGTTTATCCCATTTGCCATAGTTCTGAGTAGGAAACTTGTTAGTAAAGACTTAGTTGAAGCCATGGCATTGTGATGCAGTTTTACATTAGGCTGAGAAAGTGAGACATGAAATACTGTTTTCAGAGAATTTGTGAACACAAAGTGACTTGAAACCACTTTGGCCATGTAGTTTATCCCATTTGCCATAATTCTGAGTAGGAAACTTGTTTGGAAACACTTAGTTTAAGCCGTGGAGCTGTAATGCAGTTTTATTCTGTTTTTGAGCTTCTCTCGCATGTTTTTGAAACATTGTGTTTTCTTTGAAATAGTCAACACAAAGTCACTTGAAATCACGTTGGCCATGTAGCGTATCCCATTTGCCATAGTTCTGAGTGCGAAACGTGTTTTTTGTGACTTTTTTTTTATCATATTTTAGATGACATGCTATAGTATGACTTTTTTCACATATTTTAGACGACATGACTTTTTGTTTTCCGTGAAATTGCAGACACAAAGTGACATGAAACCACTTTGGCCATGTAGTTTATCCCATTTGCCATAGTTCTGATTCGGAAACTTGTTTGTAAACACTTAGTTTAAGCCGTGGAGCTGTAATGCAGTTTTATGCTGTTTTTGAGCTTCTCTCGCATGTTTTTGAAACATTGTGTTTTCCTTCAAATAGTCAACACAAAGTCACTTGAAATCACGTTGGCCATGTAGTGTATAGTGTGACTTTTTTTCATGTTTTGAACATGTTATAGCTTGACTTTTTTACATTTTAGACGACATATTATAGGGTATAGTGTGTTTGCCATAGTTCTGAGTGCGAAACTTGTTTTTTGTGACTTTTTTTATCATATTTTAGACGACATGCTATAGTATGACTTTTTTGTGTCATATTTTGGACGACATGGTATTTTATGACTTTTTTAACTTTTTGGACGACAAGCTATTTTGAGACTTTTTTCACTTTTTGGATGACATGCTATAGTGTGACTTTTTTCATGTTTTGGACATGTTATAGCTTGACATTTTTATATTTTACACGACATGCTATAGTGTGACTTTTTTTCATGTTTTGGACATGTTATAGCTTGACTTTTTTATATTTTAGACGACATATTATAGGGTGACTTTTTTTCATATTTTACACGACATGTTATAGTATGACTTTTTTCATGTTTTGGACATGTTATAGCTTGACTTTTTTTTAAATTTAAGACGACATGCGAAAGTATGACTTTTTGATCATATGTTAGACGACATGCTATAGTATGACTTTTTGATCATATTTTAGACGACATGCTATCGTATGACTTTTTTTCATATTTTGGACGACATGACTTTTTGTTTTCTGTGAAATTGCAGACACAAAGTGACATGAAACCACTTTGGCCATGTAGTTTATCCCATTTGCCATAGTTCTGATTCGGAAATTTGTTAGTAAAGACTGAGTTGAAGCAATGGCGCTGTGATGCAGTTTTACATTAGGCTGAGAAAGTGAGACTTGAAATGCTGTTTTCTGTGAAATTGTTCAAACAAAGTGACTTGAAACCACTTTGGCCATGTAGTTTATCCCCATTGCCATAGTTCTGAGTAGGAAACTTGTTAGTAAAGACTGAGTTGAAGCAATGTCGCTGTGATGCAGTTTTACATTAGGCTGAGAAAGTGAGACATGAAATACTGTTTTCTGAGAATTTGTGAACACAAAGTGACTTGAAACCACTTTGGCCATGTAGTTTATCCCAATTGCCATAATTCTAAGTAGGAAACTTGTTTGGAAACACTTAGTTTAAGCCGTGGAGCTGTAATGCAGTTTTACGCTGTTTTTGAGCTTCTCTCGCATGTTTTTGAAACATTGTGTTTTCTTTGAAATAGTCAACACAAAGTCACTTGAAATCAAGTTGGCCATGTAGCGTATCCCATTTGCCATAGTTCTGAGAGCGAAACGTGTTTTTTGTGACTTTTTTTTAATCATATTTTAGACGACATACTATAGTGTGACTTTTTTTCATGTTTTGGACATGTTATAGCTTGACTTTTTTATATTTTAGACGACATATTATAGCGTGACTTTTTTTCATATTTTACACGACATGACTTTTTGTTTTCTGTTTGTTATAGTATGATTTTTTCATGTTTTGGACATGTTATCGTGTGACTTTTTTTCATATTTTACACGACATGTTATAGAATGACTTTTTTCATGTTTTGGACATGTTATAGCTTGACTTTTTTATATTTTAGACGACATATTATAGCGTGACTTTTTTTCATATTTTACACGACATGCTATAGTATGACTTTTTTGTGTCATATTTTGGACGACATGGTATTTTATGACTTTTTTAACTTTTTGGACGACATGCTATTTTGACACTTTTTTCACTTTTTGGATGACATGCTATAGTGTGACTTTTTTCATGTTTTGGACATGTTATAGCTTGACTTTTTTATATTTTACATGACATGCTATAGTATGACTTTTTTTCATATTTTACACGACATGTTATAGTATGACTTTTTTCATGTTTTGGACATGTTATAGCTTGACTTTTTCATATTTTAGACGACATATTATAGCGTGACTTTTTTTCATATTTTACACGACATGCTATAGTATGACTTTTTTGTGTCATATTTTGGACGACATGGTATTTTATGACTTTTTTAACTTTTTGGACGACATGCTATTTTGACACTTTTTTCACTTTTTGGATGACATGCTATAGTGTGACTTTTTTCATGTTTTGGACATGTTATAGCTTGACTTTTTTATATTTTACATGACATGCTATAGTATGACTTTTTTTCATATTTTACACGACATGTTATAGTATGACTTTTTTCATGTTTTGGACATGTTATAGCTTGACTTTTTTTTTAAATTTTAGACGACATGCGAAAGTATGACTTTTTGATCATGTGTTAGACGACATGCTATAGTATGACTTTTTGATCATATTTTAGAAGACATGCTATCGTATGACTTTTTTTCATATTTTGGACGACATGACTTTTTGTTTTCTGTGAAATTGCAGACACAAAGTGACATGAAACCACTTTGGCCATGTAGTTTATCCCATTTGCCATAGTTCTGATTCGGAAACTTGTTAGTAAAGACTGAGTTAAAGCCATGGCGCTGTGATGCAGTTTTACATTAGGCTGAGAAAGTGAGACATGAAATACTGTTTTCTGAGAATTTGTGAACACAAAGTGACTTGAAACCACTTTGGCCATGTAGTTTATCCCAATTGCCAAAATTCTAAGTAGGAAACTTGTTTGTAAACACTTAGTTTAAGCCGTGGAGCTGTAATGCAGTTTTATGTTGTTTTTGAGCTTCTCTCGCTGAAATAAGGCTGTTTTTGAAACATTGTGTTTCCTGTGAAATTGTTCACACAAAGTGACTTGAAACCACTTTGGCCATGTAGTTTATCCCCATTGCCATTGTTCTGAGTAGGAAACTTGTTAGTAAAGACTTAGTTGAAGCCATGGCGCTGTGATGCAGTTTTACATAAGGCTGAGAAAGTGAGACATGAAATACTGTTTTCTGAGAATTTGTGAACACAAAGTGACTTGAAACCACTTTGGCCATGTAGTTTTGCCCATTTGCCATAATTCTGAGTAGGAAACTTGTTTGGAAATACTTAGTTTAAGACGTGGAGCTGTAATGCAGTTTTACGCTGTTTTTGAGCTTCTCTTGCTGAAATAAGGCTGTTTTTGAAACATTGTGTTTCCTGGAAATTGTTCACACAAAGTGACTTGAAACCACTTTGGCCATGTAGTTTATCCCATTTGCCATAGTTCTGAGTAGGAAACTTGTTAGTAAAGACTTAGTTGAAGCCATGGCATTGTGATGCAGTTTTACATTAGGCTGAGAAAGTGAGACATGAAATACTGTTTTCAGAGAATTTGTGAACACAAAGTGACTTGAAACCACTTTGGCCATGTAGTTTATCCCATTTGCCATAATTCTGAGTAGGAAACTTGTTTGGAAACACTTAGTTTAAGCCGTGGAGCTGTAATGCAGTTTTATTCTGTTTTTGAGCTTCTCTCGCATGTTTTTGAAACATTGTGTTTTCTTTGAAATAGTCAACACAAAGTCACTTGAAATCACGTTGGCCATGTAGCGTATCCCATTTGCCATAGTTCTGAGTGCGAAACGTGTTTTTTGTGACTTTTTTTTTATCATATTTTAGATGACATGCTATAGTATGACTTTTTTCACATATTTTAGACGACATGACTTTTTGTTTTCCGTGAAATTGCAGACACAAAGTGACATGAAACCACTTTGGCCATGTAGTTTATCCCATTTGCCATAGTTCTGATTCGGAAACTTGTTTGTAAACACTTAGTTTAAGCCGTGGAGCTGTAATGCAGTTTTATGCTGTTTTTGAGCTTCTCTCGCATGTTTTTGAAACATTGTGTTTTCCTTCAAATAGTCAACACAAAGTCACTTGAAATCACGTTGGCCATGTAGTGTATAGTGTGACTTTTTTTCATGTTTTGGACATGTTATAGCTTGACTTTTTTACATTTTAGACGACATATTATAGGGTATAGTGTGTTTGCCATAGTTCTGAGTGCGAAACTTGTTTTTTGTGACTTTTTTTATCATATTTTAGACGACATGCTATAGTATGACTTTTTTGTGTCATATTTTGGACGACATGGTATTTTATGACTTTTTTAACTTTTTGGACGACAAGCTATTTTGAGACTTTTTTCACTTTTTGGATGACATGCTATAGTGTGACTTTTTTCATGTTTTGGACATGTTATAGCTTGACATTTTTATATTTTACACGACATGCTATAGTATGACTTTTTTATCATATTTTAGACGACATGCTATAGTATGACTTTATTGTGTCATATTTTGGACGACATGCTATTTTGAGACTTTTTTCACTTTTTGGACGACATGCTATAGTGTGACTTTTTTTCATGTTTTGGACATGTTATAGCTTGACTTTTTTATATTTTAGACGACATATTATAGGGTGACTTTTTTTCATATTTTACACGACATGTTATAGTATGACTTTTTTCATGTTTTGGACATGTTATAGCTTGACTTTTTTTTAAATTTAAGACGACATGCGAAAGTATGACTTTTTGATCATATGTTAGACGACATGCTATAGTATGACTTTTTGATCATATTTTAGACGACATGCTATCGTATGACTTTTTTTCATATTTTGGACGACATGACTTTTTGTTTTCTGTGAAATTGCAGACACAAAGTGACATGAAACCACTTTGGCCATGTAGTTTATCCCATTTGCCATAGTTCTGATTCGGAAATTTGTTAGTAAAGACTGAGTTGAAGCAATGGCGCTGTGATGCAGTTTTACATTAGGCTGAGAAAGTGAGACTTGAAATGCTGTTTTCTGTGAAATTGTTCAAACAAAGTGACTTGAAACCACTTTGGCCATGTAGTTTATCCCCATTGCCATAGTTCTGAGTAGGAAACTTGTTAGTAAAGACTGAGTTGAAGCAATGGCGCTGTGATGCAGTTTTACATTAGGCTGAGAAAGTGAGACATGAAATACTGTTTTCTGAGAATTTGTGAACACAAAGTGACTTGAAACCACTTTGGCCATGTAGTTTATCCCATTTGCCATAATTCTGAGTAGGAAACTTGTTTGGAAACACTTAGTTTAAGCCGTGGAGCTGTAATGCAGTTTTATTCTGTTTTTGAGCTTCTCTCGCATGTTTTTGAAACATTGTGTTTTCTTTGAAATAGTCAACACAAAGTCACTTGAAATCACGTTGGCCATGTAGCGTATCCCATTTGCCATAGTTCTGAGTGCGAAACGTGTTTTTTGTGACTTTTTTTTTATCATATTTTAGATGACATGCTATAGTATGACTTTTTTCACATATTTTAGACGACATGACTTTTTGTTTTCCGTGAAATTGCAGACACAAAGTGACATGAAACCACTTTGGCCATGTAGTTTATCCCATTTGCCATAGTTCTGATTCGGAAACTTGTTTGTAAACACTTAGTTTAAGCCGTGGAGCTGTAATGCAGTTTTATGCTGTTTTTGAGCTTCTCTCGCATGTTTTTGAAACATTGTGTTTTCCTTCAAATAGTCAACACAAAGTCACTTGAAATCACGTTGGCCATGTAGTGTATAGTGTGACTTTTTTTCATGTTTTGGACATGTTATAGCTTGACTTTTTTACATTTTAGACGACATATTATAGGGTATAGTGTGTTTGCCATAGTTCTGAGTGCGAAACTTGTTTTTTGTGACTTTTTTTATCATATTTTAGACGACATGCTATAGTATGACTTTTTTGTGTCATATTTTGGACGACATGGTATTTTATGACTTTTTTAACTTTTTGGACGACAAGCTATTTTGAGACTTTTTTCACTTTTTGGATGACATGCTATAGTGTGACTTTTTTCATGTTTTGGACATGTTATAGCTTGACATTTTTATATTTTACACGACATGCTATAGTATGACTTTTTTATCATATTTTAGACGACATGCTATAGTATGACTTTATTGTGTCATATTTTGGACGACATGCTATTTTGAGACTTTTTTCACTTTTTGGACGACATGCTATAGTGTGACTTTTTTTCATGTTTTGGACATGTTATAGCTTGACTTTTTTATATTTTAGACGACATATTATAGGGTGACTTTTTTTCATATTTTACACGACATGTTATAGTATGACTTTTTTCATGTTTTGGACATGTTATAGCTTGACTTTTTTTTAAATTTAAGACGACATGCGAAAGTATGACTTTTTGATCATATGTTAGACGACATGCTATAGTATGACTTTTTGATCATATTTTAGACGACATGCTATCGTATGACTTTTTTTCATATTTTGGACGACATGACTTTTTGTTTTCTGTGAAATTGCAGACACAAAGTGACATGAAACCACTTTGGCCATGTAGTTTATCCCCATTGCCATAGTTCTGAGTAGGAAACTTGTTAGTAAAGACGTAGTTGAAGCCATGGCGCTGTGATGCAGTTTTACATAAGGCTGAGAAAGTGAGACATGAAATACTGTTTTCTGAGAATTTGTGAACACAAAGTGACTTGAAACCACTTTGGCCATGTAGTTTATCCCCATTGCCATAGTTCTGAGTAGGAAACTTGTTAGTAAAGACTTTGTTGAAGCCATGGCGCTGTGATGCAGTTTTACATAAGGCTGAGAAAGTGAGACATGAAATACTGTTTTCCGAGAATTTGTGAACACAAAGTGACTTGAAACCACTTTGGCCCTGTAGTTTATCCCATTTGCCATAATTCTGAGTAGGAAACTTGTTTGGAAACACTTAGTTTAAGCCGTGGAGTTGTAATGCAGTTTTATGCTGTTTTTGAGCGTCTGTCGCATGTTTTTGAAACATTGTGTTTTCTTTGAAATAGTCAACACAAAGTCACTTGAAATCACGTTGGCCATGTAGTGTATAGTGTGACTTTTTTTTCATGTTTTGGACATGTTATAGCTTGACTTTTTTATATTTTACACGACATGCTATAGTATGACTTTTTTTTATCATATTTTACACGACATGTTATAGTATGACTTTTTTCATGTTTTGGACATGTTATAGCTTGACTTTTTTTTAAATTTTAGACGACATGACTTTTTGTTTTCTGTGAAATTGCAGACACAAAGTGACATGAAACCACTTTGGCCATGTAGTTTATCCCATTTGCCATAGTTCTGATTCGGAAACTTGTTTGCAAACACTTAGTTTAAGCCGTGGCGCTGTGATGCAGTTTTACATTAGGCTGAGAAAGTGAGACATGAAATACTGTTTTCTGAGAATTTGTGAACACAAAGTGACTTGAAACCACTTTGGCCATGTAGTTTATCCCATTTGCCATAATTCTGAGTAGGAAACTTGTTTGGAAACACTTAGTTTAAGCCGCGGAGTTTTAATGCAGTTTTATGCTGTTTTTGAGCTTCTCTCGCTGAGATAAGGCTGTTTTTGAAACATTGTGTTTCCTGTGAAATTGTTCACACAAAGTGACTTGAAACCACTTTGGCCATGTAGTTTATCCCCATTGCTATAGTTCTGAGTTGGAAACTTGTTAGTAAAGACTTAGTTGAAGCCATGGCGCTGTGATGCAGTTTTACATTAGGCTGAGAAAGTGAGACATGAAATACTGTTTTCTGAGAATTTGTGTACACAATGTGACTTGAAACCACTTTGGCCATGTAGTTTATCCCATTTGCCATAATTCTGAGTAGGAAACTTGTTTGGAAACACTTAGTTTAAGCCGTGGAGCTGTAATGCAGTTTTATGCTGTTTTTGAGCTTCTCTCGCTGAAATAAGGCTGTTTTTGAAACATTGTGTTTCCTGTGAAATTGTTCACACAAAGTGACTTGAAACCACTTTGGCCATGTAGTTTATCCCATTTGCCATAGTGATGAGTACGAAACTTGTTTTCAACACTTAGTTTAAGCCGTTGCACTGTGATGCAGTTCTATATTAGGCTGAGAAAGTGAGACATGAAATACTGTTTTCTGAGAATTTGTGAACACAAAGTGACTTGAAACCACTTTGGCCATGTAGTTTATCCCATTTGCCATAATTCTGAGTAGGAAACTTGTTTGGAAACACTTAGTTTAAGCCGTGGAGTTGTAATGCAGTTTTATGCTGTGAAATTGTTCACACAAAGTGACATGAAACCACTTTGGCCATGTAGTTTATCCCATTTGCCATAGTGCTGAGTACGAAACTTGTTTTCAACACTTAGTGTAAGCCATGGCGCTGTGATGCAGTTTTACATTAGGCTGAGAAAGTGAGACTTGAAATGCTGTTTTCTGTGAAATTACAGACACAAAGTGACTTGAAACCATTTTGGCCATGTAGTTTATCCCATTTGCCATAATTCTGAGTAGGAAACTTGTTTGGAAACACTTACTTTAAGCCGTGGAGTTGTAATGCAGTTTTATGCTGTTTTTGAGCTTCTCTCGCTGAAATAAGGCTGTTTTTGAAACATTGTGTTTCCTGTGAAATTGTTCACCCAAAGTGACTTGAAACCACTTTGGCCATGTAGTTTATCCCAATTGCCATAATTCTGAGTCGGAAACTTGTTTGGAAACACTTAGTTTAAGCCGTGGAGCTGTAATGCAGTTTTATGCTGTTTTTGAGCTTCTCTCGCATGTTTTTGAAACCTTGTGTTTTCTTTGAAATAGTCAACACAAAGTCACTTGAAATCACGTTGGCCATGTAGTGTATCCCATTTGCCATAGTCTTGAGTGCGAAACTTGTTTTTTGTGACTTTTTTTTTTTCATATTTTAGACGACATGCTATAGTATGACTTTTTTCACATATGTTAGACGACATACTATAGTGTGACTTTTTTTCATGTTTTGGACATGTTATAGTGTGGCTTTTTTTCATATTTTACACGACGTGGTATAGTCTGAGTTTTTCGTCATATTTTGGATGACATGACTTTTTTTACTTTTTGGACGACATGCTATTTTGAGACTTTTTTCACTTTTTTGATGACGTTATAGTATGAATTTTTTCATATTTTAGACGACTTGTTATAGTTTAACTTTTTTTCATATTTTGGACGACATGCTATTTTATGGCTTTTTTTCATATTTTGGACGGTATAGCTTTACTTTTTTTTAAATTTTAGACGACATGCTATAGTATGACTTTTTGATCATATTTTAGACGACATGCTATCGTGTGACTTTTTGTCTTATTTTGCACGACATGCAATGACTTTTTTTCATATTTTGGACATGTTATAGCTTGACTTTTTTATATTTTAGACGACATATTATAGCGTGACTTTTTTTCATATTTTACACGACATGTTATAGTGTGACTTTTTTCACGTTTTGGACATGTTATCGTGTGACTTTTTTTTCATATTTTACACGACATGCTATAGTATGAATTTTTTTATCATATTTTAGACGACATGCTATAGTATGACTTTTTTGTGTCATATTTTGGACGACATGGTATTTTATGACTTTTTTAACTTTTTGGACGACATGCTATTTTGAGACTTTTTTCATGTTTTGGACATGTTATAGATTTACTTTTTTACATTTTAGACGACATATTATAGCGTGACTTTTTTTCATATTTTACACGACATGTTATAGTGTGACTTTTTTATATTTTAGACGACATGTTAAAGTGTGACTTTTTTCATGTTTTGGACATGTTATCGTGTGACTTTTTGATTATATTTTAGACGACATGCTATCGTGTGACTTTTTGTCTCATTTTGCAGGACATGCTATCGTGTGACTTTTTTTCATATTTTACACGACATGTTATAGTATGACTTTTTTCATGTTTTGGACATGTTATAGCTTTACTTTTTTTTAAATTTTAGACGACATGCTATAGTATGACTTTTTGATCATATTTTAGACAACATGCTATAGTATGACTTTTTGATCATATGTTAGACGACATGTTATAGTATGACTTTTTGATCATATTTTAGACGACATGCTATCGTATGAATTTTTTTCATATTTTGGACATGTTATAGCTTGACTTTTTTATATTTTAGACGACATATTATAGCGTGACTTTTTTTCATATTTTACACGACATGTTATAGTGTGACGTTTTTCATGTTGTGGACATGTTATCGTGTGACTTTTTGATTATATTTTAGACGACATGCTATCGCGTGACTTTTTGTCTCATTTTGCACGACATGCCATAGTATGACTTTTTTATCATATTTTAGACGACATGACTTTTTGTTTTCTGTGAAATTGCAGACACAAAGTGACATGAAACCACTTTGGCCATGTAGTTTATCCCATTTGCCATAGTTCTGATTCGGAAACTTGTTTGTAAACACTTAGTTTAAGCCGTGGCGCTGTGATGCAGTTTTACATTAGGCTGAGAAAGTCAGACATGAAATACTGTTTTCTGAGAATTTGTGAACACAAAGTGACTTGAAACCACTTTGGCCATGTAGTTTATCCCATTTGCCATAATTCTGAGGAAGAAACTTGTTTGGAAACACTTAGTTTAAGCCGTGGAGTTGTAATGCAGTTTTATGCTGTTTTTGAGCTTCTCTCGCTGAGATAAGCCTGTGTTTGAAACATTGTGTTTCCTGTGAAATTGTTCACACAAAGTGACTTGAAACCACTTTGGCCATGTACTTTATCCCAATTGCCATAATTCTAAGTAGGAAACTTGTTTGGAAACACTTAGTTTAAGCCGTGGAGCTGTAATGCAGTTTTATGCTGTTTTTGAGCTTCTCTCGCATGTTTTTGAAACCTTGTGTTTTCTTTGAAATAGTCAACACAAAGTCACTTGAAATCACGTTGGCCATGTAGTGTATCCCATTTGCCATAGTCTTGAGTGCGAAACTTGTTTTTTGTGACTTTTTTTTTTTCAAATTTTAGACGACATGCTATAGTATGACTTTTTTCACATATTTTAGACGACATACTATAGTGTGACTTTTTTTCATGTTTTGGACATGTTATAGTGTGACTTTTTTTCATATTTTACACGACGTGGTATAGTCTGAGTTTTTCGTCATATTTTGGATGACATGACTTTTTTTACTTTTTGGACGACATGCTATTTTGAGACTTTTTTCACTTTTTTGATGACGTTATAGTATGACTTTTTTCATATTTTAGACGACTTGTTATAGTTTAACTTTTTTTCATATTTTGGACGATATGCTATTTTATGGCTTTTTTTCATATTTTGGACGGTATAGCTTGACTTTTTTTTAAAATTTTAGACGACATGCTATAGTATGACTTTTTGATCATATTTTAGACGACATGCTATCGTGTGACTTTTTGTCTTATTTTGCACGACATGCAATGACTTTTTTTCATATTTTGGACATGTTATAGCTTGACTTTTTTATATTTTAGACGACATATTATAGCGTGACTTTTTTTCATATTTTACACGACATGTTATAGTGTGACTTTTTTCACGTTTTGGACATGTTATCGTGTGACTTTTTTTCATATTTTACACGACATGCTATAGTATGAATTTTTTTTATCATATTTTAGACGACATGCTATAGTATGACTTTTTTGTGTCATATTTTGGACGACATACTATAGTTTGACTTTTTTTCATGTTTTGGACGACTTGTTATAGCGTGACTTTATTTCATTTTTTGGACGACATGCTATAGTGTGACTTTTTTTCATGTTTTGGACATGTTATATCTTGACTTTTTAACATTTTAGACGACATATAATAGCGTGACTTTTTTTCATATTTTACACGACATGTTATAGTATGAATTTTTTCATGTTTTGGACATGTTATAGCTTGACTTTTTTATATTTTAGACGACATATTATAGCGTGACTTTTTTTCATATTTTACACGACATGCTATAGTATGACTTTTTTGTGTCATATTTTGGACGACATGGTATTTTATGACTTTTTTAACTTTTTGGACGACATGCTATTTTGACACTTTTTTCACTTTTTGGATGACATGCTATAGTGTGACTTTTTTTTCATGTTTTGGACATGTTATAGCTTGACTTTTTTTTAAATTTTAGACGACATGTGAAAGTATGACTTTTTGATCATGTGTTAGACGACATGCTATAGTATGACTTTTTGATCATATTTTAGAAGACATGCTATCGTATGACTTTTTTTCATATTTTGGACGACATGACTTTTTGTTTTCTGTGAAATTGCAGACACAAAGTGACATGAAACCAGTTTGGCCATGTAGTTTATCCCATTTGCCATAGTTCTGATTCGGAAACTTGTTAGTAAAGACTGAGTTGAAGCCATGGCGCTGTGATGCAGTTTTACATTAGGCTGAGAAAGTGAGACATGAAATACTGTTTTCTGAGAATTTGTGAACACAAAGTGACTTGAAACCACTTTGGCCATGTAGTTTATCCCAATTGCCAAAATTCTAAGTAGGAAACTTGTTTGTAAACACTTAGTTTAAGCCGTGGAGCTGTAATGCAGTTTTATGCTGTTTTTGAGCTTCTCTCGCTGAAATAAGGCTGTTTTTGAAACATTGTGTTTCCTGTGAAATTGTTCACACAAAGTGACTTGAAACCACTTTGGTCATGTAGTTTATCCCCATTGCCATAGTTCTGAGTAGGAAACTTGTTAGTAAAGACTTAGTTGAAGCCATGGCGCTGTGATGCAGTTTTACATAAGGCTGAGAAAGTGAGACATGAAATACTGTTTTCTGAGAATTTGTGAACACAAAGTGACTTGAAACCACTTTGGCCATGTAGTTTTGCCCATTTGCCATAATTCTGAGTAGGAAACTTGTTTGGAAATACTTAGTTTAAGCCGTGGAGCTGTAATGCAGTTTTACGCTGTTTTTGAGCTTCTCTTGCTGAAATAAGGCTGTTTTTGAAACATCGTGTTTCCTGGAAATTGTTCACACAAAGTGACTTGAAACCACTTTGGCCATGTAGTTTATCCCATTTGCCATAGTTCTGAGTAGGAAACTTGTTAGTAAAGACTTAGTTGAAGCCATGGCATTGTGATGCAGTTTTACATTAGGCTGAGAAAGTGAGACATGAAATACTGTTTTCAGAGAATTTGTGAACACAAAGTGACTTGAAACCACTTTGGCCATGTAGTTTATCCCATTTGCCATAATTCTGAGTAGGAAACTTGTTAGTAAAGACTTAGTTGAAGCCATGGCGCTGTGATGCAGTTTTACAAAAGGCTGAGAAAGTGAGACATGAAATACTGTTTTCCGAGAATTTGTGAACACAAAGTGACTTGAAACCACTTTGGCCATGTAGTTTATCCCATTTGCCATAATTCTGAGTAGGAAACTTGTTTGGAAACACTTAGTTTAAGCCGTGGAGTTGTAATGCAGTTTTATGCTGTTTTTGAGCGTCTGTCGCATGTTTTTGAAACATTGTGTTTTCTTTGAAATAGTCAACACAAAGTCACTTGAAATCACGTTGGCCATGTAGTGTATAGTGTGACTTTTTTTTCATGTTTTGGACATGTTATAGCTTGACTTTTTTATATTTTACACGACATGCTATAGTATGACTTTTTTATCATATTTTGACGACATGCTATAGTATGACTTTATTGTGTCATATTTTGGACGACATGCTATTTTGAGACTTTTTTCACTTTTTGGACTTTTTTTCATGTTTTGGACATGTTATAGCTTGACTTTTTTTTAAATTTTAGACGACATGCGAAAGTATGACTTTTTGATCATGTGTTAGACGACATGCTATAGTATGACTTTTTGATCATATTTTAGACGACATGCTATCGTATGACTTTTTTTCATATTTTGGACGACATGACTTTTTGTTTTCTGTGAAATTGCAGACACAAAGTGACATGAAACCACTTTGGCCATGTAGTTTATCCCATTTGCCATAGTTCTGATTCGGAAATTTGTTAGTAAAGACTTAGTTGAAGCCATGGCGCTGTGATGCAGTTTTAAATTAGGCTGAGAAAGTGAGACTTGAAATGCTGTTTTCTGTGAAATTGTTCAAACAAAGTGACATGAAACCACTTTGGCCATGTAGTTTATCCCCATTGCCATAGTTCTGAGTAGGAAACTTGTTAGTAAAGACTGAGTTGAAGCCATGGCGCTGTGATGCAGTTTTACATTAGGCTGAGAAAGTGAGACATGAAATACTGTTTTCTGAGAATTTATGAACACAAAGTGACTTGAAACCACTTTGGCCATGTAGTTTATCCCCATTGCCATAGTTCTGAGTAGGAAACTTGTTAGTAAAGACGTAGTTGAAGCCATGGCGCTGTGATGCAGTTTTACATAAGGCTGAGAAAGTGAGACATGAAATACTGTTTTCTGAGAATTTGTGAACACAAAGTGACTTGAAACCACTTTGGCCATGTAGTTTATCCCCATTGCCATAGTTCTGAGTAGGAAACTTGTTAGTAAAGACTTAGTTGAAGCCATGGCGCTGTGATGCAGTTTTACAAAAGGCTGAGAAAGTGAGACATGAAATACTGTTTTCCGAGAATTTGTGAACACAAAGTGACTTGAAACCACTTTGGCCATGTAGTTTATCCCATTTGCCATAATTCTGAGTAGGAAACTTGTTTGGAAACACTTAGTTTAAGCCGTGGAGTTGTAATGCAGTTTTATGCTGTTTTTGAGCGTCTGTCGCATGTTTTTGAAACATTGTGTTTTCTTTGAAATAGTCAACACAAAGTCACTTGAAATCACGTTGGCCATGTAGTGTATAGTGTGACTTTTTTTTCATGTTTTGGACATGTTATAGCTTGACTTTTTTATATTTTACACGACATGCTATAGTATGACTTTTTTATCATATTTTGACGACATGCTATAGTATGACTTTATTGTTTCATATTTTGGACGACATGCTATTTTGAGACTTTTTTCACTTTTTGGACTTTTTTTCATGTTTTGGACATGTTATAGCTTGACTTTTTTATATTTTAGACGACATATTATAGGGTGACTTTTTTTCATATTTTACACGACATGTTATAGTATGACTTTTTTCATGTTTTGGACATGTTATAGCTTGACTTTTTTTTAAATTTTAGACGACATGCGAAAGTATGACTTTTTGATCATGTGTTAGACGACATGCTATAGTATGACTTTTTGATCATATTTTAGACGACATGCTATCGTATGACTTTTTTTCATATTTTGGACGACATGACTTTTTGTTTTCTGTGAAATTGCAGACACAAAGTGACATGAAACCACTTTGGCCATGTAGTTTATCCCATTTGCCATAGTTCTGATTCGGAAATTTGTTAGTAAAGACTTAGTTGAAGCCATGGCGCTGTGATGCAGTTTTAAATTAGGCTGAGAAAGTGAGACTTGAAATGCTGTTTTCTGTGAAATTGTTCAAACAAAGTGACATGAAACCACTTTGGCCATGTAGTTTATCCCCATTGCCATAGTTCTGAGTAGGAAACTTGTTAGTAAAGACTGAGTTGAAGCCATGGTGCTGTGATGCAGTTTTACATTAGGCTGAGAAAGTGAGACATGAAATACTGTTTTCTGAGAATTTATGAACACAAAGTGACTTGAAACCACTTTGGCCATGTAGTTTATCCCCATTGCCATAGTTCTGAGTTGGAAACTTGTTAGTAAAGACGTAGTTGAAGCCATGGCGCTGTGATGCAGTTTTACATAAGGCTGAGAAAGTGAGACATGAAATACTGTTTTCTGAGAATTTGTGAACACAAAGTGACTTGAAACCACTTTGGCCATGTAGTTTATCCCCATTGCCATAGTTCTGAGTAGGAAACTTGTTAGTAAAGACTTAGTTGAAGCCATGGCGCTGTGATGCAGTTTTACATAAGGCTGAGAAAGTGAGACATGAAATACTGTTTTCCGAGAATTTGTGAACACAAAGTGACTTGAAACCACTTTGGCCATGTAGTTTATCCCATTTGCCATAATTCTGAGTAGGAAACTTGTTTGGAAACACTTAGTTTAAGCCGTGGAGTTGTAATGCAGTTTTATGCTGTTTTTGAGCGTCTGTCGCATGTTTTTGAAACATTGTGTTTTCTTTGAAATAGTCAACACAAAGTCACTTGAAATCACGTTGGCCATGTAGTGTATAGTGTGACTTTTTTTTCATGTTTTGGACATGTTATAGCTTGACTTTTTTATATTTTACACGACATGCTATAGTATGACTTTTTTTTATCATATTTTGACGACATGCTATAGTATGACTTTATTGTGTCATATTTTGGACGACATGCTATTTTGAGACTTTTTTAACTTTTTGGACGACATGCTATAGTGTGACTTTTTTTCATGTTTTGGACATGTTATAGCTTGACTTTTTTATATTTTAGACGACATATTATAGGGTGACTTTTTTTCATATTTTACACGACATGTTATAGTATGACTTTTTTCATGTTTTGGACATGTTATAGCTTGACTTTTTTTTAAATTTTAGACGACATGCGAAAGTATGACTTTTTGATCATATGTTAGACGACATGCTATCGTATGACTTTTTGATCATATTTTAGACAACATGCTATAGTATGACTTTTTTTCATATTTTGGACGACATGACTTTTTGTTTTCTGTGAAATTGCAGACACAAAGTGACATGAAACCACTTTGGCCATGTAGTTTATCCCATTTGCCATAGTTCTGATTCGGAAATTTGTTAGTAAAGACTTAGTTGAAGCCATGGCGCTGTGATGCAGTTTTAAATTAGGCTGAGAAAGTGAGACTTGAAATGCTGTTTTCTGTGAAATTGTTCAAACAAAGTGACATGAAACCACTTTGGCCATGTAGTTTATCCCCATTGCCATAGTTCTGAGTAGGAAACTTGTTATTAAAGACTGAGTTGAAGCCATGGCGCTGTGATGCAGTTTTACATTAGGCTGAGAAAGTGAGACATGAAATACTGTTTTCTGAGAATTTATGAACACAAAGTGACTTGAAACCACTTTGGCCATGTAGTTTATCCCCATTGCCATAATTCTAAGTAGGAAACTTATTAGTAAAGACGTAGTTGAAGCCATGGCGCTGTGATGCAGTTTTACATAAGGCTGAGAAAGTGAGACATGAAATACTGTTTTCTGAGAATTTGTGAACACAAAGTGACTTGAAACCACTTTGGCCATGTAGTTTATCCCCATTGCCATAGTTCTGAGTAGGAAACTTGTTAGTAAAGACTTAGTTGAAGCCATGGCGCTGTGATGCAGTTTTACATAAGGCTGAGAAAGTGAGACATGAAATACTGTTTTCCGAGAATTTGTGAACACAAAGTGACTTGAAACCACTTTGGCCATGTAGTTTATCCCATTTGCCATAATTCTGAGTAGGAAACTTGTTTGGAAACACTTAGTTTAAGCCGTGGAGTTGTAATGCAGTTTTATGCTGTTTTTGAGCGTCTGTCGCATGTTTTTGAAACATTGTGTTTTCTTTGAAATAGTCAACACAAAGTCACTTGAAATCACGTTGGCCATGTAGTGTATAGTGTGACTTTTTTTTCATGTTGTGGACATGTTATAGCTTGACTTTTTTATATTTTACACGACATGCTATAGTATGACTTTTTTTATCATATTTTGACGACATGCTATAGTATGACTTTATTGTGTCATATTTTGGACGACATGCTATTTTGAGACTTTTTTAACTTTTTGGACGACATGCTATAGTGTGACTTTTTTTCATGTTTTGGACATGTTATAGCTTGACTTTTTTATATTTTAGACGACATATTATAGGGTGACTTTTTTTCATATTTTACACGACATGTTATAGTATGACTTTTTTCATGTTTTGGACATGTTATAGCTTGACTTTTTTTTAAATTTTAGACGACATGCGAAAGTATGACTTTTTGATCATATGTTAGACGACATGCTATCGTATGACTTTTTGATCATATTTTAGACAACATGCTATAGTATGACTTTTTTTCATATTTTACACGACATGCTATAGTATGACTTTTTTTATCATATTTTAGACGACATGACTTTTTGTTTTCTGTGAAATTGCAGACACAAAGTGACATGAAACCACTTTGGCCATGTAGTTTATCCCATTTGCCATAGTTCTGATTCGGAAACTTGTTTGCAAACACTTAGTTTAAGCCGTGGCGCTGTGATGCAGTTTTACATTAGGCTGAGAAAGTGAGACATGAAATACTGTTTTCTGAGAATTTGTGAACACAAAGTGACTTGAAACCACTTTGGCCATGTAGTTTATCCCATTTGCCATAATTCTGAGTAGGAAACTTATTTGGAAACACTTAGTTTAAGCCGCGGAGTTGTAATGCAGTTTTATGCTGTTTTTGAGCTTCTCTCGCTGAGATAAGGCTGTTTTTGAAACATTGTGTTTCCTGTGAAATTGTTCACACAAAGTGACTTGAAACCACTTTGGCCATGTAGTTTATCCCCATTGCTATAGTTCTGAGTTGGAAACTTGTTTTCAACACTTAGTTTAAGCCGTTGCACTGTGATGCAGTTCTATATTAGGCTGAGAAAGTGAGACATGAAATACTGTTTTCTGAGAATTTGTGAACACAAAGTGACTTGAAACCACTTTGGCCATGTAGTTTTTCCCATTTGCCATAATTCTGAGTAGGAAACTTGTTTGGAAACACTTAGTTTAAGCCGTGGAGTTGTAATGCAGTTTTATGCTGTGAAATTGTTCACACAAAGTGACATGAAACCACTTTGGCCATGTAGTTTATCCCATTTGCCATAGTGCTGAGTACGAAACTTGTTTTCAACACTTAGTTGAAGCCATGGCGCTGTGATGCAGTTTTACATTAGGCTGAGAAAGTGAGACTTGAAATGCTGTTTTCTGTGAAATTACAGACACAAAGTGACTTGAAACCATTTTGGCCATGTAGTTTATCCCATTTGCCATAATTCTGAGTAGGAAACTTGTTTGGAAACACTTACTTTAAGCCGTGGAGTTGTAATGCAGTTTTATGCTGTTTTTGAGCTTCTCTCGCTGAAATAAGGCTGTTTTTGAAACATTGTTTTTCCTGTGAAATTGTTCACCCAAAGTGACTTGAAACCACTTTGGCCATGAAGTTTATCCCATTTGCCATAGTGCTGAGTACGAAACTTGTTTTCAACACTTAGTTTAAGCCGTTGCACTGTGATGCAGTTCTACATTAGGCTGAGAAAGTGAGACATGAAATACTGTTTTCTGAGAATTTGTGAACACAAAGTGACTTGAAACCACTATGGCCATGTAGTTTATCCCATTTGCCATAGTTATGATTCGGAAACTTGTTTGTAAAGACTTAGTTGAAGCCATGGCGCTGTGATGCAGTTTTACATAAGGCTGAGAAAATGAGACTTGAAATGCTGTTTTCTGTGAAATTACAGACACAAAGTGACTTGAAACCATTTTGGCCATGCAGTTTATCCCATTTGCCATAATTCTGAGTCGGAAACTTGTTTGGAAACACTTAGTTTAAGCCGTGTAGTTGTAATGCAGTTTTATGCTGTTTTTGAGCTTCTCTCGCTGAAATAAGGCTGTTTTTGAAAAATTGTGTTTCCTGTGAAATTGTTCACACAAAGTGACTTGAAACCACTTTGGCCATGCAGTTTATCCCAATTGCCATAATTCTGAGTCGGAAACTTGTTTGGAAACACTTAGTTTAAGCCGTGGAGCTGTAATGCAGTTTTATGCTGTTTTTGAGCTTCTCTCGCATGTTTTTGAAACCTTGTGTTTTCTTTGAAATAGTCAACACAAAGTCACTTGAAATCACGTTGGCCATGTAGTGTATCCCATTTGCCATAGTCTTGAGTGCGAAACTTGTTTTTTGTGACTTTTTTCACATATGTTAGACGACATACTATAGTGTGACTTTTTTTCATGTTTTGGACATGTTATAGCGTGACTTTTTTTCATATTTTACACGACGTGGTATAGTCTGAGTTTTTCGTCATATTTTGGATGACATGACTTTTTTTACTTTTTGGACGACATGCTATTTTGAGACTTTTTTCACTTTTTTGATGACGTTATAGTATGAATTTTTTCATATTTTAGACGACTTGTTATAGTTTAACTTTTTTACATATTTTGGACGACATGCTATTTTATGGCTTTTTTTCATATTTTGGACGGTATAGCTTGACTTTTTTTTAAATTTTAGACGACATGCTATAGTATGACTTTTTGATCATATTTTAGACAACATGCTATAGTATGACTTTTTGATCATATGTTAGACGACATGTTATAGTATGACTTTTTGATCATATTTTAGACGACATGCTATCGTATGAATTTTTTTCATATTTTGGACATGTTATAGCTTGACTTTTTTATATTTTAGACGACATATTATAGGGTGACTTTTTTTCATATTTTACACGACATGTTATAGTGTGACTTTTTTCATGTTGTGGACATGTTATCGTGTGACTTTTTGATTATATTTTAGACGACATGCTATCGCGTGACTTTTTGTCTCATTTTGCACGACATGCCATAGTATGACTTTTTTTATCATATTTTAGACGACATGACTTTTTGTTTTCTGTGAAATTGCAGACACAAAGTGACATGAAACCACTTTGGCCATGTAGTTTATCCCATTTGCCATAATTCTGAGTAGGAAACTTGTTTGGAAACACTTAGTTTAAGCCGTGGAGCTGTAATGCAGTTTTATGCTGTTTTTGAGCTTCTCTCGCTGAAATAAGGCTGTTTTTGAAAAATTGTGTTTCCTGAGAAATTGTTCACACAAAGTGACTTGAAACCACTTTGGCCATGTAGTTTATCCCATTTGCCATAGTGCTGAGTACGAAACTTGTTTTCAACACTTAGTTTAAGCCATGGCGCTGTGATGCAGTTTTACATTAGGCTGAGAAAGTGAGACTTGAAATGCTGTTTTCTGTGAAATTACAGACACAAAGTGACTTGAAACCATTTTGGCCATGTAGTTTATCCCATTTGCCATAATTCTGAGTAGGAAACTTGTTTGGAAACACTGAGTTTAAGCCGTGGAGTTGTAATGCAGTTTTACGCTGTTTTTGAGCTTCTCTCGCTGAAATAAGGCTGTTTTTGAAACATTGTGTTTCCTGTGAAATTGTTCACACAAAGTGACTTGAAACCATTTTGGCCATGTAGTTTATCCCATTTGCCATAATTCTGAGTAGGAAACTTGTTTTGAAACACTTAGTTTAAGCCGTGGAGCTGTAATGCAGTTTTATGCTGTTTTTGAGATTCTCTCTCATGTTTTTGAAACCTTGTGTTTTCTTTGAAGTAGTCAACACAAAGTCACTTGAAATCACGTTGGCCATGTAGTGTATCCCAATTGCCATAGTCTTGAGTGCGAAACTTGTTTTTTGTGACCTTTTTTTTATCATATTTTAGACGACATACTATAGTGTGACTTTTTTTCATGTTTTGGACATGTTATAGTGTGACTTTTTTTCATATTTTACACGACGTGGTATAGTCTGAGTTTTTCGTCATATTTTGGATGACGAATTTTTTTACTTTTTGTACGACATGCTATTTTGAGACTTTTTTCACTTTTTTGATGACATTATAGTATGACTTTTTTCATATTTTAGACGACTTGTTATAGTTTGACTTTTTTTCATATTTTGGACGACATGCTATATTATGGCTTTTTTTCATATTTTGGACGTTATTGCTTGACTTTTTTTTAAATTTTAGACGACATGCTATAGTATGACTTTTTGATCATATTTTAGACGACATGCTATCGTATGACTGTTTGTCTTATTTTGCACGACATGCTATGGTATGACTTTTTTTCATATTTTGGACATGTTATAGCTTGACTTTTTTATATTTTAGACGACATATTATAGCGTGACTTTTTTTCATATTTTACACGACATGTTATAGTATGACTTTTTTCATGTTTTGGACATGTTATCGTGTGACTGTTTTTCATATTTTACACGACATGCTATAGTATGACTTTTTTTTATCATATTTTAGATGACATGCAATAGTGTGACTTTTTTTATCATATTTTAGACGACATGCTATAGTATGACTTTTTTGTGTCATATTTTGGACGACATGGTATTTTATGACTTTTTTAACTTTTTGGACAACATGCTATTTTGAGAGTTTTTTCACTTTTTGGATGACGTTATAGTATGACTTTTTTCATATTTTGGACGACATGCTATAGTTTGACTTTTTTTACATATTTTAGACGACATACTATAGTGTGACTTTTTGATCATATTTTAGACGACATGCAATCGTGTGACTTTTTGTCTTATTTTGCACGACATGCTATGGTATGACTTTTTTTCATATTTTGGACATGTTATAGCTTGACTTTTTTTATATTTTAGACGACATATTATAGCGTGACTTTTTTTAAATATTTTACACGACATGTTATAGTATGACTTTTTTCATGTTTTGGACATGTTATAGCTTGACTTTTTTTTTAAATTTTAGACGACATGCTATAGTATGACTATTTGATCATATTTTAGACGACATATTATAACGTTACTTTTTTTCATATTTTACACGACATGCTATAGTCTGACATTTTTAATCATATTTTAGACGACATGACTTTTTGTTTTCTGTGAAATTGCAGACACAAAGTGACATGAAACCACTTTGGCCTGCTATAGTATGACTTTTTTGTGATATATTTTGGACGACATGGTATTTTATGACTTTTTTCACTTTTTGGATGACGTTATAGTATGACTTTTTTCATATTTTAGACGACTTGTTATAGCATGACTTTATTTCACTTTTTGGACGACATGCTATGTTATGACTTTTTTTCATATTTTGGACGACATGCTATAGTTTGACTTTTTTTACATATTTTAGACGACATACTATAGTGTGACTTTTTTTCATTTTTTGGACATGTTATAGTGTGACTTTTTTTCATATTTTACACGACATGCTATAGTATGACTTTTTTTTATCATATTTTAGACGACATGCAATAGTGTGACTTTTTTTTATGATATTTTAGACGACATGCTATAGTATGACTTTTTTGTGTCATATTTTGGACAACATGGTATTTTATGACTTTTTTAACTTTTTGGACGACATGCTATTTTGAGACTTTTTTCACTTTTTGGATGACGTTATAGTATGACTTTTTTCATATTTTAGACGACTTGTTATAGCATGACTTTATTTCACTTTTTGGACGACATGCTATATTATGACTTTTTTTCATGTTTTGGACATGTTATAGCTTGACTTTTTTACATTTTAGACGACATATTATAGCGTGACTTTTTTTCGTATTTTACACGACATGTTATAGTATGACTTTTTTCATGTTTTGGACATGTTATCGTGTGACTTTTTGATTATATTTTAGACGACATGCTATCGTGTGACTTTTTGTCTCATTTTGCACGACATACTATGGTATGACTTTTTTTCATATTTTGGACATGTTATAGCTTGACTTTTTTATATTTTAGACGACATATTATAGGGTGACTTTTTTTCATATTTTACACGACATGTTATAGTATGACTTTTTTCATGTTTTGGACATGTTATAGCTTGACTTTTTTTAAAAATTTTAGACGACATACTATAGTATGACTTTTTGATCATATGTTAGACGACATGCTATAGTATGACTTTTTGATTATATTTTAGACGACATGCTATCGTGTGACTTTTTGTCTTAATTTGCACGACATGCTATGGTATGACTTTTTTCATATTTTGGACATGTTATAGCTTGACTTTTTTATATTTTAGACGACATATTATAGCGTGACTTTTTTTCATATTTTACACGACATGGTATAGTATGACTTTTTTCATGTTTTGGACATGTTATCGTGTGACTTTTTTTTCATATTTTACACGACATGCTATAGTATGACTTTTTTTTTATCATATTTTAGACGACATGCAATAGTGTGACTTTTTTTAATCATATTTGAGACGACATGCTATAGTATGACTTTTTTGTGTCATATTTTGGACGACATGGTATTTTTTGACTTTTTTCACTTTTTGGATGACGTTATAGTGTGACTTTTTTCATATATTAGACGACTTGTTATAGCATGACTTTATTTCACTTTTTGGACGACATACTATATTATGACTTTTTTTCATATTTTGGACGACATGCTATAGTTTGACTTTTTTTACATATTTTAGACGACATACTATAGTGTGACTTTTTTTCATGTTTTGGACATGTTATAGCGTGACTTTTTTTCATATTTTACACGACATGCTATAGTCTGAGTTTTTTGATCATATGTTAGACGACATGCTATAGTATGACTTTTTTGTGATATATTTTGGACGACATGGTATTTTATGACTTTTTTCACTTTTTGGATGACGTTATAGTATGACTTTTTTCATATTTTAGACGACTTGTTATAGCATGACTTTATTTCACTTTTTGGACGACATGCTATGTTATGACTTTTTTTCATATTTTGGACGACATGCTATAGTTTGACTTTTTTTTACATATTTTAGACATTTTATCGTGTGACTGTTTTTCATATTTTACACGACATGCTATAGTATGACTTTTTTTTATCATATTTTAGACGACATGCTATAGTATGACTTTTTTGTGTCATATTTTGGACGACATGGTATTTTATGACTTTTTTAACTTTTTGGACAACATGCTATTTTGAGAGTTTTTTCACTTTTTGGATGACGTTATAGTATGACTTTTTCATATTTTGGACGACATGCTATAGTTTGACTTTTTTTACATATTTTAGACGACATACTATAGTGTGACTTTTTGATCATATTTTAGACGACATGCAATCGTGTGACTTTTTGTCTTATTTTGCACGACATGCAATGGTATGACTTTTTTTCATATTTTGGACATGTTATAGCTTGACTTTTTTTATATTTTAGACGACATATTATAGCGTGACTTTTTTTTAATATTTTACACGACATGTTATAGTATGACTTTTTTCATGTTTTGGACATGTTATAGCTTGACTTTTTTTTAAATTTTAGACGACATGCTATAGTATGACTATTTGATCATATTTTAGATGACATGCTATCGTGTGACTTTTTTTCATATTTTGGACATGTTATAGCTTGACTTTTTCATATTTTAGACGACATATTATAACGTTACTTTTTTTCATATTTTACACGACATGCTATAGTCTGACATTTTTAATCATATTTTAGACGACATGACTTTTTGTTTTCTGTGAAATTGCAGACACAAAGTGACATGAAACCACTTTGGCCATGTAGTTTATCCCATTTGCCATAATTCTGAGTAGGAAACTTGTTTGGAAACACTTAGTTTAAGCCGTGGAGCTGTAATGCAGTTTTATGCTGTTTTTGAGCTTCTCTCGCTGAAATAAGGCTGTTTTTGAAACATTGTGTTTCCTGTGAAATTGTTCACACAAAGTGACTTGAAACCACTTTGGCCATGTAGTTTATCCCATTTGCCATAGTGCTGAGTACGAAACTTGTTTTCAACACTTAGTTTAAGCAGTTGCACTGTGATGCAGTTCCACATTAGGCTGAGAACGTGAGACATTAAATATTGTTGTCTGAGAATTTGTGAACACAAAGTGACTTGAAACCACTTTGGCCATGTAGTTTATCCCATTTGCCATAGTTATGATTCGGAAACTTCTTTGTAAAGACTTAGTTGAAGCCATGGCGCTGTGATGCAGTTTTACGTTAGGCTGATAAAGTGAGACTTGAAATGCTGTTTTCTGTGAAATTACAGACACAAAGTGACTTGAAACCATTTTGGCCATGTAGTTTATCCCATTTGCCATAATTCTGAGTAGGAAACTTGTTTGGAAACACTTAGTTTAAGCCGTGGAGTTGTATTGCAGTTTTATGCTGTTTTTGAGCTTCTCTCGCTGAAATAAGGCTGTTTTTGAAACGTTATGTTTCCTGTGAAATTGTTCATTCAAAGTGACTTGAAACCACTTTGGCCATGTAGTTTATCCCAATTGCCATAATTCTAAGTAGGAAACTTGTTTGGAAACACTTAGTTTAAGCCGTGGAGCTGTAATGCAGTTTTATGCTGTTTTTGAGCTTCTCTCGCATGTTTTTGAAACCTTGTGTTTTCTTTGAAATAGTCAACACAAAGTCACTTGAAATCACGTTGGCCATGTAGTGTATCCCATTTGCCATAGTCTTGAGTGCGAAACTTGTTTTTTGTGACTTTTTTCACATATTTTAGACGACATACTATAGTGTGACTTTTTTTCATGTTTTGGACATGTTATAGTGTGACTTTTTTTCATATTTTACACGACTTGGTATAGTCTGAGTTTTTCGTCATATTTTGGATGACATGACGTTTTTTACTTTTTGGACGACATGCTATTTTGAGACTTTTTTCACTTTTTTGATGACGTTATAGTATGACTTTTTTCATATTTTGGACGACATGCTATAGTTTGACTTTTTTTACATATTTTAGACGACATACTATAGTGTGACTTTTTGATCATATTTTAGACGACATGCAATCGTGTGACTTTTGGTCTTATTTTGCACGACATGCTATGGTATGACTTTTTTTCATATTTTGGACATGTTATAGCTTGACTTTTTTATATTTTAGACGACATATTATAGCGTGACTTTTTTTTAATATTTTACACGACATGTTATAGTATGACTTTTTTCATGTTTTGGACATGTTATAGCTTGACTTTTTTTTAAATTTTAGACGACATGCTATAGTATGACTATTTGATCATATTTTAGATGACATGTTATAGTATGACTTTTTGATCATATTTTGGACGACATGCTATCGTGTGACTTTTTTTCATATTTTGGACATGTTATAGCTTGACTTTTTCATATTTTAGACGACATATTATAACGTTACTTTTTTTCATATTTTACACGACATGCTATAGTCTGACATTTTTAATCATATTTTAGACGACATGACTTTTTGTTTTCTGTGAAATTGCAGACACAAAGTGACATGAAACCACTTTGGCCATGTAGTTTATCCCATTTGCCATAATTCTGAGTAGGAAACTTGTTTGGAAACACTTAGTTTAAGCCGTGGAACTGTAATGCAGTTTTATGCTGTTTTTGAGCTTCTCTCGCTGAAACAAGGCTGTTTTTGAAACATTGTGTTTCCTGTGAAAATGTTCACACAAAGTGACTTGAAACCACTTTGGCCATGTAGTTTATCCCATTTGCCATAGTGCTGAGTACGAAACTTGTTTTCAACACTTAGTTTAAGCCGTTGCACTGTGATGCAGTTCGACATTAGGCTGAGAAAGTGAGACATTAAATAATGTTTTCTGAGAATTTGTGAACACAAAGTGACTTGAAACCACTTTGGCCATGTAGTTTATCCCATTTGCCATAGTTATGATTCGGAAACTTCTTTGTAAAGACTTAGTTGAAGCCATGGCGCTGTGATGCAGTTTTACGTTAGGCTGATAAAGTGAGACTTGAAATGCTGTTTTCTGTGAAATTACAGACACAAAGTGACTTGAAACCATTTTGGCCATGTAGTTTATCCCATTTGCCATAATTCTGAGTAGGAAACTTGTTTGGAAACACTTAGTTTAAGCCGTTGAGTTGTATTGCAGTTTTATGCTGTTTTTGAGCTTCTCTCGCTGAAATAAGGCTGTTTTTGAAACGTTATGTTTCCTGTGAAATTGTTCATTCAAAGTGACTTGAAACCACTTTGGCCATGTAGTTTATCCCAATTGCCATAATTCTAAGTAGGAAACTTGTTTGGAAACACTTAGTTTAAGCCGTGGAGCTGTAATGCAGTTTTATGCTGTTTTTGAGCTTCTCTCGCCTGTTTTTGAAACCTTGTGTTTTCTTTGAAATAGTCAACACAAAGTCACTTGAAATCACGTTGGCCATGTAGTGTATCCCATTTGCCATAGTCTTGAGTGCGAAACTTGTTTTTTGTGACTTTTTTCACATATTTTAGACGACATACTATAGTGTGAATTTTTTTCATGTTTTGGACATGTTATAGTGTGACTTTTTTTCATATTTTACACGACTTGGTATAGTCTGAGTTTTTCGTCATATTTTGGATGACATGACGTTTTTTACTTTTTGGACGACATGCTATTTTGAGACTTTTTTCACTTTTTTGATGACGTTATAGTATGACTTTTTTCATATTTTAGACGACTTGTTATAGTATGACTTTTTTTTCATATTTTGGACGACATGCTATATTATGGCTTTTTTTCATATTTTGGACGTTATAGCTTGACTTTTTTTTTATCATATTTTAGACGACATGCTATAGTATGACTTTTTTGTGATATATTTTGGACGACATGGTATTTTATGACTTTTTTCACTTCTTGGATGACGTTATAGTATGACTTTTTTCATATTTTAGACGACTTGTTATAGCATGACTTTATTTCACTTTTTGGACGACATGCTATGTTATGACTTTTTTTCATATTTTGGACGACATGCTATAGTATGACTTTTTTTTATCATATTTTAGACGACATGCAATAGTGTGACTTTTTTTATGATATTTTAGTCGACATGCTATAGTATGACTTTTTTGTGTCATATTTTGGACGACATGGTATTTTATGACTTTTTTAACTTTTTGGACGACATGCTATTTTGAGACTTTTTTCACTTTTTGGATGACGTTATAGTATGACTTTTTTCATATTTTAGACGACTTGTTATAGCATGACTTTATTTCACTTTTTGGACGACATGCTATATTATGACTTTTTTTCATGTTTTGGACATGTTATAGCTTGACTTTTTTACATTTTAGACGACATATTATAGCGTGACTTTTTTTCGTATTTTACACGACATGTTATAGTATGACTTTTTTCATGTTTTGGACATGTTATCGTGTGACTTTTTGATTATATTTTAGACGACATGCTATCGTGTGACTTTTTGTCTCATTTTGCACGACATACTATGGTATGACTTTTTTTCATATTTTGGACATGTTATAGCTTGACTTTTTTATATTTTAGACGACATATTATAGGGTGACTTTTTTTCATATTTTACACGACATGTTATAGTATGACTTTTTTCATGTTTTGGACATGTTATAGCTTGACTTTTTTTTAAAATTTTAGACGACATACTATAGTATGACTTTTTGATCATATGTTAGACGACATGCTATAGTATGACTTTTTGATTATATTTTAGACGACATGCTATCGTGTGACTTTTTGTCTTAATTTGCACGACATGCTATGGTATGACTTTTTTCATATTTTGGACATGTTATAGCCTGACTTTTTTATATTTTAGACGACATATTATAGCGTGACTTTTTTCATATTTTACACGACGTGGTATAGTCTGAGTTTTTCGTCATATTTTGGATGACATGACTTTTTTTACTTTTTGGACGACATGCTATTTTGAGACTTTTTTCACTTTTTTGATGACGTTATAGTATGACTTTTTTCATATTTTAGACGACTTGTTATATTATGACTTTTTTTCATATTTTGGACGACATGCTATATTATGGCTTTTTTTCATATTTTGGACATGTTATAGCTTGACTTTTTTATATTTTAGACGACATATTATAGCGTGACTTTTTTTCATATTTTACACGACATGGTATAGTATGACTTTTTTCATGTTTTGGACATGTTATCGTGTGACTTTTTTTTCATATTTTACACGACATGCTATAGTATGACTTTTTTTTTTATCATATTTTAGACGACATGCAATAGTGTGACTTTTTTTAATCATATTTGAGACGACATGCTATAGTATGACTTTTTTGTGTCATATTTTGGACGACATGGTATTTTTTGACTTTTTTCACTTTTTGGATGACGTTATAGTGTGACTTTTTTCATATATTAGACGACTTGTTATAGCATGACTTTATTTCACTTTTTGGACGACATGCTATATTATGACTTTTTTTCATATTTTGGACGACATGCTATAGTTTGACTTTTTTTACATATTTTAGACGACATACTATAGTGTGACTTTTTTTCATGTTTTGGACATGTTATAGCGTGACTTTTTTTCATATTTTACACGACATGCTATAGTCTGAGTTTTTTGATCATATGTTAGACGACATGCTATAGTATGACTTTTTGATCATATTTTAGACAACATGCTATTTTATGACTTTTTTAACTTTTTGGACGACATGCTATTTTCAGACTTTTTTCACTTTTTGGATGACGTTATAGTATGACTTTTTTCAAATGTTAGACGACTTGATATAGCATGACTTTTTTTCATATTTTGGACGACATGCTATAGTTTGACTTTTTTTACATATTTTAGACGACATACTATAGTGTGACTTTTTTTCATGTTTTGGACATGTTATAGCTTGACTTTTTTAAATTTTAGACGACATATTATAGCGTGACTTTTTTTAAATTTTAGACGACATGCTATAGTATGACTTTTTTTCATATTTTGGACATGTTATAGCTTGACTTTTTTTTATTTTAGACGACATATTATAGAGTGACTTTTTTTAAATTTTAGACGACATGCTATAGTATGACTTTTTGATCATATTTTAGACAACATACTATAGTATGACTTTTTGATCATGTTAGACGACATGTTATAGTATGACTTTTTGATCATATTTTAGACGACATGCTATCGTATGACTTTTTTTCATATTTTGGACATGTCATAGCTTGACTTTTTTATATTTTAGACGACATATTATAGGGTGACTTTTTTTCATATGTTACACGACATGCTATAGTATGACTTTTTTATCATATTTTAGACGACATGACTTTTTGTTTTCTGTGAAATTGCAGACACAAAGTGACTATGGCAAATGGGATAAACTACATGGCCAAAGTGGTTTGGCCATGTAGTTTATCCCATTTGCCATAGTTCTGATTCGGAAACTTGTTTGTAAACACTTAGTTTAAGCCGTGGCGCTGTGATGCAGTTTTACATTAGGCTGAGAAAGTGAGACATGAAATACTGTTTTCTGAGAATTTGTGAACACAAAGTGACTTGAAACCACTTTGGCCATGTAGTTTATCCCATTTGCCATAATTCTGAGTAGGAAACTTCTTTGGAAACACTTAGTTTAAGCCGTGGAGTTGTAATGCAGTTTTATGCTGTTTTTGAGCTTCTCTCGCTGAGATAAGGCTGTTTTTGAAACATTGTGTTTCCTGTGAAATTGTTCACACAAAGTCACTTGAAACCCCTTTGGCCATGTAGTTTATCCCCATTGCCATAGTTCTGAGTCGGAAACTTGTTAGTAAAGACTTAGTTGAAGCCATGGCGCTGTGATGCAGTTTTACATTAGGCTGAGAAAGTGAGACATGAAATACTGTTTTCTGAGAATTTGTGAACACAAAGTGACTTGAAACCACTTTGGCCATGTAGTTTATCCCATTTGCCATAATTCTGAGTAGGAAACTTGTTTGGAAACACTTAGTTTAAGCCGTGGAGCTGTAAAGCAGTTTTATGCTGTTTTTGAGCTTGTCTCGCTGAAATAAGGCTGTTTTTGAAACATTGTGTTTACTGTGAAATTGTTCACACAAAGTGACTTGAAACCACTTTGGCCATGTAGTTTATCCCCATTGCCATAGTTCTGAGTAGGAAACTTGTTTGTAAACACTTAATTTAAGCCGTGGAGCTGTAATGCAGTTTTATGCTGTTTTTGAGCTTCTCTCGCTGAAATAAGGCTGTTTTTGAAACATTGTGTTTCCTGTGAAATTGTTCACACAAAGTGACTTGAAACCACTTTGGCCATGTAGTTTATCCCATTTGCCATAATTCTGAGTAGGAAACTTGTTTGGAAACACTTAGTTTAAGCCGTGGAGCTGTAAAGCAGTTTTATGCTGTTTTTGAGCTTGTCTCGCTGAAATAAGGCTGTTTTTGAAACATTGTGTTTACTGTGAAATTGTTCACACAAAGTGACTTGAAACCACTTTGGCCATGTAGTTTATCCCCATTGCCATAGTTCTGAGTAGGAAACTTGTTTGTAAACACTTAATTTAAGCCGTGGAGCTGTAATGCAGTTTTATGCTGTTTTTGAGCTTCTCTCGCTGAAATAAGGCTGTTTTTGAAACATTGTGTTTCCTGTGAAATTGTTCACACAAAGTGACTTGAAACCACTTTGGCCATGTAGTTTATCCCATTTGCCATAGTGCTGAGTACGAAACTTGTTTGTAAACACTTAGTTTAAGCCGTGGAGCTGTAATGCAGTTTTATGCTGTTTTTGAGCTTCTCTCGCTGAAATAAGGCTGTTTTTGAAACATTGTGTTTCCTGTGAAATTGTTCACACAAAGTGACTTGAAACCACTTTGGCCATGTAGTTTATCCCTATTGCCATAATTCTAAGTAGGAAACTTGTTTGGAAACACTTAGTTTAAGCCGTGGAGTTGTAATGCATTTTTATGCTGTTTTTGAGCTTCTCTCGCTGAGATAAGGCTGTTTTTGAAACATTGTGTTTACTGTGAAATTGTTCACACAAAGTGACTTGAAACCACTTTGGCCATGTAGTTTATCCCATTTGCCATAGTGCTGAGTACGAAACTTGTTTGTAAACACTTAGTTTAAGCCGTGGAGCTGTAATGCAGTTTTACGCTGTTTTTGAGCTTCTCTCGCATGTTTTTGAAACATTGTGTTTTCTTTGAAATAGTCAACACAAAGTCACTTGAAATCACGTTGGCCATGTAGCGTATCCCATTTGCCATAGTTCTGAGTGCGAAACGTGTTTTTTGTGACTTTTTTCACGTATTTTAGACGACATACTATAGTGTGACTTTTTTTCATGTTTTGGACATGTTATCGTGTGACTTTTTTTCATATTTTACACGACATGCTATAGTATGACTTTTTTTATCATATTTTAGACGACATGCAATAGTGTGACTTTTTTTATGATATTTTAGACGACATGCTATAGTATGACTTTTTTGTGTCATATTTTGGACGACATGGTATTTTATGACTTTTTTAACTTTTTGGACAACATGCTATTTTGAGACTTTTTTCACTTTTTGGATGACGTTATAGCATGACTTTTTTCATATTTTAGACGAGTTGTTATAGCATGACTTTATTTCACTTTTTGGACGACATGCTATTTTATGACTTTTTTTCATATTTTGGACGACATACTATAGTGTGACTTTTTTTCATGTTTTGGACATGTTATAGTGTGACTTTTTTTCATATTTTACACGACATGTTATAGTTTGACATTTTTCATGTTTTGGACATGTTATCGTGTGACTTTTTTTCATATTTTACACGACATGCTATAGTATGACTTTTTTGTGTCATATTTTGGACGACATGTTATTTTATGACTTTTTTGTGTCATATTTTGGACGACATGCTATCTTGAGACTTTTTTCACTTTTTGGATGACGTTATAGTGTGACTTTTTTCATATTTTAGACGACTTGTTATAGTATGACTTTATTTCACTTTTTGGACGACATGCTATAGTGTGACTTTTTTTCATGTTTTGGACATGTTATAGCTTGACTTTTTTACATTTTAGACGACATATTATAGCGTGACTTTTTTTCATATTTTACACGACATGCTATAGTATGACTTTTTTTTAATCAAATTTTAGACGACATGACTTTTTGTTTTCTGTTTGTTATAGTATGATTTTTTCATGTTTTGGACATGTTATCGTGTGACTTTTTTTTATATTTTACACGACATGCTATAGTATGACTTTTTTTTATCATATTTTAGATGACATGCTATTGTATGACTTTTTTGTGTCATATTTTGGACGACATGGTATTTTATGACTTTTTTAACTTTTTGGATGACATGCTATTTTGAGACTTTTTTCACTTTTTGGATGACGTTATAGTATGACTTTTTTCATATTTTAGACGACTTGTTATAGCATGACTTTATTTCACTTTTTGGACGACATGCTATAGTGTGACTTTTTTTCATGTTTTGGACATGTTATAGCTTGACTTTTTTACATTTTAGACGACATATTATAGGGTGACTTTTTTTCATATTTTACACGACATGTTATAGTATGACTTTTTTCATGTTTTCGACATGTTATCGTGTGACTTTTTGATTATATTTTAGACGACATGCTATCGTGTGACTTTTTGTCTCATTTTGCACGACATGCTATGGTATGACTTTTTTTCATATTTTCGATATGTTATAGCTTGACTTTTTTATATTTTAGACGACATATAATAGCGTGACTTTTTTTCATATTTTACACGACATGCTATAGTATGACTTTTTTATCATATTTTAGACGACATGCTATAGTATGACTTTTTTGTGTCATATTTTGGACGACATGGCATTTTATGACTTTTTTAACTTTTTGGACGACATGCTATTTTGAGACTTTTTTCACTTTTTGGATGACGTTATAGTATGACTTTTTTCATATTTTAGACGACTTGTTATAGCATGACTTTATTTCACTTTTTGGACGACATGCTATAGTGTGACTTTTTTTCATGTTTTGGACATGTTATAGCTTGACTTTTTTACATTTTAGACGACATATTATAGGGTGACTTTTTTTCATATTTTACACGACATGTTATAGTATGACTTTTTTCATGTTTTCGAAATGTTATCGTGTGACTTTTTGATTATATTTTAGACGACATGCTATCGTGTGACTTTTTGTCTCATTTTGCACGACATGCCATGGTATGACTTTTTTTCATATTTTGGATATGTTATAGCTTGACTTTTTTATATTTTAGACGACATATAATAGCGTGACTTTTTTTCATATTTTACACGACATGCTATAGTTTGACTTTTTTATCATATTTTAGACGACATGACTTTTTGTTTTCTGTGTGTTATAGTATGACTTTTTTCATGTTTTGGACATGTTGTCGTGTGACTTTTTTTCATATTTTAGACGACATGCTATAGTATGACTTTTTTGTGTCATATTTTGGACGACATGGCATTTTATGACTTTTTTAACTTTTTGGACGACATGCTAATTTGAGACTTTTTTCACTTTTTGGATGACGTTATAATATGACTTTTTTCATATTTTAGACGACTTGTTATAGCATGACTTTATTTCACTTTTTGGACGACATGCTATAGTGTGACTTTTTTTCATGTTTTGGACATGTTATAGCTTGAATTTTTTACATTTTAGACGACATATTATAGGGTCACTTTTTTTCATATTTTACACGACATGTTATAGTATGACATTTTTCATGTTTTGGACATGTTATCGTGTGACTTTTTTATATTTTAGACGACATATTATAGCGTGACTTTTTTTCATATTTTACACGACATGCAGTGTGACTTTTTTTATCATATTTTAGACGACATGACTTTTTGTTTTCTGTGAAATTGCAGACACAAAGTGACATGAAACCACTTTGGCCATGTAGTTTATCCCATTTGCCATAGTTCTGATTCGGAAACTTGTTTGTAAACACTTAGTTTAAGCCGTGGCGCTGTGATGCAGTTTTATGCTGTGTTTGAGCATCTCTCTCTGAGATAAGGCTGTTTTTGAAACATTGTGTTTCCTGTGAAATTGTTCACACAAAGTGACTTGAAACCATTTTGGCCATGTAGTTTATCCCCTTTGCCATAGTTCTGAGTAGGAAACTTGTTAGTAAAGACTTAGTTGAAGCCATGGCATTGTGATGCAGTTTTAGAATTAGGCTGAGAAAGTGAGACATGAAATACTGTGTTCTGAGAATTTGTGAACACAAAGTGACTTGAAACCACTTTGGCCATGTAGTTTATCCCATTTGCCATAATTCTGAGTAGGAAACTTGTTTGGAAACACTTAGTTTTAGACGTGGAGCTGTAATGCAGTTTTATTCTGTTTTTGAGCTTCTCTCGCATGTTTTTGAAACGTTGTGTTTTCTTTGAAATAGTCAACACAAAGTCACTTGAAATCACGTTGGCCATGTAGCGTATCCCATTTGCCATAGTTCTGAGTGCGAAACGTGTTTTTTGTGACTTTTTTTTTATCATATTTTAGACGACATGCTATAGTATGACTTTTTTCACATATTTTAGACGACATGACTTTTTGTTTTCTGTGAAATTGCAGACACAAAGTGACATGAAACCACTTTGGCCATGTAGTTTATCCCATTTGCCATAGTTCTGATGCGGAAACTTGTTTGTAAACACTTAGTTTAAGCCGTGGAGCTGTAATGCAGTTTTATGCTGTTTTTGAGCTTCTCTCGCATGTTTTTGAAACATTGTGTTTTCTTTCAAATAGTCAACACAAAGTCACTTGAAATCACGTTGGCCATGTAGTGTATAGTGTGACTTTTTTTCATGTATTGGACATGTTATAGTGTGACTTTTTTTCATATTTTACACGACATGTTATAGTTTGACATTTTTCATGTTTTGGACATGTTATCGTGTGACTTTTTTTCATATTTTACACGACATGGTATTTTATGACTTTTTTAACTTTTTGGACGACATGCTATCTTGAGACTTTTTTCACTTTTTGGATGACATGCTATAGTGTGACTTTTTTCATGTTTTGGACATGTTATAGCTTGACTTTTTTATATTTTACACGACATGCTATAGTATGACTTTTTTTTATCATATTTTAGACGACATGACTTTTTGTTTTCTGTTTGTTATAGTATGATTTTTTCATGTTTTGGACATGTTATCGTGTGACTTTTTTTCATATTTTACACGACATGCTATAGTATGACTTTTTTATCATATTTTAGATGACATGCTATTGTATGACTTTTTTGTGTCATATTTTGGACGACATGGTATTTTATGACTTTTTTAACTTTTTGGACGACATGCTATTTTGAGACTTTTTTCACTTTTTGGATGACGTTATAGTATGACTTTTTTCATATTTTAGACGACTTGTTATAGCATGACTTTATTTCACTTTTTGGACGACATGCTATAGTGTGACTTTTTTTCATGTTTTGGACATGTTATAGCTTGACTTTTTTACATTTTAGACGACATATTATAGGGTGACTTTTTTCATATTTTACACGACATGTTATAGTATGACTTTTTTCATGTTTTCGACATGTTATCGTGTGACTTTTTGATTATATTTTAGACGACATGCTATCGTGTGACTTTTTGTCTCATTTTGCACGACATGCTATGGTATGACTTTTTTTCATATTTTGGATATGTTATAGCTTGACTTTTTTATATTTTAGACGACATATAATAGCGTGACTTTTTTTCATATTTTACACGACATGCTATAGTATGACTTTTTTATCATATTTTAGACGACATGCTATATTATGACTTTTTTGTGTCATATTTTGGACGACATGGCATTTTATGACTTTTTTAACTTTTTGGACGACATGCTATTTTGAGTCTTTTTTCACTTTTTGGATGACGTTATAGTATGACTTTTTTCATATTTTAGACGACTTGTTATAGCATGACTTTATTTCACTTTTTGGACGACATGCTATAGTGTGACTTTTTTTCATGTTTTGGACATGTTATAGGTTGACTTTTTTACATTTTAGACGACATATTATAGGGTGACTTTTTTTCATATTTTACACGACATGTTATAGTATGACTTTTTTCATGTTTTCGACATGTTATCGTGTGACTTTTTGATTATATTTTAGACGACATGCTATCGTGTGACTTTTTGTCTCATTTTGCACGACATGCTATGGTATGACTTTTTTTCATATTTTGGATATGTTATAGCTTGACTTTTTTATATTTTAGACGACATATAATAGCGTGACTTTTTTTCATATTTTACACGACATGCTATAGTATGACTTTTTTATCATATTTTAGACGACATGACTTTTTGTTTTCTGTGTTATAGTATGACTTTTTTCATATTTTACACGACATGCTATAGTATGACTTTTTTGTGTCATATTTTGGACGACATGGCATTTTATGACTTTTTTAACTTTTTGGACGACATGCTATTTTGAGACTTTTTTCACTTTTTGGATGACGTTATAGTATGACTTTTTTCATATTTTAGACGAATTGTTGTAGCATGACTTTATTTCAGTTTTTGGACGACATGCTATAGTGTGACTTTTTTTCATGTTTTGGACATGTTATAGCTTGACTTTTTTACATTTTAGACGACATATTATAGCATGACTTTTTTTCATATTTTACACGACATGTTATAGTATGACTTTTTTCATGTTTTGGACATGTTGTCGCGTGACTTTTTGATTACATTTTAGACGACATGCTATCGTGTGACTTTTTGTCTCATTTTGCACGACATGCTATGGTATGACTTTTTTTCATATGTTGGACATGTTATAGCTTGACTTTTTTTTAAATTTTAGACGACATGCTATAGTATGACTTTTTGATCATATTTTAGACAACATGCTATCGTATGACTTTTTGATCATATGTTAGACGACATGTCTGACTTTTTGTATGTATGACTTTTTGATCATATTTTAGACGACATGCTATCGTATGACTTTTTTTCATATTTTGGACATGTTATAGCTTGACTTTTTTATATTTTAGACGACATATTATAGCGTGACTTTTTTTCATATTTTACACGACATGACTTTTTGTTTTCTGTGAAATTGCAGACACAAAGTGACATGAAACCACTTTGGCCATGTAGATTATCCCATTTGCCATAGTTCTGTTTCGGAAACTTGTTTGTAAACACTTAGTTTAAGCCGTGGAGCTGTAATGCAGTTTTATGCTGTTTTTGAGCTTCTCTCGCATGTTTTTGAAACATTGTGTTTTCTTTGAAATAGTCAACACAAAGTCACTTGAAATCACGTTGGCCATGTAGTGTATCCCATTTGCCATAGTTCTGAGTGCGAAACTTGTTTTTTGTGACTTTTTTTTACCATATTTTAGACGACATACTATAGCGTGACTTTTTTTCATGTTTTGGACATGTTATAGTGTGACTTTTTTTCATATTTTACACGACGTGGTATAGTCTGAGTTTTTCGTCATATTTTGGATGACATGACTTTTTTTACTTTTTGGACGACATGCTATTTTGAGACTTTTTTCACTTTTTTGATGACGTTATAGTATGACTTTTTTCATATTTTAGACGACTTGTTATAGCATGACTTTATTTCACTTTTTGGACGACATGCTATATTATGACTTCTTTTCATATTTTGGACGACATGCTATAGTTTGACTTTTTTACATATTTTAGACGACTTGTTATAGCATGACTTTTTTTCATATTTTGGACGACATACTATATTATGGCTTTTTTTCATATTTTGGACGTTATAGCTTGACTTTTTTTAAATTTTTGACGACATGCTATCGTGTGACTTTTTGTCTAATTTTGCACGACATGTTATAGTATGACTTTTTGATGATATTTTAGACGACATGCTATCGTGTGACTTTTTGTCTTATTTTGCACGACATGCTATGGTATGACTTTTTTTCATATTTTGGACATGTTATAGCTTGACTTTTTTATATTTTAGACGACATATTATAGCTTGACTTTTTTTACATATTTTAGACGACATACTATAGTGTGACTTTTTTCATGTTTTGGACATGTTATAGTGTGACTTTTTTTCATATTTTACACGACATGCTATAGTCTGAGTTTTTTGATCATATGTTAGACGAAATGCTATAGTATGACTTTTTGATCATATTTTAGACGACATGCTATGGTATGACTTTTTTTCATATTTTGGACATGTTATAGCTTGACTTTTTTATATTTTAGACGACATATTATAGCGTGACTTTTTTTCATATTTTACACGACATGTTATAGTATGACTTTTTTCATGTTTTGGACATGTTATCGTGTGAATTTTTTTCATATTTTACACGACATGCCATAGTATGACTTTTTTTATCATATTTTAGACAACATGCAATACTGTGACTTTTTTTTATCATATTTTAGACGACATGCTATAGTATGAATTTTTTGTGTCATATTTTGGACGACATGGTATTTTATGACTTTTTTCACTTTTTGGACGACATGCTATTTTGAGACTTTTTTCACTTTTTGGATGACGTTACAGTATGACTTTTTTCATATTTTAGACGACTTGTTATAGCATGACTTTATTTCACTTTTTGGACGACATGCTATATTATGACTTTTTTTCATATTTTGGACGACATGCTATAGTATGACTTTTTTTACATATTTTAGACGACATACTATAGTGTGACTTTTTTCATGTTTTGGACATGTTATAGTGTTGACTTTTTTTCATATTTTACACGACATGCTATAGTCTGAGTTTTTTGATCATATGTTAGACGACATGCTATAGTATGACTTTTTGATCATATTTTAGACGACATGCTATGGTATGACTTTTTTTCATATTTTGGACATGTTATAGCTTGACTTTTTTATATTTTAGACGACATATTATAGCGTAACTTTTTTTCATATTTTACACGACATGCTATAGTATGACTTTTTTATCATATTTTAGACGACATGGTATTTTATGACTTTTTTAACTTTTTGGACGACATGCTATTTTGAGACTTTTTTCACTTTTTGGATGACGTTTTAGTATGACTTTTTTCATATTATAGACGACTTGTTATAGCATGACTTTATTTCACTTTTTGGACGACATGCTATAGTGTGACTTTTTTTCATGTTTTGGACATGTTATAGCTTGACTTTTTTACATTTTAGACGACATATTATAGCGTGACTTTTTGTCTCATTTTGCACGACATGCTATGGTATGACTTTTTTTCATATTTTGGACATATTATAACGTGACTTTTTTTCATATTTTACACGACATGACTTTTTGTTTTCTGTGAAATTGCAGACACAAAGTGACATGAAACCACTTTGGCCATGTAGTTTATCCCATTTTCCATAGTTCTGATTCGGAAACTTGTTTGTAAACACTTAGTTTAAGCCGTGGCGCTGTGATGCAGTTTTATGCTGTATTTGAGCTTCTCTCGCTGAGATTAGGCTGTTTTTGAAACATTGTGTTTCCTATGAAATTGTTCACACAAAGTGACTTGAAACCACTTTGGCCATGTAGTTTATCCCAAAGGCCATAGTTCTGAGTAGGAAACTTGTTAGTCAAGACTTAGTTGAAGCCATGGCGCTGTGATGCAGTTTTACATTAGGCTGAGAAAGTGAGACATGAAATACTGTTTTCTGAGAATTTGTGAACACAAAGTGACTTGAAACCACATTGGCCATGTAGTTTATCCCATTTGCCATAATTCTGAGTAGGAAACTTGTTTGGAAACACTTAGTTTAAGCCGTGGAGCTGTAATGCAGTTTTATGCTGTTTTTGAGCTTCTCTCGCTGAAATAAGGCTGTTTTTGAAACATTGTGTTTTCTTTGAAATAGTCAACACAAAGTCACTTGAAATAATGTTGGCCATGTAGTGTATCCCATTTGCCATAGTTCTGAGTGCGAAACTTGTTTTTTGTGACTTTTTTTTTATCATATTTTAGACGACATGCTATAGTATGACTTTTTTCACATATTTTAGACGACATACTATAGTGTGACTTTTTTTCATGTTTTGGACATGTTATAGTATGACTTTTTTTCATATTTTACACGACGTGGTGTAGTCTGAGTTTTTCGTCATATTTTGGGTGACATGACTTTTTTTACTTTTTGGACGACATGCTATTTTGAGACTTTTTTCACTTTTTTGATGACGTTATAGTGTGACTTTTTTCATATTTTAGACGACCTGTTATAGTGTGACTTTTTTTCATATTTTGGACGACATGCTATATTATGGCTTTTTTTTTCATATTTTGGACGTCATAGCTTGACTTTTTTTTAAATTTTAGACGACATGCTATCGTGTGACTTTTTGTCTTATTTTGCACGACATGTTATAGTATGACTTTTTGATCATATTTTAGACGACATGCTATCGTGTGACTTTTTGTCTTATTTTGCACGACATGCTATGGTATGACTTTTTTTCATATTTTGGACATGTTATAGCTTGACTTTTTTATATTTTAGACGACATATTATAGCGTGACTTTTTTTCATATTTTACACGACATGTTATAGTATGACTTTTTTTCATGTTTTGGACATGTTATAGCTTGACTTTTTTACATTTTAGACGACATATTATAGCGTGACTTTTTTTCATATTTTACACGACATGTTATAGTGTGACTTTTTTCATGTTTTGGACATGTTATCGTGTGACTTTTTGATAATATTTTAGACGACATGCTATCGCGTGACTTTTTGTCTCATTTTGCACGACATGCTATGGTATGACTTTTTTTCATATTTTGGACATGTTATAGCTTGACTTTTTTATATTTTAGACGACATATTATAGCGTGACTTTTTTTCATATTTTACATGACATTACTTTTTTTTTTCTGTGAAATTGCAGACACAAAGTGACTTGAAACCACTTTGGCCATGTAGTTTATCCCATTTGCCATAGTTCTGATTCGGAAACTTGTTTGTAAACACTTAGTTTAAGCCGTGGCGTAGTGATGCAGTTTTATGCTGTATTTGAGCTTCTCTCGCTGAGATTAGGCTGTTTTTGAAACATTGTGTTTCCTGTGAAATTGTTCACACAAAGTGACTTGAAACGACTTTGGCCATGTAGTTTATCCCAAAGGCCATAGTTCTGAGTAGGAAACTTGTTAGTAAAGACTTAGTTGAAGCCATGGCGCTGTGATGCAGATTTACATTAGGCTGAGAAAGTGAGACATGAAATACTGTTTTCTGAGAATTTGTGAACACAAAGTGACTTGAAACCACTTTGGCCATGTAGTTTATCCCATTTGCCATAATTCTGAGTAGGAAACTTGTTTGGAAACACTTAGTTTAAGCCGTGGAGCTGTAATGCAGTTTTATGCTGTTTTTGAGCTTCTCTCGCTGAAATAAGGCTGTTTTTGAAACATTGTGTTTCCTGTGAAATTGTTCACACAAAGTGACTTGAAACCACTTTGGCCATGTAGTTTATCCCATTTGCCATAGTGTTGAGTACGAAACTTGTTTGTAAACACTTAGTTTAAGCCGTGGAGCTGTAATGCAGTTTTATGCTGTTTTTGAGCTTCTCTCGTTGAAATAAGGCTGTTTTTGAAACATTGTGTTTCCTGTGAAATTGTTCACGCAAAGTGACTTGAAACCACTTTGGCCATGTAGTTTATCCCAATTGCCAAAATTCTAAGTAGGAAACTTGTTTGGAAACACTTAGTTTAAGCCGTGGAGTTGTAATGCAGTTTTATGCTGTTTTTGAGCTTCTCTCGCTGAGATAAGGCTGTTTTTGAAACATTGTGTTTCCTGTGAAATTGTTCACACAAAGTGACTTGAAACCACTTTGGCCATGTAGTTTATCCCATTTGCCATAATTCTGAGTAGGAAACTTGTTTGGAAACACTTAGTTTAAGCCGTGGAGTTGTAATGCAGTTTTATGCTGTTTTTGAGCTTCTCTCGCATGTTTTTGAAACATTGTGTTTTCTTTGAAATAGTCAACACAAAATCACTTGAAATCACGTTGGCCATGTAGTGTATAGTGTGACTTTTTTTTCATGTTTTGGACATGTTATAGCTTGACTTTTTTACATTTTAGACGACATATTATAGGGTATAGTGTGCTTGCCATAGTTCTGAGTGCGAAACATGTTTTTTGTGACTTTTTTTTATCATATTTTAGACGACATGCTATAGTATGACTTTTTTGTGTCATATTTTGGACGACATGGTATTTTATGACTTTTTTAACTTTTTGGACGACATGCTATCTTGAGACTTTTTTCACTTTTTGGATGACATGCTATAGTGTGACTTTTTTCATGTTTTGGACATGTTATAGCTTGACTTTTTTATATTTTACACGACATGCTATAGTATGACTTTTTTATCATATTTTAGACGACATGCTATAGTATGACTTTATTGTGTCATATTTTGGACGACATGCTATTTTGAGACTTTTTTCACTTTTTGGACGACAGGCTATAGTGTGACTTTTTTTCATGTTTTGGACATGTTATAGCTTGACTTTTTTATATTTTAGACGACATATTATAGGGTGACTTTTTTTCATATTTTACGCGACATGTTATATTATGACTTTTTTCATGTTTTGGACATGTTATAGCTTGACTTTTTTTTTAATTTTAGACGACATGCGAAAGTATGACTTTTTGATCATATGTTAGACGACATGCTATCGTATGACTTTTTGATCATATTTTAGACAACATGCTATAGAGTGACTTTTTGATCATATTTTAGACGACATGCTATCGTATGACTTTTTTTTCATATTTTGGACGACATGACTTTTTGTTTTCTGTGAAATTGCAGACACAAAGTGACATGAAACCACTTTGGCCATGTAGTTTATCCCATTTGCCATAGTTCTGATTCGGAAATTTGTTAGTAAAGACTTAGTTGAAGCCATGGCGCTGTGATGCAGTTTTAAATTAGGCTGAGAAAGTGAGACTTGAAATGCTGTTTTCTGTGAAATTGTTCAAACAAAGTGACTTGAAACCACTTTGGCCATGTAGTTTATCCCCATTTCCAACAGTTCTGAGTAGGAAACTTGTTAGTAAAGACTGAGTTGAAGCAATGGCGCTGTGATGCAGTTTTACATTAGGCTGAGAAAGTGAGACATGAAATACTGTTTTCTGAGAATTTGTGAACACAAAGTGACTTGAAACCACTTTGGCCATGTAGTTTATCCCAATTGCCATAATTCTAAGTAGGAAACTTGTTTGGAAACACTTAGTTTAAGCCGTGGAGCTGTAATGCAGTTTTACGCTGTTTTTGAGCTTCTCTCGCATGTTTTTGAAACATTGTGTTTTCTTTGAAATAGTCAACACAAAGTCACTTGAAATCACGTTGGCCATGTAGCGTATCCCATTTGCCATAGTTCTGAGTGCGAAACGTGTTTTTTGTGACTTTTTTTTTATCATATTTTAGACGAGTTGTTATAGCATGACTTTATTTCACTTTTTGGACGACATGCTATTTTATGACTTTTTTTCATATTTTGGACGACATACTATAGTGTGACTTTTTTTCATGTTTTGAACATGTTATAGTGTGACTTTTTTTCATATTTTACACGACATGTTATAGTTTGACATTTTTCATGTTTTGGACATGTTATCGTGTGACTTTTTTTCATATTTTACATGACATGCTATAGTATGACTTTTTTTTTATCATATTTTAGACGACATGCTATAGTATGACTTTTTTGTGTCATATTTTGGACGACATGGCATTTTATGACTTTTTTTTAACTTTTTGGACGACATGCTATTTTGAGACTTTTTTCACTTTTTGGATGACGTTATAGTATGACTTTTTTCATATTTTAGACGACTTGTTATAGCATGACTTTATTTCACTTTTTGGACGACATGCTATAGTGTGACTTTTTTTCATGTTTTGGACATGTTATAGCTTGACTTTTTTACATTTTAGACGACATATTATAGGGTCACTTTTTTCATATTTAACACGACATGTTATAGTATGACTTTTTTCATGTTTTGGACATGTTATCGTGTGACTTTTTTATATTTTAGACGACATATTATAGCGTGACTTTTTTTCATATTTTACACGACATGCAGTATGACTTTTTTATCATATTTTAGACGACATGACTTTTTATTTTCTGTGAAATTGCAGACACAAAGTGACATGAAACCACTTTGGCCATGTAGTTTATCCCATTTGCCATAGTTCTGATTCGGAAACTTGTTTGTAAACACTTAGTTTAAGCCGTGGCGCTGTGATGCAGTTTTATGTTGTGTTTGAGCTTCTCTCTCTGAGATAAGGCTGTTTTTGAAACATTGTGTTTCCGGTGAAATTGTTCACACAAAGTGACTTGAAACCACTTTTGCCATGTAGTTTATCCCAAAGGCCATAGTTCTGAGTAGGAAACTTGTTCGTAAAAACTTAGTTTAAGCCATGGCGCTGTGATGCAGTTTTACATTAGGCTGAGAAAGAGTGCCATGAAATACTGTTTTCTGAGAATTTGTGAACACAAAGTGACTTGAAACCACTTTGGCCATGTAGTTTATCCCATTTGCCATAATTCTAAGTAGGAAACTTGTTTGGAAACACTTAGTTTAAGCCGTGGAGTTGTAATGCAGTTTTATGCTGTTTTTGAGCTTCTCTCGCTGAGATAAGGATGTTTTTGAAACATTGTGTTTCCTGTGAAATTGTTCACACAAAGTGACTTGAAACCACTTTGGCCATGTAGTTTATCCCCTTTGCCATAGTTCTGAGTAGGAAACTTGTTAGTAAAGACTTAGTAGAAGCCATGGCATTGTGATGCAGTTTTACATTAGGCTGAGAAAGTGAGACATGAAATACTGTTTTCAGAGAATTTGTGAACACAAAGTGACTTGAAACCACTTTGGCCATGTAGTTTATCCCATTTGCCATAATTCTGAGTAGGAAACTTGTTTGGAAACACGTAGTTTTAGACGTGGAGCTGTAATGCAGTTTTATTCTGTTTTTGAGCTTCTCTCGCATGTTTTTGAAACATTGTGTTTTCTTTGAAATAGTCAACACAAAGTCACTTGAAATCACGTTGGCCATGTAGTGTATAGTGTGACTTTTTTCATGTTTTGGAGATGTTATAGCTTGACTTTTTTTACATTTTAGACGACATATTATAGGGTATAGTGTGTTTGCCATAGTTCTGAGTGCGAAACTTGTTTTTTGTGACTTTTTTTTATCATATTTTAGACGACATGCTATAGCATGACTTTATTGTGTCATATTTTGGACGACATGCTATTTTGAGACTTTTTTCACTTTTTGGACGACATGCTATAGTGTGACTTTTTTTCATGTTTTGGACATGTTATAGCTTGACTTTTTTTTAAATTTTAGACGACATGCGAAACTATGACTTTTTGATCATATGTTAGACGACATGCTATCGTATGACTTTTTGATCATATTTTAGACAACATGCTATAGTATGACTTTTTGATCATATTTTAGACGACATGCTATCGTATGACTTTTTTTCATATTTTGGACGACTTGACTTTTTGTTTTCTGTGAAATTGCAGACACAAAGTGACATGAAACCACTTTGGCCATGTAGTTTATCCCATTTGCCATAGTTCTGATTCGGAAATTTGTTAGTAAAGACTTAGTTGAAGCCATGGCGCTGTGATGCAGTTTTACATTAAGCTGAGAAAGTGAGACTTGAAATGCTGTTTTCTGTGAAATTGTTCAAACAAAGTGACTTGAAACCACTTTGGCCATGTAGTTTATCCCCATTGCCATAGTTCTGAGTAGGAAACTTGTTAGTAAAGACTGAGTTGAAGCAATGGCGCTGTGATGCAGTTTTACATTAGGCTGAGAAAGTGAGACATGAAATACTGTTTTCTGAGAATTTGTGAACACAAAGTGACTTGAAACCACTTTGGCCATGTAGTTTATCCCAATTGCCATAATTCTAAGTAGGAAACTTGTTTGGAAACACTTAGTTTAAGCCGTGGAGCTGTAATGCAGTTTTACGCTGTTTTTGAGCTTCTCTCGCATGTTTTTGAAACATTGTGTTTTCTTTGAAATAGTCAACACAAAGTCACTTGAAATCACGTTGGCCATGTAGCGTATCCCATTTGCCATAGTTCTGAGTGCGAAACGTGTTTTTTGTGACTTTTTTTTTTTATCATATTTTAGACGACATGCTATAGTATGACTTTTTTCACATATTTTAGACGACATACTATAGTGTGACTTTTTTTCATGTTTTGGACATGTTATCGTGTGACTTTTTTTCATATTTTACACGACATGCTATAGTATGACATTTTTCATGTTTTGGACATGTTATCGTGTGACTTTTTTTCATATTTTACACGACATGCTATAGTATGACTTTTTTGTGTCATATTTTGGACGACATGGTATTTTATGACTTTTTTAACTTTTTGGACGACATGCTATCTTGAGACTTTTTTCACTTTTTGGATGACATGCTATAGTGTGACTTTTTTCATGTTTTGGACATGTTATAGCTTGACTTTTTTATATTTTACACGATATGCTATAGTATGACTTTTTTTATCATATTTTAGACGACATGCAATAGTGTGACTTTTTTTATGATATTTTAGACGACATGCTATAGTATGACTTTTTTGTGTCATATTTTGGACGACATGGTATTTTATGACTTTTTTAACTTTTTGGACAACATGCTATTTTGAGACTTTTTTCACTTTTTGGATGACGTTATAGTATGACTTTTTTCATATTTTAGACGAGTTGTTATAGCATGACTTTATTTCACTTTTTGGACGACATGCTATTTTATGACTTTTTTTCATATTTTGGACGACATACTATGGTGTGACTTTTTTTTCATGTTTTGGACATGTTATAGTGTGACTTTTTTTCATATTTTACACGACATGTTATAGTTTGACATTTTTCATGTTTTGGACATGTTATCGTGTGACTTTTTTTCATATTTTACATGACATGCTATAGTATGACTTTTTGATCATATTTTAGACGACATGCTATCGTGTGACTTTTTGTCTCATTTTGCACGACATGCTATGGTATGACTTTTTTTCATATTTTGGACATGTTATAGCTTGACTTTTTTATATTTTAGACGACATATTATAGCGTGACTTTTTTTCATATTTTACACGACATGACTTTTTGTTTTCTGTGAAATTGCAGACACAAAGTGACATGAAACCACTTTGGCCATGTAGTTTATCCCATTTGCCATAGTTCTGATTCGGAAACTTGTTTGTAAACACTTAGTTTAAGCCGTGGCGTAGTGATGCAGTTTTATGCTGTATTTGAGTTTCTCTCGCTGAGATAAGGCTGTTTTTGAAACATTGTGTTTCCTGTGAAATTGTTCACACAAAGTGACTTGAAACGACTTTGGCCATGTAGTTTATCCCATTTGCCATAGTGCTGAGTACGAAACTTGTTTGTAAACACTTAGTTTAAGCCGTGGAGCTGTAATGCAGTTTTATGCTGTTTTTGAGCTTCTCTCGCTGAAATAAGGCTGTTTTTGAAACATTGTGTTTCCTGTGAAATTGTTCACACAAAGTGACTTGAAACCACTTTGGCCATGTAGTTTATCCCTATTGCCATAATTCTAAGTAGGAAACTTGTTTGGAAACACTTAGTTTAAGCCATGGCGCTGTGATGCAGTTTTACATTAGGCTGGGAAAGTGAGACATGAAATACTGTTTTCTGAGAATTTGTGAACACAAAGTGATTTGAAACCACTTTGGCCATGTAGTTTATCCCATTTGCCATAATTCTGAGTAGGAAACTTGTTTGGAAACACTTAGTTTAAGCCGTGGAGTTGTAATGCAGTTTTATGCTGTTTTTGAGCTTCTCTCGCATGTTTTTGAAACATTGTGTTTTCTTTGAAATAGTCAACACAAAATCACTTGAAATCACGTTGGCCATGTAGTGTATAGTGTGACTTTTTTTTCATGTTTTGGACATGTTATAGCTTGACTTTTTTACATTTTAGACGACAAATTATAGGGTATAGTGTGCTTGCCATAGTTCTGAGTGCGAAACTTGTTTTTTGTGACTTTTTTTTATCATATTTTAGACGACATGCTATAGTATGACTTTTTTGTGTCATATTTTGGACGACATGGTATTTTATGACTTTTTTAACTTTTTGGACGACATGCTATCTTGAGACTTTTTTCACTTTTTGGATGACATGCTATAGTGTGACTTTTTTCATGTTTTGGACATGTTATAGCTTGACTTTTTTATATTTTACACGACATGCTATAGTATGACTTTTTTATCATATTTTAGACGACATGCTATAGTATGACTTTATTGTGTCATATTTTGGACGACATGCTATTTTGAGACTTTTTTCACTTTTTGGACGACAGGCTATAGTGTGACTTTTTTTCATGTTTTGGACATGTTATAGCTTGACTTTTTTATATTTTAGACGACATATTATAGGGTGACTTTTTTTCATATTTTACGCGACATGTTATATTATGACTTTTTTCATGTTTTGGACATGTTATAGCTTGACTTTTTTTTAAATTTTAGACGACATGCGAAAGTATGACTTTTTGATCACATGTTAGACGACATGCTATCGTATGACTTTTTGATCATATTTTAGACAACATGCTATAGAGTGACTTTTTGATCATATTTTAGACGACATGCTATCGTATGACTTTTTTTCATATTTTGGACGACATGACTTTTTGTTTTCTGTGAAATTGCAGACACAAAGTGACATGAAACCACTTTGGCCATGTAGTTTATCCCAAAGGCCATAGTTCTGAGTAGGAAACTTGTTAGTAAAGACTTAGTTGAAGCCATGGCGCTGTGATGCAGTTTTACATTAGGCTGAGAAAGTGAGACATGAAATACTGTTTTCTGAGAATTTGTGAACACAAAGTGACTTGAAACCACTTTGGCCATGTAGTTTATCCCATTTGCCATAATTCTGAGTAGGAAACTTGTTTGGAAACACTTAGTTTAAGCCGTGGAGCTGTAATGCAGTTTTATGCTGTTTTTGAGCTTCTCTCGCTGAAATAAGGCTGTTTTTGAAACATTGTGTTTCCTGTGAAATTGTTCACACAAAGTGACTTGAAACCACTTTGGCCATGTAGTTTATCCCATTTGCCATAGTGCTGAGTACGAAACTTGTTTGTAAACACTTAGTTTAAGCCGTGGAGCTGTAATGCAGTTTTATGCTGTTTTTGAGCTTCTCTCGTTGAAATAAGGCTGTTTTTGAAACATTGTGTTTCCTGTGAAATTGTTCACGCAAAGTGACTTGAAACCACTTTGGCCATGTAGTTTATCCCAATTGCCAAAATTCTAAGTAGGAAACTTGTTTGGAAACACTTAGTTTAAGCCGTGGAGTTGTAATGCAGTTTTATGCTGTTTTTGAGCTTCTCTCGCTGAAATAAGGCTGTTTTTGAAACATTGTGTTTCCTGTGAAATTGTTCACACAAAGTGACTTGAAACCACTTTGGCCATGTAGTTTATCCCTATTGCCATAATTCTAAGTAGGAAACTTGTTTGGAAACACTTAGTTTAAGCCATGGCGCTGTGATGCAGTTTTACATTAGGCTTGGGAAAGTGAGACGTGAAATACTGTTTTCTGAGAATTTGTGAACACAAAGTGACTTGAAACCACTTTGGCCATGTAGTTTATCCCATTTGCCATAATTCTGAGTAGGAAACTTGTTTGGAAACACTTAGTTTTAGACGTGGAGCTGTAATGCAGTTTTATTCTGTTTTTGAGCTTCTCTCGCATGTTTTTGAAACATTGTGTTTTCTTTGAAATAGTCAACACAAAATCACTTGAAATCACGTTGGCCATGTAGTGTATAGTGTGACTTTTTTTTCATGTTTTGGACATGTTATAGCTTGACTTTTTTCATTTTAGACGACATATTATAGGGTATAGTGTGCTTGCCATAGTTCTGAGTGCGAAACTTGTTTTTTGTGACTTTTTTTTTATCATATTTTAGACGACATGCTATAGTATGACTTTTTTGTGTCATATTTTGGACGACATGGTATTTTATGACTTTTTTAACTTTTTGGACGACATGCTATCTTGAGACTTTTTTCACTTTTTGGATGACATGCTATAGTGTGACTTTTTACATGTTTTGGACATGTTATAGCTTGACTTTTTTATATTTTACACGACATGCTATAGTATGACTTTTTTATCATATTTTAGACGACATGCTATAGTATGACTTTATTGTGTCATATTTTGGACGACATGCTATTTTGAGACTTTTTTCACTTTTTGGACGACAGGCTATAGTGTGACTTTTTTTCATGTTTTGGACATGTTATAGTTTGGCTTTTTTATATTTTAGACGACATATTATAGGGTGACTTTTTTTCATATTTTACGCGACATGTTATGTTATGACTTTTTTCATGTTTTGGACATGTTATAGCTTGACTTTTTTTTAAATTTTAGACGACATGCGAAAGTATGACTTTTTGATCATATGTTAGACGACATGCTATCGTATGACTTTTTGATCATATTTTAGACAACATGCTATAGAGTGACTTTTTGATCATATTTTAGACGACATGCTATCGTATGACTTTTTTTCATATTTTGGACGACATGACTTTTTGTTTTCTGTGAAATTGCAGACACAAAGTGACATGAAACCACTTTGGCCATGTAGTTTATCCCATTTGCCATAGTTCTGATTCGGAAATTTGTTAGTAAAGACTTAGTTGAAGCCATGGCGCTGTGATGCAGTTTTAAATTAGGCTGAGAAAGTGAGACTTGAAATGCTGTTTTCTGTGAAATTGTTCAAACAAAGTGACTTGAAACCACTTTGGCCATGTAGTTTATCCCAATTGCCATAGTTCTGAGTAGGAAACTTGTTAGTAAAGACTGAGTTGAAGCAATGGCGCTGTGATGCAGTTTTACATGAGGCTGAGAAAGTGAGACATGAAATACTGTTTTCTGAGAATTTGTGAACACAAAGTGACTTGAAACCACTTTGGCCATGTAGTTTATCCCAATTGCCATAATTCAAAGTAGGAAACTTGTTTGGAAACACTTAGTTTAAGCCGTGGAGCTGAAATGCAGTTTTACGCTGTTTTTGAGCTTCTCTCGCATGTTTTTGAAACATTGTGTTTTCTTTGAAATAGTCAACACAAAGTCACTTGAAATCACGTTGGCCATGTAGCGTATTCCATTTGCCATAGTTCTGAGTGCGAAACGTGTTTTTTGTGACTTTTTTTTTTATCATATTTTAGACGACATGCTATAGTATGACTTTTTTCACATATTTTAGACGACATACTATAGTGTGACTTTTTTTCATGTTTTGGACATGTTATCGTGTGACTTTTTTTCATATTTTACACGACATGCTATAGTATGACATTTTTCATGTTTTGGACATGTTATCGTGTGACTTTTTTTCATATTTTACACGACATGCTATAGTATGACTTTTTTATCATATTTTCGACGACATGCAATAGTGTGACTTTTTTTATGATATTTTAGACGACATGCTATAGTATGACTTTTTTGTGTCATATTTTGGACGACATGGTATTTTATGACTTTTTTAACTTTTTGGACAACATGCTATTTTGAGACTTTTTTCACTTTTTGGATGACGTTATAGTATGACTTTTTTCATATTTTAGACGAGTTGTTATAGCATGACTTTATTTCACTTTTTGGACGAAATGCTATAGTGTGACTTTTTTTCATGTTTTGGACATGTTATAGCTTGACTTTTTTACATTTTAGACGACATATTATAGGGTCACTTTTTTCATATTTAACACGACATGTTATAGTATGACTTTTTTCATGTTTTGGACATGTTATCGTGTGACTTTTTTATATTTTAGACGACATATTATAGCGTGACTTTTTTTCATATTTTACACGACATGCAGTATGACTTTTTTATCATATTTTAGACGACATGACTTTTTGTTTTCTGTGAAATTGCAGACACAAAGTGACATGAAACCACTTTGGCCATGTAGTTTATCCCATTTGCCATAGTTCTGATTCGGAAACTTGTTTGTAAACACTTAGTTTAAGCCGTGGCGCTGTGATGCAGTTTTATGCTGTGTTTGAGCTTCTCTCTCTGAGATAAGTCTGTTTTTGAAACATTGTGTTTCCGGTGAAATTGTTCACACAAAGTGACTTGAAACCACTTTTGCCATGTAGTTCATCCCAAAGGCCATAGTTCTGAGTAGGAAACTTGTTCGTAAAGACTTAGTTTAAGCCATGGCGCTGTGATGCAGTTTTACATTAGGCTGAGAAAGTGTGCCATGAAATACTGTTTTCTGAGAATTTGTGAACACAAAGTGACTTGAAACCACTTTGGCCATGTAGTTTATCCCATTTGCCATAATTCTAAGTAGGAAACTTGTTTGGAAACACTTAGTTTAAGCCGTGGAGTTGTAATGCAGTTTTATGCTGTTTTTGAGCTTCTCTCGCTGAGATAAGGCTGTTTTTGAAACATTGTGTTTCCTGTGAAATTGTTCACACAAAGTGACTTGAAACCACTTTGGCCATGTAGTTTATCCCCTTTGCCATAGTTCTGAGTAGGAAACTTGTTAGTAAAGACTTAGTTGAAGCCATGGCATTGTGATGCAGTTTTACATTAGGCTGAGAAAGTGAGACATGAAATACTGTTTTCAGAGAATTTGTGAACACAAAGTGACTTGAAACCACTTTGGCCATGTAGTTTATCCCATTTGCCATAATTCTGAGGAGGAAACTTGTTTGGAAACACTTAGTTTAAGCCGTGGAGCTGAAATGCAGTTTTACGCTGTTTTTGAGCTTCTCTCGCATGTTTTTGAAACATTGTGTTTTCTTTGAAATAGTCAACACAAAATCACTTGAAATCACGTTGGCCATGTAGTGTATAGTGTGACTTTTTTTTCATGTTTTGGACATGTTATAGCTTGACTTTTTTCATTTTAGACGACATATTATAGGGTATAGTGTGCTTGCCATAGTTCTGAGTGCGAAACTTGTTTTTCGTGACTTTTTTTTATCATATTTTAGACGACATGCTATAGTATGACTTTTTTGTGTCATATTTTGGACGACATGGTATTTTATGACTTTTTTAACTTTTTGGACGACATGCTATCTTGAGACTTTTTTCACTTTTTGGATGACATGCTATAGTGTGACTTTTTACATGTTTTGGACATGTTATAGCTTGACTTTTTTATATTTTAGACGACATATTATAGGGTGACTTTTTTTCATATTTTACGCGACATGTTATATTATGACTTTTTTCATGTTTTGGACATGTTATAGCTTGACTTTTTTTTAAATTTTAGACGACATGCGAAAGTATGACTTTTTGATCATATGTTAGACGACATGCTATCGTATGACTTTTTGATCATATTTTAGACAACATGCTATAGAGTGACTTTTTGATCATATTTTAGACGACATGCTATCGTATGACTTTTTTTCATATTTTGGACGACATGACTTTTTGTTTTCTGTGAAATTGCAGACACAAAGTGACATGAAACCACTTTGGCCATGTAGTTTATCCCATTTGCCATAGTTCTGATTCGGAAATTTGTTAGTAAAGACTTAGTTGAAGCCATGGCGCTGTGATGCAGTTTTAAATTAGGCTGAGAAAGTGAGACTTGAAATGCTGTTTTCTGTGAAATTGTTCAAACAAAGTGACTTGAAACCACTTTGGCCATGTAGTTTATCCCAATTGCCATAATTCTAAGTAGGAAACTTGTTTGGAAACACTTAGTTTAAGCCGTGGAGCTGAAATGCAGTTTTACGCTGTTTTTGAGCTTCTCTCGCATGTTTTTGAAACATTGTGTTTTCTTTGAAATAGTCAACACAAAGTCACTTGAAATCACGTTGGCCATGTAGCGTATCCCATTTGCCATAGTTCTGAGTGCGAAACGTGTTTTTTGTGACTTTTTTTTTTATCATATTTTAGACGACATGCTATAGTATGACTTTTTTCACATATTTTAGACGACATACTATAGTGTGACTTTTTTTCATGTTTTGGACATGTTATCGTGTGACTTTTTTTCATATTTTACACGACATGCTATAGTCTGACATTTTTCATGTTTTGGACATGTTTTCGTGTGACTTTTTTTCATATTTTACACGACATGCTATAGTATGACTTTTTTATCATATTTTAGACGACATGCAATAGTGTGACTTTTTTTATGATATTTTAGACGACATGCTATAGTATGACTTTTTTGTGTCATATTTTGGACGACATGGTATTTTATGACTTTTTTAACTTTTTGGACAACATGCTATTTTGAGACTTTTTTCACTTTTTGGATGACGTTATAGTATGACTTTTTTCATATTTTAGACGAGTTGTTATAGCATGACTTTATTTCACTTTTTGGACGACATGCTATTTTATGACTTTTTTTCATATTTTGGACGACATACTATAGTGTGACTTTTTTTCATGTTTTGGACATGTTATAGTGTGACTTTTTTTCATATTTTACACGACATGTTGTAGTTTGACATTTTTCATGTTTTGGACATGTTATCGTGTGACTTTTTTTCATATTTTACATGACATGCTATAGTATGACTTTTTTATCATATTTTAGACGACATGCTATAGTATGACTTTTTTGTGTCATATTTTGGACGACATGGCATTTTATGACTTTTTTTTAACTTTTTGGACGACATGCTATTTTGAGACTTTTTTCACTTTTTGGATGACGTTATAGTATGACTTTTTTCATATTTTAGACGACTTGTTATAGCATGACTTTATTTCACTTTTTGGACGACATGCTATAGTGTGACTTTTTTTCATGTTTTGGACATGTTATAGCTTGACTTTTTTACATTTTAGACGACATATTATAGGGTCACTTTTTTCATATTTAACACGACATGTTATAGTATGACTTTTTTCATGTTTTGGACATGTTATCGTGTGACTTTTTTATATTTTAGACGACATATTATAGCGTGACTTTTTTTCATATTTTACACGACATGCAGTATGACTTTTTTATCATATTTTAGACGACATGACTTTTTGTTTTCTGTGAAATTACAGACACAAAGTGACATGAAACCACTTTGGCCATGTAGTTTGTCCCATTTGCCATAGTTCTGATTCGGAAACTTGTTTGTAAACACTTAGTTTAAGCCGTGGCGCTGTGATGCAGTTTTATGCTGTGTTTGAGCTTCTCTCTCTGAGATAAGGCTGTTTTTGAAACATTGTGTTTCCCGTGAAATTGTTCACACAAAGTGACTTGAAACCACTTTTGCCATGTAGTTTATCCCAAAGGCCATAGTTCTGAGTAGGAAACTTGTTCGTAAAGACTTAGTTTAAGCCATGGCGCTGTGATGCAGTTTTACATTAGGCTGAGAAAGTGTGCCATGAAATACTGTTTTCTGAGAATTTGTGAACACAAAGTGACTTGAAACCACTTTGGCCATGTAGTTTATCCCATTTGCCATAATTCTAAGTAGGAAACTTGTTTGGAAACACTTAGTTTAAGCCGTGGAGTTGTAATGCAGTTTTATGCTGTTTTTGAGCTTCTCTCGCTGAGATAAGGCTGTTTTTGAAACATTGTGTTTCCTGTGAAATTGTTCACACAAAGTGACTTGAAACCACTTTAGCCATGTAGTTTATCCCCTTTGCCATAGTTCTGAGTAGGAAACTTGTTAGTAAAGACTTAGTTGAAGCCATGGCATTGTGATGCAGTTTTACATTAGGCTGAGAAAGTGAGACATGAAATACTGTTTTCAGAGAATTTGTGAACACAAAGTGACTTGAAACCACTTTGGCCATGTAGTTTATCCCATTTGCCATAATTCTGAGTAGGAAACTTGTTTGGAAACACTTAGTTTTAGACGTGGAGCTGTAATGCAGTTTTATTCTGTTTTTGAGCTTCTCTCGCATGTTTTTGAAACATTGTGTTTTCTTTGAAATAGTCAACACAAAGTCACTTGAAATTACGTTGGCCATGTAGCGTATCCCATTTGCCATAGTTCTGAGTGCGAAACGTGTTTTTTGTGACTTTTTTTTTTATCATATTTTAGACGACATGCTATAGTATGACTTTTTTCACATATTTTAGACGACATGACTTTTTGTTTTCTGTGAAATTGCAGACACAAAGTGACATGAAACCACTTTGGCCATGTAGTTTATCCCATTTGCCATAGTTCTGATTCGGAAACTTGTTTGTAAACACTTAGTTTAAGCCGTGGAGCTGTAATGCAGTTTTATGCTGTTTTTGAGCTTCTCTCGCATGTTTTTGAAACATTGTGTTTTCTTTCAAATAGTCAACACAAAGTCACTTGAAATCACGTTGGCCATGTAGTGTATATTGTGACTTTTTTTCATGTTTTGGACATGTTATAGCTTGACTTTTTTACATTTTAGACGACATATTATAGGGTATAGTGTGTTTGCCATAGTTCTGAGTGCGAAACTTGTTTTTTGTGACTTTTTTTTATCATATTTTAGACGACATGCTATAGTATGACTTTTTTGTGTCATATTTTGGACGACATGGTATTTTATGACTTTTTTAACTTTTTGGACGACAAGCTATTTTGAGACTTTTTTCACTTTTTGGATGACATGCTATAGTGTGACTTTTTTCATGTTTTGGACATGTTATAGCTTGACTTTTTTATATTTTACACGACATGCTATAGTATGACTTTTTTATCATATTTTGGACGACATGCTATAGTATGACTTTATTGTGTCATATTTTGGACGACATGCTATTTTGAGACTTTTTTCACTTTTTGGACGACATGCTATAGTGTGACTTTTTTTCATGTTTTGGACATGTTACAGCTTGACTTTTTTTTAAATTTTAGACGACATGCGAAACTATGACTTTTTGATCATATGTTAGACGACATGCTATCGTATGACTTTTTGATCATATTTTAGACAACATGCTACAGTATGACTTTTTGATCATATTTTAGACGACATGCTATCGTATGACTTTTTTTCATATTTTGGACGACATGACTTTTTGTTTTCTGTGAAATTGCAGACACAAAGTGACATGAAACCACTTTGGCCATGTAGTTTATCCCATTTGCCATAGTTCTGATTCGGAAATTTGTTAGTAAAGACTTAGTTGAAGCCATGGCGCGGTGATGCAGTTTTACATTAGGCTGAGAAAGTGAGACTTGAAATGCTGTTTTCTGTGAAATTGTTCAAACAAAGTGACTTGAAACCACTTTGGCCATGTAGTTTATCCCCATTGCCATAGTTCTGAGTAGGAAACTTGTTAGTAAAGACTGAGTTGAAGCAATGGCGCTGTGATGCAGTTTTACATTAGGCTGAGAAAGTGAGACATGAAATACTGTTTTCTGAGAATTTGTGAACACAAAGTGACTTGAAACCACTTTGGCCATGTAGTTTATCCCAATTGCCATAATTCTAAGTAGGAAACTTGTTTGGAAACACTTAGTTTAAGCCGTGGAGCTGTAATGCAGTTTTACGCTGTTTTTGAGCTTCTCTCGCATGTTTTTGAAACATTGTGTTTTCTTTGAAATAGTCAACACAAAGTCACTTGAAATCACGTTGGCCATGTAGCGTATCCCATTTGCCATAGTTCTGAGTGCGAAACGTGTTTTTTGTGACTTTTTTTTTATCATATTTTAGACGACATGCTACAGTATGACTTTTTTCACATATTTTAGACGACATACTATAGTGTGACTTTTTTATCATATTTTAGACGACATGCTATAGTATGACTTTTTTGTGTCATATTTTGGACGACATGGTATTTTATGACTTTTTTAACTTTTTGGACAACATGCTATTTTGAGACTTTTTTCACTTTTTGGATGACGTTATAGCATGACTTTTTTCATATTTTAGACGACTTGTTATAGCATGACTTTATTTCACTTTTTGGACGACATGCTATTTTATGACTTTATTTCATATTTTGGACGACATACTATAGTGTGACTTTTTTTCATGTTTTGGACATGTTATAGTGTGACTTTTTTCATGTTTTGGACATGTTATAGTGTGACTTTTTTTCGTATTTTACACGACATGCTATAGTATGACTTTTTTATCATATTTTAGACGACATGCTATAGTATGACTTTTTTGTGTCATATTTTGGACGACATGGCATTATATGACTTTTTTAACTTTTTGGACGACATGCTATTTTGAGACTTTTTTCACTTTTTGGATGACGTTATAGTATGACTTTTTTCATATTTTAGACGACTTGTTATAGCATGACTTTATTTCACTTTTTGGACGACATGCTATTTTATGACTTTTTTTCATATTTTGGACGACATACTATAGTGTGACTTTTTTTCATGTTTTGGACATGTTATAGTGTGACTTTTTTTCGTATTTTACACGACATGTTATAGTTTGACATTTTTCATGTTTTGGACATGTTATAGTGTGACTTTTTTTCGTATTTTACACGACATGCTATAGTATGACTTTTTTATCATATTTTAGACGACATGCTATAGTATGACTTTTTTGTGTCATATTTTGGACGACATGGCATTATATGACTTTTTTAACTTTTTGGACGACATGCTATTTTGAGACTTTTTTCACTTTTTGGATGACGTTATAGTATGACTTTTTTCATATTTTAGACGACTTGTTATAGCATGACTTTATTTCACTTTTTGGACGACATGCTATAGTGTGACTTTTTTTCATGTTTTGGACATGTTATAGCTTGACTTTTTTACATTTTAGACGACATATTATAGGGTCACTTTTTTTCATATTTTACACGACATGTTATAGTATGACTTTTTTCATGTTTTGGACATGTTATCGTGTGACTTTTTTATATTTTAGACGACATATTATAGCGTGACTTTTTTTCATATTTTACACGACATGCAGTATGACTTTTTTATCATATTTTAGACGACATGACTTTTTGTTTTCTGTGAAATTGCAGACACAAAGTGACATGAAACCACTTTGGCCATGTAGTTTATCCCATTTGCCATAGTTCTGATTCGGAAACTTGTTTGTAAACACTTAGTTTAAGCCGTGGCGCTGTGATGCAGTTTTATGCTGTGTTTGAGCTTCTCTCTCTGAGAAAAGGCTGTTTTTGAAACATTGTGTTTCCGGTAAAATTGTTCACACAAAGTGACTTGAAACCACTTTTGCCGTGTAGTTTATTCCAAAGGCCATAGTTCTGAGTAGGAAACTTGTTAGTAAAGACTTAGTTGAAGCCATGGCGCTGTGATGCAGTTTTACATTAGGCTGAGAAAGTTAGACATGAAATACTGTTTTCTGAGAATTTGTGAACACAAAGTGACTTGAAACCACTTTGGCCATGTAGTTTATCCCAATTGCCATAATTCTAAGTAGGAAACTTGTTTGGAAACACTTAGTTTAAGCCGTGGAGCTGTAATGCAGTTTTACGCTGTTTTTGAGCTTCTCTCGCATGTTTTTGAAATATTGTGTTTTCTTTGAAATAGTCAACACAAAGTCACTTGAAATCACGTTGGCCATGTAGCGTATCCCATTTGCCATAGTTCTGAGTGCGAAACGTGTTTTTTGTGACTTTTTTTTTTTATCATATTTTAGACGACATGCTATAGCATGACTTTTTTCACATATTTTAGACGACATACTATAGTGTGACTTTTTTTCATGTTTTGGACGACTTGTTATAGAGTGACTTTATTTCATTTTTTGGACGACATGCTATAGTGTGACTTTTTTTCATGTTTTGGACATGTTATATCTTGACTTTTTAACATTTTAGACGACATATAATAGCGTGACTTTTTTTCATATTTTACACGACATGTTATAGTTTGAATTTTTTCATGTTTTGGACATGTTATAGCTTGACTTTTTTATATTTTAGACGACATATTATAGCGTGACTTTTTTTCATATTTTACACGACATGCTATAGTATGACTTTTTTGTGTCATATTTTGGACGACATGGTATTTTATGACTTTTTTAACTTTTTGGACGACATGCTATTTTGACACTTTTTTCACTTTTTGGATGACATGCTATAGTGTGACTTTTTTTCATGTTTTGGACATGTTAGAGCTTGACTTTTTTATATTTTACACGACATGCTATAGTATGACTTTTTTTCATATTTTACACGACATGTTATAGTATGACTTTTTTCATGTTTTGGACATGTTATAGCTTGACTTTTTTTTAAATTTTAGACGACATGTGAAAGTATGACTTTTTGATCATGTGTTAGACGACATGCTATAGTATGACTTTTTGATCATATTTTAGAAGACATGCTATCGTATGACTTTTTTTCATATTTTGGACGACATGACTTTTTGTTTTCTGTGAAATTGCAGACACAAAGTGACATGAAACCACTTTGGCCATGTAGTTTATCCCATTTGCCATAGTTCTGATTCGGAAACTTGTTAGTAAAGACTGAGTTGAAGCCATGGCGCTGTGATGCAGTTTTATGCTGTGTTTGAGCTTCTCTCTCTGAGATAAGGCTGTTTTTGAAACATTGTGTTTCCTGTGAAATTGTTCACACAAAGTGACTTAAAACCATTTTGGCCATGTAGTTTATCCCCTTTGCCATAGTTCTGAGTAGGAAACTTGTTAGTAAAGACTTAGTTGAAGCCATGGCATTGTGATGCAGTTTTAGAATTAGGCTGAGAAAGTGAGACATGAAATACTGTGTTCTGAGAATTTGTGAACACAAAGTGACTTGAAACCACTTTGGCCATGTAGTTTATCCCATTTGCCATAATTCTGAGTAGGAAACTTGTTTGGAAACACGTAGTTTTAGACGTGGAGCTGTAATGCAGTTTTATTCTGTTTTTGAGCTTCTCTCGCATGTTTTTGAAACATTGTGTTTTCTTTGAAATAGTCAACACAAAGTCACTTGAAATAACGTTGGCCATGTAGCGTATCCCATTTGCCATAGTTCTGAGTGCGAAACGTGTTTTTTGTGACTTTTTTTTTATCATATTTTAGACGACATGCTATAGTATGACTTTTTTCACATATTTTAGACGACATGACTTTTTGTTTTCTGTGAAATTGCAGACACAAAGTGACATGAAACCACTTTGGCCATGTAGTTTATCCCATTTGCCATAGTTCTGATTCGGAAACTTGTTTGTAAACACTTAGTTTAAGCCGTGGAGCTGTAATGCAGTTTTATGCTGTTTTTGAGCTTCTCTCGCATGTTTTTGAAACATTGTGTTTTCTTTCAAATAGTCAACACAAAGTCACTTGAAATCACGTTGGCCATGTAGTGTATAGTGTGACTTTTTTTCATGTATTGGACATGTTATAGTGTGACTTTTTTTCATATTTTACACGACATGTTATAGTTTGACATTTTTCATGTTTTGGACATGTTATCGTGTGACTTTTTTTCATATTTTACACGACATGGTATTTTATGACTTTTTTAACTTTTTGGACGACATGCTATCTTGAGACTTTTTTCACTTTTTGGATGACATGCTATAGTGTGACTTTTTTCATGTTTTGGACATGTTATAGCTTGACTTTTTTATATTTTACACGACATGCTATAGTATGACTTTTTTTTATCATATTTTAGACGACATGCAATAGTGTGACTTTTTTTATGATATTTTAGACGACATGCTATAGTATGACTTTTTTGTGTCATATTTTGGACGACATGGTATTTTATGACTTTTTTAACTTTTTGGACAACATGCTATTTTGAGACTTTTTTCACTTTTTGGATGACGTTATAGTATGACTTTATTTCACTTTTTGGACGACATGCTATTTTATGACTTTTTTTCATATTTTGGACATGTTATAGCTTGACTTTTTTATATTTTAGACGACATATTATAGCGTGACTTTTTTTCATATTTTACACGACATGCTATAGTATGACTTTTTTTTTATCAAATTTTAGACGACATGACTTTTTGTTTTCTGTTTGTTATAGTATGATTTTTTCATGTTTTGGACATGTTATCGTGTGACTTTTTTTCATATTTTACACGACATGCTATAGTATGACTTTTTTATCATATTTTAGATGACATGCTATTGTATGACTTTTTTGTGTCATATTTTGGACGACATGGTATTTTATGACTTTTTTAACTTTTTGGACGACATGCTATTTTGAGACTTTTTTCACTTTTTGGATGACGTTATAGTATGACTTTTTTCATATTTTAGACGACTTGTTATAGCATGACTTTATTTCACTTTTTGGACGACATGCTATAGTGTGACTTTTTTTCATGTTTTGGACATGTTATAGCTTGACTTTTTTCCATTTTAGACGACATATTATAGGGTGACTTTTTTCATATTTTACACGACATGTTATAGTATGACTTTTTTCATGTTTTCGACATGTTATCGTGTGACTTTTTGATTATATTTTAGACGACAAGCTATCGTGTGACTTTTTGTCTCATTTTGCACGACATGCTATGGTATGACTTTTTTTTCATATTTTGGATATGTTATAGCTTGACTTTTTTATATTTTAGACGACATATAATAGCGTGACTTTTTTTCATATTTTACACGACATGCTATAGTATGACTTTTTTATCATATTTTAGACGACATGCTATAGTATGACTTTTTTGTGTCATATTTTGGACGACATGGCATTTTATGACTTTTTTAACTTTTTGGACGACATGCTATTTTGAGACTTTTTTCACTTTTTGGATGACGTTATAGTATGACTTTTTTCATATTTTAGACGACTTGTTATAGCATGACTTTATTTCACTTTTTGGACGACATGCTATAGTGTGACTTTTTTCATGTTTTGGACATGTTATAGCTTGACTTTTTTACATTTTAGACGACATATTATAGGGTGACTTTTTTTCATATTTTACACGACATGTTATAGTATGACTTTTTTCATGTTTTCGACATGTTATCGTGTGACTTTTTGATTATATTTTAGACGACATGCTATCGTGTGACTTTTTGTCTCATTTTGCACGACATGCTATGGTATGACTTTTTTTCATATTTTGGATATGTTATAGCTTGACTTTTTTATATTTTAGACGACATATAATAGCGTGACTTTTTTTCATATTTTACACGACATGCTATAGTATGACTTTTTTATCATATTTTAGACGACATGACTTTTTGTTTTCTGTGTGTTATAGTATGACTTTTTTCATGTTTTGGACATGTTGTCGTGTGACTTTTTTTTTATATTTTACACGACATGCTATAGTATGACATTTTTATCATATTTTAGACGACATGCTATAGTATGACTTTTTTGTGTCATATTTTGGACGACATTGCATTTTATGACTTTTTTAACTTTTTGGACGACATGCTATTTTGAGACTTTTTTCACTTTTTGGATGACGTTATAATATGACTTTTTTCATATTTTAGACGACTTGTTATAGCATGACTTTATTTCACTTTTTGGACGACATGCTATAGTGTGACTTTTTTTCATGTTTTGGACATGTTATAGCTTGACTTTTTTACATTTTAGACGACATATTATAGGGTCACTTTTTTTCATATTTTACACGACATGTTATAGTATGACTTTTTTCATGTTTTGGACATGTTATCGTGTGACTTTTTTATATTTTAGACGACATATTATAGCGTGACTTTTTTTCATATTTTACACGACATGCAGTGTGACTTTTTTTTATCATATTTTAGACGACATGACTTTTTGTTTTCTGTGAAATTGCAGACACAGAGTGACATGAAACCACTTTGGCCATGTAGTTTATCCCATTTGCCATAGTTCTGATTCGGAAACTTGTTTGTAAACACTTAGTTTAAGCCGTGGAGCTGTAATGCAGTTTTATGCTGTTTTTGAGCTTCTCTCGCATGTTTTTGAAACATTGTGTTTTCTTTCAAATAGTCAACACAAAGTCACTTGAAATCACGTTGGCCATGTAGTGTATAGTGTGACTTTTTTTTTCATGTATTGGACATGTTATAGTGTGACTTTTTTTCATATTTTACACGACATGTTATAGTTTGACATTTTTCATGTTTTGGACATGTTATCGTGTGACTTTTTATCATATTTTACACGACATGGTATTTTATGACTTTTTTAACTTTTTGGACGACATGCTATCTTGAGACTTTTTTCACTTTTTGGATGACATGCTATAGTGTGACTTTTTTCATGTTTTGGACATGTTATAGCTTGACTTTTTTATATTTTACACGACATGCTATAGTATGACTTTTTTTTATCATATTTTAGACGACATGCAATAGTGTGACTTTTTTTATGATATTTTAGACGACATGCTATAGTATGACTTTTTTGTGTCATATTTTGGACGACATGGTATTTTATGACTTTTTTAACTTTTTGGACAACATGCTATTTTGAGACTTTTTTCACTTTTTGGATGACGTTATAGTATGACTTTTTTCATATTTTAGACGACTTGTTATAGCATGACTTTATTTCACTTTTTGGACGACATGCTATTTTATGACTTTTTTTCATATTTTGGACATGTTATAGCTTGACTTTTTTATATTTTAGACGACATATTATAGCGTGACTTTTTTTCATATTTTACACGACATGCTATAGTATGACTTTTTTTTTATCAAATTTTAGACGACATGACTTTTTGTTTTCTGTTTGTTATAGTATGATTTTTTTCATGTTTTGGACATGTTATCGTGTGACTTTTTTTCATATTTTACACGACATGCTATAGTATGACTTTTTTATCATATTTTAGATGACATGCTATTGTATGACTTTTTTGTGTCATATTTTGGACGACATGGTATTTTATGACTTTTTTAACTTTTTGGACGACATGCTATTTTGAGACTTTTTTCACTTTTTGGATGACGTTATAGCATGACTTTTTTCATATTTTAGACGACTTGTTATAGCATGACTTTATTTCACTTTTTGGACGACATGCTATAGTGTGACTTTTTTTCATGTTTTGGACATGTTATAGCTTGACTTTTTTACATTTTAGACGACATATTATAGGGTGACTTTTTTTCATATTTTACACGACATGTTATAGTATGACTTTTTTCATGTTTTCGACATGCTATCGTGTGACTTTTTGTCTCATTTTGCACGACATGCTATGGTATGACTTTTTTTCATATTTTGGATATGTTATAGCTTGACTTTTTTATATTTTAGACGACATATAATAGCGTGACTTTTTTTCATATTTTACACGACATGCTATAGTATGACTTTTTTATCATATTTTAGACGACATGACTTTTTGTTTTCTGTGTGTTATAGTATGACTTTTTTCATGTTTTGGACATGTTGTCGTGTGACTTTTTTTCATATTTTACACGACATGCTATAGTATGACTTTTTTTATCATATTTTAGACGACTTGTTATAGCATGACTTTATTTCACTTTTTGGACGACATGCTATAGTGTGACTATTTTTCATGTTTTGGACATGTTATAGCTTGGCTTTTTTACATTTTAGACGACATATTATAGGGTCACTTTTTTTCATATTTTACACGACATGTTATAGTATGACTTTTTTCATGTTTTGGACATGTTATCGTGTGACTTTTTTAAATTTTAGACGACATGCAGTGTGACTTTTTTTATCATATTTTAGACGACATGACTTTTTGTTTTCTGTGAAATTGCAGACACAAAGTGACATGAAACCACTTTGGCCATGTAGTTTATCCCATTTGCCATAGTTCTGATTCTGATGAAACTTGTTTGTAAACACTTAGTTTAAGCCGTGGCGCTGTGATGCAGTTTTATGCTGTGTTTGAGCTTCTCTCTCTGAGATAAGGCTGTTTTTGAAACATTGTGTTTCCTGTGAAATTGTTCACACAAAGTGACTTGAAGCCATTTTGGCCATGTAGTTTATCCCCTTTGCCATAGTTCTGAGTAGGAAACTTGTTAGTAAAGACTTAGTTGAAGCCATGGCATTGTGATGCAGTTTTAGAATTAGGCTGAGAAAGTGAGACATGAAATACTGTGTTCTGAGAATTTGTGAACACAAAGTGACTTGAAACCACTTTGGCCATGTAGTTTATCCCATTTGCCATAATTCTGAGTAGGAAACTTGTTTGGAAACACTTAGTTTTAGACGTGGAGCTGTAATGCAGTTTTATTCTGTTTTTGAGCTTCACTCGCATGTTTTTGAAACATTGTGTTTTCTTTGAAATAGTCAACACAAAGTCACTTGAAATCACGTTGGCCATGTAGCGTATCCAATTTGCCATAGTTCTGAGTGCGAAACGTGTTTTTTGTGACTTTTTTTTTATCATATTTTAGACGACATGCTATAGTATGACTTTTTTCACATATTTTAGACGACATGACTTTTTGTTTTCTGTGAAATTGCAGACACAAAGTGACATGAAACCACTTTGGCCATGTAGTTTATCCCATTTGCCATAGTTCTGATTCGGAAACTTGTTTGTAAACACTTAGTTTAAGCCGTGGAGCTGTAATGCAGTTTTATGCTGTTTTTGAGCTTCTCTCGCATGTTTTTGAAACATTGTGTTTTCTTTCAAATAGTCAACACAAAGTCACTAGAAATCACGTTGGCCATGTAGTGTATAGTGTGACTTTTTTTCATGTATTGGACATGTTATAGCTTGACTTTTTTATATTTTACAAGACATGCTATAGTATGACTTTTTTTTATCATATTTTAGACGACATGCAATAGTGTGACTTTTTTTATGATATTTTAGACGACATGCTATAGTATGACTTTTTTGTGTCATATTTTGGACGACATGGTATTTTATGACTTTTTTAACTTTTTGGACAACATGCTATTTTGAGACTTTTTTCACTTTTTGGATGACGTTATAGTATGACTTTTTTCATATTTTAGACGACTTGTTATAGCATGACTTTATTTCACTTTTTGGACGACATGCTATTTTATGACTTTTTTTTCATATTTTGGACGACATACTATAGTGTGACTTTTTTTCATGTTTTGGACATGTTATAGGGTGACTTTTTTTCATATTTTACACGACATGTTATATTATGACTTTTTTCATGTTTTGGACATGTTACAGCTTGACTTTTTTTTAAATTTTAGACGAAATGCGAAAGTATGACTTTTTGATCATATGTTAGACGACATGCTATCGTATGACTTTTTGATCATATTTTAGACAACATGCTATAGTATGACTTTTTGATCATATTTTAGACGACATGCTATCGTATGACTTTTTTTCATATTTTAGACGACATGACTTTTTGTTTTCTGTGAAATTGCAGACACAAAGTGACATGAAACCACTTTGACCATGTAGTTTATCCCATTTGCCATAGTTCTGATTCGGAAATTTGTTAGTAAAGACTTAGTTGAAGCCATGGCGCTGTGATGCAGTTTTAAATTAGGCTGAGAAAGTGAGACTTGAAATGCTGTTTTCTGTGAAATTGTTCAAACAAAGTGACTTGAAACCACTTTGGCCATGTAGTTTATCCCCATTGCCATAGTTCTGAGTAGGAAACTTGTTAGTAAAGACTTAGTTGAAGCCATGGCGCTGTGATGCAGTTTTACATTAGGCTGAGAAAGTGAGACATGAAATACTGTTTTCTGAGAATTTGTGAACACAAAGTGACTTGAAACCACTTTGGCCATGTAGTTTATCCCAATTGCCATAATTCTAAGTAGGAAACTTGTTTGTAAACACTTAGTTTAAGCCGTGGAGCTGTAATGCAGTTTTACGCTGTTTTTGAGCTTCTCTCGCATGTTTTTGAAACATTGTGTTTCCTTTGAAATAGTCAACACAAAGTCACTTGAAATCACGTTGGCCATGTAGCGTATCCCATTTGCCATAGTTCTGAGTGCGAAACGTGTTTTTTGTGACTTTTTTTTTATCATATTTTAGACGACATGCTATAGTATGACTTTTTTCACATATTTTAGACGACATACTATAGTGTGACTTTTTTTCATGTTTTGGACATGTTATCGTGTGACTTTTTTTCATATTTTACACGACATGCTATAGTATGACTTTTTTTATCATATTTTAGACGACATGCAATAGTGTGACTTTTTTTATGATATTTTAGACGACATGCTATAGTATGAATTTTTTGTGTCATATTGTGGACGACATGGTATTTTATGACTTTTTTAACTTTTTGGACAACATGCTATTTTGAGACTTTTTTCACTTTTTGGATGACGTTATAGTATGACTTTTCATATTTTAGACGACTTGTTATAGCATGACTTTATTTCACTTTTTGGACGACATGCTATTTTATGACTTTTTTTCATATTTTGGACGACATACTATAGTGTGACTTTTTTTCATGTTTTGGACATGTTATCGTGTGACTTTTTTTCATATTTTACACGACATGCTATAGTATGACTTTTTTGTGTCATATTTTGGACGACATGTTATTTTATGACTTTTTTGTGTCATATTTTGGACGACATGCTATCTTGAGACTTTTTTCACTTTTTGGATGACGTTATAGTGTGACTTTTTTCATATTTTAGACGACTTGTTATAGTATGACTTTATTTCACTTTTTGGACGACATGCTATAGTGTGACTTTTTTTCATGTTTTGGACATGTTATAGCTTGACTTTTTTACATTTTAGACGACATATTATGACTTTTTGATCATATTTTAGACGACATGCTATCGTATGACTTTTTTTCATATTTTGGACATGTTATAGCTTGACTTTTTTATATTTTAGACGACATATAATAGCGTGACTTTTTTTCATATTTTACACGACATGCTATAGTATGACTTTTTTATCATATTTTAGACGACATGACTTTTTGTTTTCTGTGTGTTATAGTATGACTTTTTTCATGTTTTGGACATGTTGTCGTGTGACTTTTTTTCATATTTTACACGACATGCTATAGTATGACTTTTTTCATATTTTAGACGACTTGTTATAGCATGACTTTATTTCACTTTTTGGACGACATGCTATAGTGTGACTTTTTTTCATGTTTTGGACATGTTATAGCTTGACTTTTTTACATTTTAGACGACATATAATAGTGTCACTTTTTTTCATATTTTACACGACATGTTATAGTATGACTTTTTTCATGTTTTGGACATGTTATTGTGTGACTTTTTTATATTTTAGACGACATATTATAGCGTGACTTTTTTTCATATTTTACACGACATGACTTTTTGTTTTCTGTGAAATTGCAGACACAAAGTGACATGAAACCACTTTGGCCATGTAGTTTATCCCATTTGCCATAGTTCTGATTCGGAAACTTGTTTGTAAACACTTAGTTTAAGCCGTGGCGCTGTGATGCAGTTTTATGCTGTGTTTGAGCTTCTCTCTCTGAGATAAGGCTGTTTTTGAAACATTGTGTTTCCGGTGAAATTGTTCACACAAATTGACTTGAAACCACTTTTGCCATGTAGTTTATCCCAAAGGCCATAGTTCTGAGTAGGAAACTTGTTAGTAAAGACTTAGTTTAAGCCATGGCGCTGTGATGCAGTTTTACATTAGGCTGAGAAAGTGAGACATGAAATACTGTTTTCTGAGAATTTGTGAACACAAAGTGACATGAAACCACTTTGGCCATGTAGTTTATCCCATTTGCCATAATTCTAAGTAGGAAACTTGTTTGGAAACACTTAGTTTAAGCCGTGGAGTTGTAATGCAGTTTTATGCTGTTTTTGAGCTTCTCTCGCTGAGATAAGGCTGTTTTTGAAACATTGTGTTTCCTGTGAAATTGTTCACACAAAGTGACTTGAAACCACTTTGGCCATGTAGTTTATCCCCTTTGCCATAGTTCTGAGTAGGAAACTTGTTCGTAAAGACTTAGTTGAAGCCATGGCATTGTGATGCAGTTTTACATTAGGCTGAGAAAGTGAGACATGAAATACTGTTTTCTGAGAATTTGTGAACACAAAGTGACTTGAAACCACTTTGGCCATGTAGTTTATCCCATTTGCCATAATTCTGAGTAGGAAACTTGTTTGGAAACACTTAGTTTTAGACGTGGAGCTGTAATGCAGTTTTATTCTGTTTTTGAGCTTCTCTCGCATGTTTTTGAAACATTGTGTTTTCTTTGAAATAGTCAACACAAAGTCACTTGAAATCACGTTGGCCATGTAGCGTATCCCATGTGCCATAGTTCTGAGTGCGAAACGTGTTTTTTGTGACTTTTTTTTTTATCATATTTTAGACGACATGCTATAGTATGACTTTTTTCACATATTTTAGACGACATGACTTTTTGTTTTCTGTGAAATTGCAGACACAAAGTGACATGAAACCACTTTGGCCATGTAGTTTATCCCATTTGCCATAGTTCTGATTCGGAAACTTGTTGGTAAACACTTAATTTAAGCCGTGGAGCTGTAATGCAGTTTTATGCTGTTTTTGAGCTTCTCTCGCATGTTTTTGAAACATTGTGTTTTCTTTCAAATAGTCAACACAAAGTCACTTGAAATCACGTTGGCCATGTCGTGTATAGTGTGACTTTTTTTCATGTTTTGGACATGTTATAGCTTGACTTTTTTACATTTTAGACGACATATTATAGGCTATAGTGTGTTTGCCATAGTTCTGAGTGCGAAACTTGTTTTTTGTGACTTTTTTTTATCATATTTTACACGACATGCTATAGTATGACTTTTTTATCATATTTTAGACGATATGCTATAGTATGACTTTATTGTGTCATATTTTGGACGACATGCTATTTTGAGACTTTTTTCACTTTTTGGACGACATGCTATAGTGTGACTTTTTTTTTCATGTTTTGGACATGTTATAGCTTGACTTTTTTTTAAATTTTAGACGACAAGCGAAACTATGACTTTTTGATCATATGTTAGACGACATGCTATCGTATGACTTTTTGATCATATTTTAGACAACATGCTATAGTATGACTTTTTGATCATATTTTAGACGACATGCTATCGTATGACTTTTTTTCATATTTTGGACGACATGACTTTTTGTTTTCTGTGAAATTGCAGACACAAAGTGACATGAAACCACTTTGGCCATGTAGTTTATCCCATTTGCCATAGTTCTGATTCGGAAATTTGTCAGTAAAGACTTAGTTGAAGCCATGGCGCTGTGATGCAGTTTTAAATTAGGCTGAGAAAGTGAGACTTGAAATGCTGTTTTCTGTGAAATTGTTCAAACAAAGTGACTTGAAACCACTTTGGCCATGTAGTTTATCCCCATTGCCATAGTTCTGAGTAGGAAACTTGTTAGTAAAGACTGAGTTGAAGCAATGGCGCTGTGATGCAGTTTTACATTAGGCTGAGAAAGTGAGACATGAAATACTGTTTTCTGAGAATTTGTGAACACAAAGTGACTTGAAACCACTTTGGCCATGTAGTTTATGCCAATTGCCATAATTCTAAGTCGGAAACTTGTTTGGAAACACTTAGTTTAAGCCGTGGAGCTGTAATGCAGTTTTACGCTGTTTTTGAGCTTCTCTCGCATGTTTTTGAAACATTGTGTTTTCTTTGAAATAGTCAACACAAAGTCACTTGAAATCACGTTGGCCATGTAGCGTATCCCATTTGCCATAGTTCTGAGTGCGAAACGTGTTTTTTGTGACTTTTTTTTTATCATATTTTAGACGACATGCTATAGTATGACTTTTTTCACATATTTTAGACGACATACTATAGTGTGACTTTTTTTCATGTTTTGGACATGTTATAGCTTGACTTTTTTATATTTTAGACGACATATTATAGCGTGACTTTTTTTCATATTTTTCACGACATGCTATAGTATGACTTTTTTTAATCATATTTTAGACGACATGACTTTTTGTTTTCTGTGAAATTGCAGACACAAAGTGACATGAAACCACTTTGGCCATGTAGTTTATCCCATTTGCCATAATTCTGAGTAGGAAACTTCTTTGGAAACACTTAGTTTAAGCCGTGGAGTTGTAATGCAGTTTTATGCTGTTTTTGAGCTTCTCTCGCTGAGATAAGGCTGTTTTTGAAACATCGTGTTTCCTGTGAAATTGTTCACACAAAGTGACTTGAAACCACTTTGGCCATGTAGTTTATCCCCATTGCCATAGTTCTGAGTAGGAAACTTGTTAGTAAAGACTTAGTTGTAGCCATGGCGCTGTGATGCAGTTTTACATTAGGCTGAGAAAGTGAGACATGAAATACTGTTTTCTGAGAATTTGTGAACACAAAGTGACTTGAAACCCCTTTGGCCATGTAGTTTATCCCCATTGCCATAGTCCTGAGTCGGAAACTTGTTAGTAAAGACTTAGTTGAAGCCATGGCGCTGTGATGCAGTTTTACATTAGGCTGAGAAAGTGAGACATGAAATACTGTTTTCTGAGAATTTGTGAACACAAAGTGACTTGAAACCACTTTGGCCATGTAGTTTATCCCATTTGCCATAATTCTGAGTAGGAAACTTGTTTGGAAACACTTAGTTTAAGCCGTGGAGCTGTAAAGCAGTTTTATGTTGTTTTTGAGCTTGTCTCGCTGAAATAAGGCTGTTTTTGAAACATTGTGTTTACTGTGAAATTGTTCACACAAAGTGACTTGAAACCACTTTGGCCATGTAGTTTATCCCAATTGCCATAATTCCAAGTAGGAAACTATTTTGGAAACACTTAGCTTAAGCCGTGGAGCTGTAATGCAGTTTTATGCTGTTTTTGTGCTTCTCTCGCATGTTTTTGAAACATTGTGTTTTCTTTGAAATAGTCAACACAAAGTCACTTGAAATCACGTTGGCCATGTAGTGTATCCCATTTGCCATAGTTCTGAGTGCGAAACTTGTTTTTTGTGACTTTTTTTTTTTATCATATTTTAGACGACATGTTATAGTATGACTTTTTTCACATATTTTAGACGACATAATATAGTGTGACTTTTTTTCATGTTTTGGACGTGTTATAGTGTGACTTTTTTTAATATTTTACACGACGTGGTATAGTCTGAGTTTTTCGTCATATTTTGGATGACATGACTTTTTTTACTTTTTGGACGACATGCTATTTTGAGACTTTTTTCACTTTTTTTATGACGTTATAGTATGACTTTTTTCATATTTTAGACGACTTGTTATAGTGTGACATTTTTTCATATTTTGGACGACATGCTATGGTATGACATTTTTTCATATTTTGGACATGTTATAGCTTGACTTTTTTATATTTTAGACGACATATTATAGCGTGACTTTTTTTCATATTTTACACGACATGTTATAGTATGACTTTTTTCATGTTTTGGACATGTTATCGTGTGACTTTTTTTCATATTTTACACGACATGCTATAGTATGACTTTTTTATCATATTTTAGACGACATGCTATAGTATGACTTTTTTGTGTCATATTTTGGACGACATGGTATTTTATGACTTTTTTAACTTTTTGGACGACATGCTATTTTGAGAAGTTTTTTTCACTTTTTGGATGACGTTAAAGTATGACTTTTTTCATATTTTAGACGACTTGTTATAGCATGACTTTATTTCACTTTTTGGACGACATGCTATAGTGTGACTTTTTTTCATGTTTTGGACATGTTATAGCTTGACTTTTTTACATTTTAGACGACATATTATAGCGTGACTTTTTTTCATATTTTACACGACATGTTATAGTATGACTTTTTTCATGTTTTGGACATGTTATCGAGTGACTTTTTGATTATATTTTAGACGACATGCTACAGTATGAATTTTTTGTGTCATATTTTGGACGACATGGTATTTTATGACTTTTTTAACTTTTTGGACGACATGCTATTTTGAGACTTTTTTCACTTTTTGGATGACGTTATAGTATGACTTTTTTTCATATTTTACACGACATGTTATAGTATGACTTTTTTTCATATGTTGGACATGTTTTAGCTTGAATTTTTTTTAAATTTTAGACGACATGCTATAGTATGACTTTTTGATCATATGTTAGACGACATGTTATAGTATGACTTTTTGATCATATTTTAGACGACATGCTATCGTATGACTTTTTTTCATATTTTGGACATGTTATAGCTTGACTTTTTTGTATTTTAGACGACATATTATAGCGTGACTTTTTTTCATATTTTACACGACATGACTTTTTGTTTTGTGTGAAATTGCAGACACAAAGTCACATGAAACCACTTTGGCCATGTAGTTTATCCCATTTGCCATAGTTCTGTTTCGGAAACTTGTTTGTAAACACTTAGTTTAAGCCGTGGCGCTGTGATGCAGTTTTATGCTGTATTTGAGCTTCTCTCGCTGAGATAAGGCTGTTTTTGAAACATTGTGTTTCCTGTGAAATTGTTCACACAAAGTGACTTGAAACCACTTTGGCCATGTAGTTTATCCCAAAGGCCATAGTTCTGAGTAGGAAACTTCTTAGTAAAGACTTAGTTAAAGCCATGGCGCTGTGATGCAGTTTTACATTAGGCTGAGAAAGTGAGACATGAAATACTGTTTTCTGAGAATTTGTGAAAACAAAGTGACTTGAAACCACTTTGGCCATGTAGTTTATCCCATTTGCAATAATTCTGAGTAGGAAACTTCTTTGGAAACACTTAGTTTAATCCGTGGAGTTGTAATGCAGTTTTATGCTGTTTTTGAGCTTCTCTCGCTGAGATAAGGCTGTTTTTGAAACATTGTGTTTCCTGTGAAATTGTTCACACAAAGTGACTTGAAACCACTTTGGCCATGTAGTTTATCCCCATTGCCATAGTTCTGAGTAGGAAACTTGTTAGTAAAGACTTAGTTGAAGCCATGGCGCTGTGATGCAGTTTTACATTAGGCTGAGAAAGTGAGACATGAAATACTGTTTTCTGAGAATTTGTGAACACAAAGGGACTTGAAACCCCTTTGGCCATGTAGTTTATCCCCATTGCCATAGTTCTGAGTCGGAAACTTGTTAGTAAAGACTTAGTTGAAGCCATGGCGCTGTGATGCAGTTTTACATTAGGCTGAGAAAGTGAGACATGAAATACTGTTTTCTGAGAATTTGTGAACACAAAGGGACTTGAAACCCCTTTGGCCATGTAGTTTATCCCCATTGCCATAGTTCTGAGTCGGAAACTTGTTTGGAAACACTTAGTTTAAGCCGTGGAGCTGTAATGCAGTTTTACGCTGTTTTTGAGCTTCTCTCGCATGTTTTTGAAACATTGTGTTTTCTTTGAAATAGTCAACACAAAGTCACTTGAAATCACGTTGGCCATGTAGCGTATCCCATTTGCCATAGTTCTGAGTGCGAAACGTGTTTTTTGTGACTTTTTTTTTTATCATATTTTAGACGACATGCTATAGTATGACTTTTTTCACATATTTTAGACGACATACTATAGTGTGACTTTTTTTCATGTTTTGGACATGTTATCGTGTGACTTTTTTTCATATTTTACACGACATGCTATAGTATGACTTTTTTTTATCATATTTTAGACGACATGCAATAGTGTGACTTTTTTTATGATATTTTAGACGACATGCTATAGTATGACTTTTTTGTGTCATATTTTGGACGACATGGTATTTTATGACTTTTTTAACTTTTTGGACAACATGCTATTTTGAGACTTTTTTCACTTTTTGGATGACGTTATAGTATGACTTTTCATATTTTAGACGACTTGTTATAGCATGACTTTATTTCACTTTTTGGACGACATGCTATTTTATGTCTTTTTTTCATGTTTTGGACATGTTATAGCTTGACTTTTTTACATTTTAGACGACATATTATAGGGTGACTTTTTTTCATATTTTACACGACATGTTATAGTATGACTTTTTTCATGTTTTCGACATGTTATCGTGTGACTTTTTGATTATATTTTAGACGACATGCTATCGTGTGACTTTTTGTCTCATTTTGCACGACATGCTATGGTATGACTTTTTTTCATATTTTGGACATGTTATGGCTTGACTTTTTTATATTTTAGACGACATATAATAGTGTGAATTTTTTTCATATTTTACACGACATGCTATAGTGTGACTTTTTTATCATATTTTAGACGACATGACTTTTTGTTTTCTGTGTGTTATAGTATGATTTTTTTCATGTTTTGGACATGTTGTCGTGTGACTTTTTTTCATATTTTACACGACATGCTATAGTATGACTTTTTTTATCATATTTTAGACGACATGCTATAGTATGACTTTTTTGTGTCATATTTTGGACGACATGGCATTTTATGACTTTTTTAAGTTTTTGGACGACATGCTATTTTGAGACTTTTTTCACTTTTTGGATGACGTTATAATATGACTTTTTTCATATTTTAGACGACTTGTTATAGCGTGACTTTTTTTCATCTTTTACACGACATGCAGTATGACTTTTTTATCATATTTTAGACGACATGACTTTTTGTTTTCTGTGAAATTGCAGACACAAAGTGACATGAAACCACTTTGGCCATGTAGTTTATCCCATTTGCCATAGTTCTGATTCGGAAACTTGTTTGTAAACACTTAGTTTAAGCCGTGGCGCTGTGATGCAGTTTTATGCTGTGTTTGAGCTTCTCTCTCTGAGATAAGGCTGTTTTTGAAACATTGTGTTTCCTGTGAAATTGTTCACACAAAGTGACTTGAAACCACTTTGACCATGTAGTTTATCCCAATTGCCATAATTCTAAGTAGGAAACTTGTTTGGAAACACTTAGTTTAAGCCGTGGAGCTGTAATGCAGTTTTATGCTGTTTTTGAGCTTCTCTCGCTGAAATAAGGCTGTTTTTGAAACATTGTGTTTTCTTTGAAATAGTCAACACAAAGTCACTTGAAATCACGTTGGCCATGTAGCGTATCCCATTTGCCATAGTTCTGAGTGCGAAACGTGTTTTTTGTGACTTTTTTTTTATCATATTTTAGACGACATGCTATAGTATGACTTTTTTCACATATTTTAGACGACATACTATAGTGTGACTTTTTTCATGTTTTGGACATGTTATCGTGTGACTTTTTTTCATATTTTACACGACATGCCATAGTATGACTTTTTTTTATCATATTTTAGACGACATGCAATAGTGTGACTTTTTTTATGATATTTTAGACGACATGCTATAGTATGACTTTTTTGTGTCATATTTTGGACGACATGGTATTTTATGACTTTTTTAACTTTTTCGACAACATGCTATTTTGAGACTTTTTTCACTTTTTGGATGACGTTATAGTATGACTTTTCATATTTTAGACGACTTGTTATAGCATGACTTTATTTCACTTTTTGGACGACATGCTATTTTATGTCTTTTTTTCATGTTTTGGACATGTTATAGCTTGACTTTTTTACATTTTAGACGACATATTATAGGGTGACTTTTTTTCATATTTTACACGACATGTTATAGTATGACTTTTTTCATGTTTTCGACATGTTATCGTGTGACTTTTTGATTATATTTTAGACGACATGCTATCGTGTGACTTTTTGTCTCATTTTGCACGACATGCTATGGTATGACTTTTTTTCATATTTTGAACATGTTATAGCTTGACTTTTTTATATTTTAGACGACATATAATAGTGTGACTTTTTTTCATATTTTACACGACATGCTATAGTATGACTTTTTTTTATCATATTTTAGACGACATGCTATAGTATGACTTTTTTGTGTCATATTTTGGACGACATGGCATTTTATGACTTTTTTAACTTTTTGGACGACATGCTATTTTGAGACTTTTTTCTCTTTTTGGATGACGTTATAATATGACTTTTTTCATATTTTAGACGACTTGTTATAGCGTGACTTTTTTTCATCTTTTACACGACATGCAGTATGACTTTTTTATCATATTTTAGACGACATGACTTTTTGTTTTCTGTGAAATTGCAGACACAAAGTGACATGAAACCACTTTGGCCATGTAGTTTATCCCATTTGCCATAGTTCTGATTCGGAAACTTGTTTGTAAACACTTAGTTTAAGCCGTGGCGCTGTGATGCAGTTTTATGCTGTGTTTGAGCTTCTCTCTCTGAGATAAGGCTGTTTTTGAAACATTGTGTTTCATGTGAAATTGTTCACACAAAGTGACTTGAAACCACTTTGACCATGTAGTTTATCCCAATTGCCATAATTCTAAGTAGGAAACTTGTTTGGAAACACTTAGTTTAAGCCGTGGAGCTGTAATGCAGTTTTATGCTGTTTTTGAGCTTCTCTCGCTGAAATAAGGCTGTTTTTGAAACATTGTGTTTTCTTTGAAATAGTCAACACAAAGTCACTTGAAATCACGTTGGCCATGTAGCGTATCCCATTTGCCATAGTTCTGAGTGCGAAACGTGTTTTTTGTGACTTTTTTTTTATCATATTTTAGACGACATACTATAGTGTGACTTTTTTTCATGTTTTGGACATGTTATCGTGTGACTTTTTTTCATATTTTACACGACATGCTATAGTATGACTTTTTTTTTATCATATTTTAGACGACATGCAATAGTGTGACTTTTTTTATGATATTTTAGACGACATGCTATAGTATGACTTTTTTGTGTCATATTTTGGACGACATGGTATTTTATGACTTTTTTAACTTTTTCGACAACATGCTATTTTGAGACTTTTTTCACTTTTTGGATGACGTTATAGTATGACTTTTCATATTTTAGACGACTTGTTATAGCATGACTTTATTTCACTTTTTGGACGACATGCTATTTTATGTCTTTTTTTCATGTTTTGGACATGTTATAGCTTGACTTTTTTACATTTTAGACGACATATTATAGGGTGACTTTTTTTCATATTTTACACGACATGTTATAGTTTGACTTTTTTCATGTTTTCGACATGTTATCGTGTGACTTTTTGATTATATTTTAGACGACATGCTATCGTGTGACTTTTTGTCTCATTTTGCACGACATGCTATAGTGTGACTTTTTTATCATATTTTAGACGACATGACTTTTTGTTTTCTGTGTGTTATAGTATGACTTTTTTCATGTTTTGGACATGTTGTCGTGTGACTTTTTTTCATATTTTACACGACATGCTATAGTATGACTTTTTTTTATCATATTTTAGACGACATGCTATAGTATGACTTTTTTGTGTCATATTTTGGACGACATGGCATTTTATGACTTTTTTAACTTTTTGGACGACATGCTATTTTGAGACTTTTTTCACTTTTTGGATGACGTTATAATGTGACTTTTTTCATATTTTAGACGACTTGTTATAGCGTGACTTTTTTTCATCTTTTACACGACATGCAGTATGACTTTTTTTTATCATATTTTAGACGACATGACTTTTTGTTTTCTGTGAAATTGCAGACACAAAGTGACATGAAACCACTTTGGCCATGTAGTTTATCCCATTTGCCATAGTTCTGATTCGGAAACTTGTTTGTAAACACTTAGTTTAAGCCGTGGCGCTGTGATGCAGTTTTATGCTGTGTTTGAGCTTCTCTCTCTGAGATAAGGCTGTTTTTGAAACATTGTGTTTCATGTGAAATTGTTCACACAAAGTGACTTGAAACCACTTTGACCATGTAGTTTATCCCAATTGCCATAATTCTAAGTAGGAAACTTGTTTGGAAACACTTAGTTTAAGCCGTGGAGCTGTAATGCAGTTTTATGCTGTTTTTGAGCTTCTCTCGCTGAAATAAGGCTGTTTTTGAAACATTGTGTTTTCTTTGAAATAGTCAACACAAAGTCACTTGAAATCACGTTGGCCATGTAGCGTATCCCATTTGCCATAGTTCTGAGTGCGAAACGTGTTTTTTGTGACTTTTTTTATATCATATTTTAGACGACATACTATAGTGTGACTTTTTTTCATGTTTTGGACATGTTATCGTGTGACTTTTTTTCATATTTTACACGACATGCTATAGTATGACTTTTTTTTTATCATATTTTAGACGACATGCAATAGTGTGACTTTTTTTATGATATTTTAGACGACATGCTATAGTATGACTTTTTTGTGTCATATTTTGGACGACATGGTATTTTATGACTTTTTTAACTTTTTCGACAACATGCTATTTTGAGACTTTTTTCACTTTTTGGATGACGTTATAGTATGACTTTTCATATTTTAGACGACTTGTTATAGCTTGACTTTATTTCACTTTTTGGACGACATGCTATTTTATGTCTTTTTTTCATGTTTTGGACATGTTATAGCTTGACTTTTTTACATTTTAGACGACATATTATAGGGTGACTTTTTTTCATATTTTACACGACATGTTATAGTTTGACTTTTTTCATGTTTTCGACATGTTATCGTGTGACTTTTTGATTATATTTTAGACGACATGCTATCGTGTGACTTTTTGTCTCATTTTGCACGACATGCTATAGTGTGACTTTTTTATCATATTTTAGACGACATGACTTTTTGTTTTCTGTGTGTTATAGTATGACTTTTTTCATGTTTTGGACATGTTGTCGTGTGACTTTTTTTCATATTTTACACGACATGCTATAGTATGACTTTTTTTTATCATATTTTAGACGACATGCTATAGTATGACTTTTTTGTGTCATATTTTGGACGACATGGCATTTTATGACTTTTTTAACTTTTTGGACGACATGCTATTTTGAGACTTTTTTCACTTTTTGGATGACGTTATAATATGACTTTTTTCATATTTTAGACGACTTGTTATAGCGTGACTTTTTTTCATCTTTTACACGACATGCAGTATGACTTTTTTTATCATATTTTAGACGACATGACTTTTTGTTTTCTGTGAAATTGCAGACACAAAGTGACATGAAACCACTTTGGCCATGTAGTTTATCCCATTTGCCATAGTTCTGATTCGGAAACTTGTTTGTAAACACTTAGTTTAAGCCGTGGCGCTGTGATGCAGTTTTATGCTGTGTTTGAGCTTCTCTCTCTGAGATAAGGCTGTTTTTGAAACATTGTGTTTCCTGTGAAATTGTTCACACAAAGTGACTTGAAACCACTTTGACCATGTAGTTTATCCCAATTGCCATAATTCTAAGTAGGAAACTTGTTTGGAAACACTTAGTTTAAGCCGTGGAGCTGTAATGCAGTTTTATGCTGTTTTTGAGCTTCTCTCGCTGAATTAAGGCTGTTTTTGAAACATTGTGTTTCCTGTGAAATTGTTCACACAAAGTGACTTGAAACCACTTTGACCATGTAGTTTATACCAATTGCCATAATTCTAAGTAGGAAACTTGTTTGGAAACACTTAGTTTAAGCCGTGGAGTTGTAATGCATTTTAACGCTGTTTTTGAGCTTCTCTCGCTGAAATAAGGCTGTTTTTGAAACATTGTGTTTCCTGTGAAATTGTTCACACAAAGTAACTTGAAACCACTTTGGCCATGTAGTTCATCCCATTTGCTATAATTCTGAGTAGGAAACTTGTTTGGAAACACTTAGTTTAAGCCGTGGAGCTGTAATGCAGTTTTATGCTGTTTTTGAGCTTCTCTCGCTGAAATAAGGCTGTTTTTGAAACATTGTGTTTCCTGTGAAATTGTTCACACAAAGTGACTTGAAACCACTTTGGCCAGTTAGTTTATCCCCATTGCCATAGTTCTGAGTAGGAAACTTGTTAGTAAAGACTTAGTTGAAGCCATGGCGCTGTGATGCAGTTTTACATAAGGCTGAGAAAGTGAGACATGAAATACTGTTTTCTGAGAATTTGTGAACACAAAGTGACTTGAAACCACTTTGGCCATGTAGTTTAGCCCATTTGCCATAATTCTGAGTAGGAAACTTGTTTGGAAATACTTAGTTTAAGCCGTGGAGCTGTAATGCAGTTTTACGCTGTTTTTGAGCTTCTCTCGCTGAAATAAGGCTGTTTTTGAAACATTGTGTTTCCTGTAAATTGTTCACACAAAGTGACTTGAAACCACTTTGGCCATGTAGTTTATCCCATTTGCCATAGTTATGATTTGGAAACTTGTTTGTAAACACTTAGTTTAAGCCGTGGAGCTGAATTGCAGTTTTATGCTGTTTTTGAGCTTCTCTCGCTGAAATAAGGCTGTTTTTGAAACATTGTGTTTCCTGTGAAATTGTTCACACAAAGTGACTTGAAACCACTTTAGCCATGTAGTTTATCCCTATTGCCATAATTCTGAGTAGGAAACTTGTTTGGAAATACTTAGTTTAAGCCGTGGAGCTGTAATGCAGTTTTACGCTGTTTTTGAGCTTCTCTCGCTGAAATAAGGCTGTTTTTGAAACATTGTGTTTCCTGGAAATTGTTCACACAAAGTGACTTGAAACCACTTTGGCCATGTAGTTTATCCCATTTGCCATAGTTATGATTTGGAAACTTGTTTGTAAACACTTAGTTTAAGCCGTGGAGCTGTAATGCAGTTTTATGCTGTTTTTGAGCTTCTCTCGCTGAAATAAGGCTGTTTTTGAAACATTGTGTTTCCTGTGAAATTGTTCACACAAAGTGACTTGAAACCACTTTGGCCATGTAGTTTATGCCTATTGCCATAATTCTAAGTAGGAAACTTGTTTGGAAACACTTAGTTTAAGCCGTGGAGTTGTAATGCATTTTTACGCTGTTTTTGAGCTTCTCTCGCTGAAATAAGGCTGTTTTTGAAACATTGTGTTTCCTGTGAAATTGTTCACACAAAGTGACTTGAAACCACTTTGGCCATGTAGTTTATCCCCATTGCCATAGTTCTGAGTAGGAAACTTCTTAGTAAAGACTTAGTTGAAGCCATGGCGCTGTGATGCAGTTTTACATAAGGCTGAGAAAGTGAGACATGAAATACTGTTTTCTGAGAATTTGTGAACACAAAGTGACTTGAAACCACTTTGGCCATGTAGTTTAGCCCATTTGCCATAATTCTGAGTAGGAAACTTGTTTGGAAACACTTAGTTTAAGCCGTGGAGTTATAATGCATTTTAACGCTGTTTTTGAGCTTCTCTCGCTGAGATAAGGCTGTTTTTGAAACATTGTGTTTCCTGTGAAATTGTTCACACAAAGTAACTTGAAACCACTTTGGCCATGTAGTTTTTCCCATTTGCTATAATTCTGAGTAGGAAACTTGTTTGGAAACACTTAGTTTAAGCCGTGGAGCTGTAATGCAGTTTTATGCTGTTTTTGAGCTTCTCTCGCTGAAATAAGGCTGTTTTTGAAACATTGTGTTTCCTGTGAAATTGTTCACACAAAGTGACTTGAAACCACTTTAGCCATGTAGTTTATCCCTATTGCCATAATTCTGAGTAGGAAACTTGTTTGGAAATACTTAGTTTAAGCCGTGGAGCTGTAATGCAGTTTTACGCTGTTTTTGAGCTTCTCTCGCTGAAATAAGGCTGTTTTTGAAACATTGTGTTTCCTGTGAAATTGTTCACACAAAGTGACTTGAAACCACTTTAGCCATGTAGTTTATCCCTATTGCCATAATTCTGAGTAGGAAACTTGTTTGGAAATACTTAGTTTAAGCCGTGTAGCTGTAATGCAGTTTTACGCTGTTTTTGAGCTTCTCTCGCTGAAATAAGGCTGTTTTTGAAACATTGTGTTTCCTGGAAATTGTTCACACAAAGTGACTTGAAACCACTTTGGCCATGTAGTTTATCCCATTTGCCATAGTTATGATTTGGAAACTTGTTTGTAAACACTTAGTTTAAGCCGTGGAGTTGTAATGCATTTTTACGCTGTTTTTGAGCTTCTCTCGCTGAGATAAGGCTGTTTTTGAAACATTGTGTTTCCTGTGAAATTGTTCACACAAAGTGACTTGAAACCACTTTGGCCATGTAGTTTATCCCCATTGCCATAGTTCTGAGTAGGAATCTTCTTAGTAAAGACTTAGTTGAAGCCATGGCGCTGTGATGCAGTTTTACATAAGGCTGAGAAAGTGAGACATGAAATACTGTTTTCTGAGAATTTGTGAACACAAAGTGACTTGAAACCACTTTGGCCATGTAGTTTAGCCCATTTGCCATAATTCTGAGTAGGAAACTTGTTTGGAAATACTTAGTTTAAGCTGTGGAGCTGTAATGCAGTTTTACGCTGTTTTTGAGCTTCTCTCGCTGAAATAAGGCTGTTTTTGAAACATTGTGTTTCCTGGAAATTGTTCACACAAAGTGACTTGAAACCATTTTGGCCATGTTGTTTATCCCATTTGCCATAATTCTGAGTAGGAAACTTGTTTGGAAACACTTAGTTTAAGCCGTGGAGCTGTAATGCAGTTTTATGCTGTTTTTGAGCTTCTCTCGCTGAAATAAGGCTGTTTTTGAAACATTGTGTTTCCTTTGAAATTGTTCACACAAAGTGACTTGAAACCATTTTGGCCATGCAGTTTATCCCATTTGCCATAAGTCTGAGTAGGAAACTTGTTTGGAAACACTTAGTTTAAGCCGTGGAGCTGTAATGCAGTTTTATGCTGTTTTTGAGTTTCTCTCGCTGAAATAAGGCTGTTTTTGAAACATTGTGTTTCCTGTGAAATTGTTCACGCAAAGTGACTTGAAACCACTTTGGCCATGTAGTTTATCCCAATTGCCATAATTCCGAGTCGGAAACTTGTTTGGAAACACTTAGCTTAAGCCGTGGAGCTGTTATGCAGTTTTATGCTGTTTTTGAGCTTCTCTCGCATGTTTTTGAAACATTGTGTTTTCTTTGAAATAGTCAACACAAAGTCACTTGAAATCACGTTGGCCATGTAGTGTATCCCATTTGCCATAGTTCTGAGTGCGAAACTTGTTTTTTGTGACTTTTTTTTACCATATTTTAGACGACATACTATAGCGTGACTTTTTTTCATGTTTTGGACATGTTATAGTGTGACTTTTTTTCATATTTTACACGACGTGGTATAGTCTGAGTTTTTCGTCATATTTTGGATATGACTTTTTTTACTTTTTGGACGACATGCTATTTTGAGACTTTTTTCACTTTTTTGATGACGTTATAGTTTGACTTTTTTCATATTTTAGACGACTTGTTATAGTATGACTTTTTTTCATATTTTGGACGACATACTATGTTATGGTTTTTTTTCATATTTTGGACGTTATAGCTTGACTTTTTTTAAATTTTTGACGACATGCTATCGTGTGACTTTTTGTCTAATTTTGCACGACATGTTACAGTATGACTTTTTGATCATATTTTAGACGACATGCTATCGTGTGACTTTTTGTCTTATTTTGCACGACATGCTATGGTATGACTTTTTTTCATATTTTGGACATGTTATAGCTTGACTTTTTTATATTTTAGACGACATATTATAGCTTGACTTTTTTTCATATTTTACACGACATGTTATAGCATGACTTTTTTCATGTTTTGGACATGTTATCGTGTGACTTTTTTTCATATCTTACACGACATGCTATAGTATGACATTTTTGTGTCATATTTTGGACGACATGGTATTTTATGACTTTTTTAACTTTTTGGACGACATGCTATTTTGAGACTTTTTTCACTTTTTGGATGACGTTACAGTATGACTTTTTTCATATTTTAGACGACTTGTTATAGCATGACTTTATTTCACTTTTTGGACGACATGCTATATTATGACTTTTTTTCATATTTTGGACGACATGCTATAGTATGACTTTTTTTACACATTTTAGACGACATACTATAGTGTGACTTTTTTCATGTTTTGGACATGTTATAGTGTGACTTTTTTTCATATTTTACACGACATGCTATAGTCTGAGTTTTTTGATCATATGTTAGACGACATGCTATAGTATGACTTTTTGATCATATTTTAGACGACATGCTATGGTATGACTTTTTTTCATATTTTGGACATGTTATAGCTTGACTTTTTTTTATTTTAGACGACATATTATAGCGTGACTTTTTTTCATATTTTACACGACATGTTATAGTCTGACTTTTTTCATGTTTTGGACATGTTATCGTGTGACTTTTTTTCATATTTTACACGACATGCAATACTGTGACTTTTTTTTATCATATTTTAGACGACATGCTATTTTGATACTTTTTTCACTTTTTGGATGACGTTACAGTGTGACTTTTTTCATATTTTAGACGACTTGTTATAGCATGACTTTATTTCACTTTTTGGACGACATGCTATAGTATGACTTTTTTTACATATTTTAGACGACATACTATAGTGTGACTTTTTTCATGTTTTGGACATGTTATTGCTTGACTTTTTTATATTTTAGACGACATATTATAGCGTGACTTTTTTTCATATTTTACACGACATGCTATAGTCTGACTTTTTTTTCATATTTTGGACATATTATAACGTGACTTTTTTTCATATTTTACACGACATGACTTTTTGTTTTCTGTGAAATTGCAGACACAAAGTGACATGAAACCACTTTGGCCATGTAGTTTATCCCATTTGCCATAGTTCTGATTCGGAAACTTGTTTGTAAACACTTAGTTTAAGCCGTGGCGCTGTGATGCAGTTTTATGCTGTGTTTGAGCTTCTCTCTCTGAGATAAGGCTGTTTTTGAAACATTTTGTTTCCGGTGAAATTGTTCACACAAAGTGACTTGAAACCACTTTTGCCATGTAGTTTATCCCAAAGGCCATTGTTCTGAGTAGGAAACTTGTTAGTAAAGACTTAGTTTAAGCCATGGCGCTGTGATGCAGTTTTACATTAGGCTGAGAAAGTGTGCCATGAAATACTGTTTTCTGAGAATTTGTGAACACAAAGTGACTTGAAACCACTTTGGCCATGTAGTTTATCCCATTTGCCATAATTCTAAGTAGGAAACTTGTTTGGAAACACTTAGTTTAAGCCGTGGAGTTGTAATGCAGTTTTATGCTGTTTTTGAGCTTCTCTCGCTGAGATAAGGCTGTTTTTGAAACATTGTGTTTCCTGTGAAATTGTTCACACAAAGTGACTTGAAACAACTTTGGCCATGTAGTTTATCCCCTTTGCCATAGTTCTGAGTAGGAAACTTGTTAGTAAAGACTTAGTTGAAGCCATGGCATTGTGATGCAGTTTTACATTAGGCTGAGAAAGTGAGACATGAAATACTGTTTTCAGAGAATTTGTGAACACAAAGTGACTTGAAACCACTTTGGCCATGTAGTTAATCCCATTTGCCATAATTCTGAGTAGGAAACTTGTTTGGAAACACTTAGTTTTAGACGTGGAGCTGTAATGCAGTTTTATTCTGTTTTTGAGCTTCTCTCGCATGTTTTTGAAACATTGTGTTTTCTTTGAAATAGTCAACACAAAGTCACTTGAAATCACGTTGGCCATGTAGCGTATCCCATTTGCCATAGTTCTGAGTGCGAAATGTGTTTTTTGTGACTTTTTTTTTATCATATTTTAGACGACATGCTGTAGTATGACTTTTTTCACATATTTTAGACGACATGACTTTTTGTTTTCTGTGAAATTGCAGACACAAAGTGACATGAAACCACTTTGGCCATGTAGTTTATCCCATTTGCCATAGTTCTGATTCGGAAACTTGTTTGTAAACACTTAGTTTAAGCCGTGGAGCTGTAATGCAGTTTTATGCTGTTTTTGAGCTTCTCTCGCATGTTTTTGAAACATTGTGTTTTCTTTCAAATAGTCAACACAAAGTCACTTGAAATCACGTTGGCCATGTCGTGTATAGTGTGACTTTTTTTCATGTTTTGGACATGTTATAGCTTGACTTTTTTACATTTTAGACGACATATTATAGGGTATAGTGTGTTTGCCATAGTTCTGAGTGCGAAACTTGTTTTTTGTGACTTTTTTTTATCATATTTTAGACGACATGCTATAGTATGACTTTTTTGTGTCATGTTTTGGACGACATGGTATTTTATGACTTTTTTTAACTTTTTGGACGACATGGTATTTTATGACTTTTTTAACTTTTTGGACGACAAGCTATTTTGAGACTTTTTTCACTTTTTGGATGACATGCTATAGTGTGACTTTTTTCATGTTTTGGACATGTTATAGCTTGACTTTTTTATATTTTACACGACATGCTATAGTATGACTTTTTTATCATATTTTAGACGACATGCTATAGTATGACTTTATTGTGTCATATTTTGGACGACATGCAATTTTGAGACTTTTTTCAGTTTTTGGACGACATGCTATAGTGTGACTTTTTTTCATGTTTTGGACATGTTATAGCTTGACTTTTTTTTAAATTTTAGACGACATGCGAAACTATGACTTTTTGATCAAATGTTAGACGACATGCTATCGTATGACTTTTTGATCATATTTTAGACAACATGCTATAGTATGACTTTTTGATCATATTTTAGACGACATGCTATCGTATGACTTTTTTTCATATTTTGGACGACATGACTTTTTGTTTTCTGTGAAATTGCAGACACAAAGTGACATGAAACCACTTTGGCCATGTAGTTTATCCCATTTGCCATAGTTCTGATTCGGAAATTTGTTAGTAAAGACTTAGTTGAAGCCATGGCGCTGTGATGCAGTTTTACATTAGGCTGAGAAAGTGAGACTTGAAATGCTGTTTTCTGTGAAATTGTTCAAACAAAGTGACTTGAAACCACTTTGGCCATGTAGTTTATCCCCATTGCCATAGTTCTGAGTAGGAAACTTGTTAGTAAAGACTGAGTTGAAGCAATGGCGCTGCGATGCAGTTTAACATTAGGCTGAGAAAGTGAGACATGAAATACTGTTTTCTGAGAATTTGTGAACACAAAGTGACTTGAAACCACTTTGGCCATGTAGTTTATCCCAATTGCCATAATTCTAAGTAGGAAACTTGTTTGGAAACACTTAGTTTAAGCCGTGGAGCTGTAATGCAGTTTTACGCTGTTTTTGAGCTTCTCTCGCATGTTTTTTAAACATTGTGTTTTCTTTGAAATAGTCAACACAAAGTCACTTGAAATCACGTTGGCCATGTAGCGTATCCCATTTGCCATAGTTCTGAGTGCGAAACGTGTTTTTTGTGACTTTTTTTTTATCATATTTTAGACGACATGACTTTTTGTTTTCTGTGAAATTGCAGACACAAAGTGACATGAAACCACTTTGGCCATGTAGTTTATCCCATTTGCCATAGTTCTGATTCGGAAACTTGTTTGTAAACACTTAGTTTAAGCCGTGGAAATAAATAGTCAACACAAAGTCACTTGAAATCACGTTGGCCATGTAGTGTATAGTGTGACTTTTTTTCATGTTTTGGACATGTTATAGCTTGACTTTTTTACATTTTAGATGACATATTATAGGGTATAGTGTGTTTTCCATAGTTCTGAGTGCGAAACTTGTTTTTTGTGACTTTTTTTTATCATATTTTAGACGACATGCTATAGTATGACTTTTTTGTGTCATATTTTGGACGACATGGTATTTTATGACTTTTTTAACTTTTTGGACGACAAGCTATTTTGAGACTTTTTTCACTTTTTGGATGATATGCTATAGTGTGACTTTTTTCATGTTTTGGACATGTTATAGCTTGACTTTTTTATATTTTACACAACATGCTATAGTATGACTTTTTTATCATATTTTAGACGACATGCTATAGTATGACTTTATTGTGTCATATTTTGGACGACATGCTATTTTGAGACTTTTTTCACTTTTTGGACGACATGCTATAGTGTGACTTTTTTTCATGTTTTGGACATGTTATAGCTTGACTTTTTTTTAAATTTTAGACGACATGCGAAACTATGACTTTTTGATCATATGTTAGACGACATGCTATCGTATGACTTTTTGATCATATTTTAGACAACATGCTATAGTATGACTTTTTGATCATATTTTAGACGACATGCTATCGTATGACTTTTTTTCATATTTTGGACGACATGACTTTTTGTTTTCTGTGAAATTGCAGACACAAAGTGACATGAAACCACTTTGGCCATGTAGTTTATCCCATTTACCATAGTTCTGATTCGGAAATTTGTTAGTAAAGACTTAGTTGAAGCCATGGCGCTGTGATGCAGTTTTACATTAGGCTGAGAAAGTGAGACTTGAAATGCTGTTTTCTGTGAAATTGTTCAAACAAAGTGACTTGAAACCACTTTGGCCATGTAGTTTATCCCCATTGCCATAGTTCTGAGTAGGAAACTTGTTAGTAAAGACTGAGTTGAAGCAATGGCGCTGTGATGCAGTTTTACATTAGGCTGAGAAAGTGAGACATGAAATACTGTTTTCTGAGAATTTGTGAACACAAAGTGACTTGAAACCACTTTGGCCATGTAGTTTATCCCAATTGCCATAATTCTAAGTAGGAAACTTGTTTGGAAACACTTAGTTTAAGCCGTGGAGCTGTAATGCAGTTTTACGCTGTTTTTGAGCTTCTCTCGCATGTTTTTTAAACATTGTGTTTTCTTTGAAATAGTCAACACAAAGTCACTTGAAATCACGTTGGCCATGTAGCGTATCCCATTTGCCATAGTTCTGAGTGCGAAACGTGTTTTTTGTGACTTTTTTTTTTATCATATTTTAGACGACATGCTATAGCATGACTTTTTTCACATATTTTAGACGACATACTATAGTGTGACTTTTTTTCATGTTTTGGACATGTTATCGTGTGACTTTTTTTCATATTTTACACGACATGCTATAGTATGACTTTTTTGTGTCATATTTTGGACGACATGGTATTTTATGACTTTTTTAACTTTTTGGACGACATGATACCTTGAGACTTTTTTCACTTTTTGGATGACATGCTATAGTGTGACTTTTTTCATGTTTTGGACATGTTATAGCTTGACTTTTTTATATTTTACACGACATGCTATAGTATGACTTTTTTTTATCATATTTTAGACGACATGCAATAGTGTGACTTTTTTTATGATATTTTAGACGACATGCTATAGTATGACTTTTTTGTGTCATATTTTGGACGATATGGTATTTTATGACTTTTTTAACTTTTTGGACAACATGCTATTTTGAGAATTTTTTCACTTTTTGGATGACGTTATAGTATGACTTTTTTCATATTTTAGACGACTTGTTATAGCTTGACTTTATTTCACTTTTTGGACGACATGCTATTTTATGACTTTTTTTCATATTTTGGACGACATACTATAGTGTGACTTTTTTTCATGTTTTGGACATGTTATAGTGTGACTTTTTTTCATATTTTACACGACATGTTATAGTTTGACATTTTTCATGTTTTGGACATGTTATCGTGTGACTTTTTTTCATATTTTACATGACATGCTATAGTATGACTTTTTTATCATATTTTAGACGACATGCTATAGTATGACTTTTTTGTGTCATATTTTGGACGACATGGCATTTTATGACTTTTTTAACTTTTTGGACGACATGCTATTTTGAGACTTTTTTCACTTTTTGGATGACGTTATAGTATGACTTTTTTCATATTTTAGACGACTTGTTATAGCATGACTTTATTTCACTTTTTGGACGACATGCTATAGTGTGACTTTTTTTCATGTTTTGGACATGTTATAGCTTGACTTTTTTACATTTTAGACGACATATTATAGGGTCACTTTTTTTCATATTTTACACGACATGTTATAGTATGACTTTTTTCATGTTTTGGACATGTTATCGTGTGACTTTTTTATATTTTAGACGACATATTATAGCGTGACTTTTTTTCATATTTTACACGACATGCAGTGTGACTTTTTTATCATATTTTAGACGACATGACTTTTTGTTTTCTGTGAAATTGCAGACACAAAGTGACATGAAACCACTTTGGCCATGTAGTTTATCCCATTTGCCATAGTTCTGATTCGGAAACTTGTTTGTAAACACTTAGTTTAAGCCGTGGCGCTGTGATGCAGTTTTACGCTGTGTTTGAGCTTCTCTCTCTGAGATAAGGCTGTTTTTGAAAAATTGTGTTTCCGGTGAAATTGTTCACACAAAGTGACTTGAAACCACTTTTGCCATGTAGTTTATCCCAAAGGCCATAGTTCTGAGTAGTAAACTTGTTAGTAAAGTCTTAGTTTAAGCCATGGCGCTGTGATGCAGTTTTACATTAGGCTGAGAAAGTGAGACATGAAATACTGTTTTCTGAGAATTTGTGAACACAAAGTGACATGAAACCACTTTGGCCATGTAGTTTATCCCATTTGCCATAGTTCTGATTCGGAAATTTGTTAGTAAAGACTGAGTTGAAGCAATGGCGCTGTGATGCAGTTTTACATTAGGCTGAGAAAGTGAGACTTGAAATGCTGTTTTCTGTGAAATTGTTCAAACAAAGTGACTTGAAACCACTTTGGCCATGTAGTTTATCCCCATTGCCATAGTTCTGAGTAGGAAACTTGTTAGTAAAGACTGAGTTGAAGCAATGGCGCTGTGATGCAGTTTTACATTAGGCTGAGAAAGTGAGACATGAAATACTGTTTTCTGAGAATTTGTGAACACAAAGTGACTTGAAACCACTTTGGCCATTTAGTTTATCCCAATTGCCATAATTCTAAGTAGGAAACTTGTTTGTAAACACTTAGTTTAAGCCGTGGAGCTGTAATGCAGTTTTACGCTGTTTTTGAGCTTCTCTCGCATGTTTTTGAAACATTGTGTTTTCTTTGAAATAGTCAACACAAAGTCACTTGAAATCACGTTGGCCATGTAGCGTATCCCATTTGCCATAGTTCTGAGTGCGAAACGTGTTTTTTGTGACTTTTTTTTTTATCATATTTTAGACGACATGCTATAGCATGACTTTTTTCACATATTTTAGACGACATACTATAGTGTGACTTTTTTTCATGTTTTGGACATGTTATAGCTTGACTTTTTTATATTTTAGACGACATATTATAGCGTGACTTTTTTTCATATTTTACACGACATGCTATAGTATGACTTTTTTGTGTCATATTTTGGACGACATGGTATTTTATGACTTTTTTAACTTTTTGGACGACATGCTATTTTGACACTTTTTTCACTTTTTGGATGACATGCTATAGTGTGACTTTTTTTCATGTTTTGGACATGTTATAGCTTGACTTTTTTATATTTTACACGACATGCTATAGTATGACTTTTTTTCATATTTTACACGACATGTTATAGTATGACTTTTTTCATGTTTTGGACATGTTATAGCTTGACTTTTTTATATTTTAGACGACATATTATAGAGTGACTTTTTTTCATATTTTACACGACATGCTATAGTATGACTTTTTTTTATCATATTTTAGACAACATGGTATTTTATGACTTTTTTAACTTTTTGGACGACATGCTATTTTGAGACTTTTTTCACTTTTTGGATGACGTTATAGTGTGACTTTTTTCATATTTTAGACGACTTGTTATAGCGTGACTTTATTTCATTTTTTGGACGACATGCTATAGTGTGACTTTTTTTCATGTTTTGGACATGTTATATCTTGACTTTTTAACATTTTAGACGACATATAATAGCGTGACTTTTTTTCATATTTTACACGACATGTTATAGTTTGAATTTTTTCATGTTTTGGACATGTTATAGCTTGACTTTTTTATATTTTAGACGACATATTATAGCGTGACTTTTTTTCATATTTTACACGACATGCTATAGTATGACTTTTTTGTGTCATATTTTGGACGACATGGTATTTTATGACTTTTTTAACTTTTTGGACGACATGCTATTTTGACACTTTTTTCACTTTTTGGATGACATGCTATAGTGTGACTTTTTTTCATGTTTTGGACATGTTATAGCTTGACTTTTTTATATTTTACACGACATGCTATAGTATGACTTTTTTTCATATTTTACACGACATGTTATAGTATGACTTTTTTCATGTTTTGGACATGTTATAGCTTGACTTTTTTATATTTTAGACGACATATTATAGCGTGACTTTTTTTCATATTTTACACGACATGACTTTTTGTTTTCTGTTTGTTATAGTATGATTTTTTCATGTTTTGGACATGTTATCGTGTGACTTTTTTTCATATTTTACACGACATGTTATAGTATGACTTTTTTCATGTTTTGGACATGTTATAGCTTGACTTTTTTATATTTTAGACGACATATTATAGCGTGACTTTTTTTCATATGTTACACGACATGACTTTTTGTTTTCTGTTTGTTATAGTATGATTTTTTCATGTTTTGGACATGTTATCGTGTGACTTTTTTTCATATTTTACATGACATGCTATAGTATGACTTTTTTTCATATTTTACACGACATGTTATAGTATGACTTTTTTCATGTTTTGGACATGTTATAGCTTGACTTTTTTTTAAATTTTAGACGACATGCGAAAGTGTGACTTTTTGATCATGTGTTAGACGACATGCTATAGTATGACTTTTTGATCATATTTTAGACGACATGCTATCATATGACTTTTTTTCATATTTTGGACGACATGACTTTTTGTTTTCTGTGAAATTGCAGACACAAAGTGACATGAAACCACTTTGGCCATGTAGTTTATCCCATTTGCCATAGTTCTGATTCGGAAACTTGTTAGTAAAGACTGAGTTGAAGCCATGGCGCTGTGATGCAGTTTTACATTAGGCTGAGAAAGTGAGACATGAAATACTGTTTTCTGAGAATTTGTGAACACAAAGTGACTTGAAACCACTTTGGCCATGTAGTTTATCCCAATTGCCATAATTCTAAGTAGGAAACTTGTTTGTAAACACTTAGTTTAAGCCGTGGAGCTGTAATGCATTTTTATGATGTTTTTGAGCTTCTCTCGCTGAAATAAGGCTGTTTTTGAAACATTGTGTTTCCTGTGAAATTGTTCACACAAAGTGACTTGAAACCACTTTGGCCATGTAGTTTATCCCCATTGCCATAGTTCTGAGTAGGAAACCTGTTAGTAAAGACTTAGTTGAAGCCATGGCGCTGTGATGCAGTTTTACATAAGGCTGAGAAAGTGAGACATGAAATACTGTTTTCTGAGAATTTGTGAACACAAAGTGACTTGAAACCACTTTGGCCATGTAGTTTTGCCCATTTGCCATAATTCTGAGTAGGAAACTTGTTTGGAAATACTTAGTTTAAGCCGTGGAGCTGTAATGCAGTTTTACGCTGTTTTTGAGCTTCTCTCGCTGAAATAAGGCTGTTTTTGAAACATTGTGTTTCCTGGAAATTGTTCACACAAAGTGACTTGAAACCACTTTGGCCATGTAGTTTATCCCATTTGCCATAGTTCTGAGTAGGAAACTTGTTAGTAAAGACTTAGTTGAAGCCATGGCATTGTGATGCAGTTTTACATTAGGCTGAGAAAGTGAGACATGAAATACTGTTTTCTGAGAATTTGTGAACACAAAGTGACTTGAAACCACTTTGGCCATGTAGTTTATCCCATTTGCCATAATTCTGAGTAGGAAACTTGTTTGGAAACACTTAGTTTAAGCCGTGGAGCTGTAATGCAGTTTTATTCTGTTTTTGAGCTTCTCTCGCATGTTTTTGAAACATTGTGTTTTCTTTGAAATAGTCAACACAAAGTCACTTGAAATCACGTTGGCCATGTAGCGTATCCCATTTGCCATAGTTCTGAGTGCGAAACGTGTTTTTTGTGACTTTTTTGTTATCATATTTTAGATGACATGCTATAGTATGACTTTTTTCACGTATTTTCGACGACATGACTTTTTGTTTTCTGTGAAATTGCAGACACAAAGTGACATGAAACCACTTTGGCCATGTAGTTTATCCCATTTGCCATAGTTCTGATTCGGAAACTTGTTTGTAAACACTTAGTTTAAGCCGTGGAGCTGTAATGCAGTTTTATGCTGTTTTTGAGCTTCTCTCGCATGTTTTTGAAACATTGTGTTTTCTTTCAAATAGTCAACACAAAGTCACTTGAAATCACGTTGGCCATGTAGTGTATAGTGTGACTTTTTTTCATGTTTTGGACATGTTATAGCTTGACTTTTTTACATTTTAGACGACATATTATAGGGTATAGTGTGTTTGCCATAGTTCTGAGTGCGAAACTTGTTTTTTGTGACTTTTTTTTTATCATATTTTAGACGACGTGCTATAGTATGACTTTTTTGTGTCATATTTTGGACGACATGGTATTTTATGACTTATTTAACTTTTTGGACGACAAGCTATTTTGAGACTTTTTTCACTTTTTGGATGACATGCTATAGTGTGACTTTTTTCATGTTTTGGACATGTTATAGCTTGACTTTTTTATATTTTACACGACATGCTATAGTATGACTTTTTTATCATATTTTAGACGACATGTTATAGTATGACTTTTTTCATGTTTTGGACATGTTATAGCTTGACTTTTTTATATTTTAGACGACATATTATAGCGTGACTTTTTTTCATATGTTACACGACATGACTTTTTGTTTTCTGTTTGTTATAGTATGATTTTTTCATGTTTTGGACATGTTATCGTGTGACTTTTTTTCATATTTTACATGACATGCTATAGTATGACTTTTTTTCATATTTTACACGACATGTTATAGTATGACTTTTTTCATGTTTTGGACATGTTATAGCTTGACTTTTTTTTAAATTTTAGACGACATGCGAAAGTGTGACTTTTTGATCATGTGTTAGACGACATGCTATAGTATGACTTTTTGATCATATTTTAGACGACATGTTATCGTATGACTTTTTTTCATATTTTGGACGACATGACTTTTTGTTTTCTGTGAAATTGCAGACACAAAGTGACATGAAACCACTTTGGCCATGTAGTTTATCCCATTTGCCATAGTTCTGATTCGGAAACTTGTTAGTAAAGACTGAGTTGAAGCCATGGCGCTGTGATGCAGTTTTACATTAGGCTGAGAAAGTGAGACATGAAATACTGTTTTCTGAGAATTTGTGAACACAAAGTGACTTGAAACCACTTTGGCCATGTAGTTTATCCCAATTGCCATAATTCTAAGTAGGAAACTTGTTTGTAAACACTTAGTTTAAGCCGTGGAGCTGTAATGCATTTTTATGATGTTTTTGAGCTTCTCTCGCTGAAATAAGGCTGTTTTTGAAACATTGTGTTTCCTGTGAAATTGTTCACACAAAGTGACTTGAAACCACTTTGGCCATGTAGTTTATCCCCATTGCCATAGTTCTGAGTAGGAAACCTGTTAGTAAAGACTTAGTTGAAGCCATGGCGCTGTGATGCAGTTTTACATAAGGCTGAGAAAGTGAGACATGAAATACTGTTTTCTGAGAATTTGTGAACACAAAGTGACTTGAAACCACTTTGGCCATGTAGTTTTGCCCATTTGCCATAATTCTGAGTAGGAAACTTGTTTGGAAATACTTAGTTTAAGCCGTGGAGCTGTAATGCAGTTTTACGCTGTTTTTGAGCTTCTCTCGCTGAAATAAGGCTGTTTTTGAAACATTGTGTTTCCTGGAAATTGTTCACACAAAGTGACTTGAAACCACTTTGGCCATGTAGTTTATCCCATTTGCCATAGTTCTGAGTAGGAAACTTGTTAGTAAAGACTTAGTTGAAGCCATGGCATTGTGATGCAGTTTTACATTAGGCTGAGAAAGTGAGACATGAAATACTGTTTTCTGAGAATTTGTGAACACAAAGTGACTTGAAACCACTTTGGCCATGTAGTTTATCCCATTTGCCATAATTCTGAGTAGGAAACTTGTTTGGAAACACTTAGTTTAAGCCGTGGAGCTGTAATGCAGTTTTATTCTGTTTTTGAGCTTCTCTCGCATGTTTTTGAAACATTGTGTTTTCTTTGAAATAGTCAACACAAAGTCACTTGAAATCACGTTGGCCATGTAGCGTATCCCATTTGCCATAGTTCTGAGTGCGAAACGTGTTTTTTGTGACTTTTTTGTTATCATATTTTAGATGACATGCTATAGTATGACTTTTTTCACATATTTTAGACGACATGACTTTTTGTTTTCTGTGAAATTGCAGACACAAAGTGACATGAAACCACTTTGGCCATGTAGTTTATCCCATTTGCCATAGTTCTGATTCGGAAACTTGATGGTAAACACTTAGTTTAAGCCGTGGAGCTGTAATGCAGTTTTATGCTGTTTTTGAGCTTCTCTCGCATGTTTTTGAAACATTGTGTTTTCTTTCAAATAGTCAACACAAAGTCACTTGAAATCACGTTGGCCATGTAGTGTATAGTGTGACTTTTTTTCATGTTTTGGACATGTTATAGCTTGACTTTTTTACATTTTAGACGACATATTATAGGGTATAGTGTGTTTGCCATAGTTCTGAGTGCGAAACTTGTTTTTTGTGACTTTTTTTTTATCATATTTTAGACGACATGCTATAGTATGACTTTTTTGTGTCATATTTTGGACGACATGGTATTTTATGACTTTTTTAACTTTTTGGACGACAAGCTATTTTGAGACTTTTTTCACTTTTTGGATGACATGCTATAGTGTGACTTTTTTCATGTTTTGGACATGTTATAGCTTGACTTTTTTATATTTTACACGACATGCTATAGTATGACTTTTTTATCATATTTTAGACGACATGTTATAGTATGACTTTTTTCATGTTTTGGACATGTTATAGCTTGACTTTTTTTTAAATTTTAGACGACATGCGAAAGTATGACTTTTTGATCATATGTTAGACGACATGCTATCGTATGACTTTTTGATCATATTTTAGACAACATGCTATAGTATGACTTTTTGATCATATTTTAGACGACATGCTATCGTATGACTTTTTTTCATATTTAGGACGACATGACTTTTTGTTTTCTGTGAAATTGCAGACACAAAGTGACATGAAACCACTTTGGCCATGTAGTTTATCCCATTTGCCATAGTTCTGATTCGGAAATTTGTTAGTAAAGACTGAGTTGAAGCAATGGCGCTGTGATGCAGTTTTACATTAGGCTGAGAAAGTGAGACTTGAAATGCTGTTTTCTGTGAAATTGTTCAAACAAAGTGACTTGAAACCACTTTGGCCATGTAGTTTATCCCCATTGCCATAGTTCTGAGTAGGAAACTTGTTAGTAAAGACTGAGTTGAAGCAATGGCGCTGTGATGCAGTTTTACATTAGGCTGAGAAAGTGAGACATGAAATACTGTTTTCTGAGAATTTGTGAACACAAAGTGACTTGAAACCACTTTGGCCATGTAGTTTATCCCTATTGCCATAATTCTAAGGAGGAAACTTGTTTGTAAACACTTAGTTTAAGCCGTGGAGCTGTAATGCAGTTTTACGCTGTTTTTGAGCTTCTCTCGCATGTTTTTGAAACATTGTGTTTTCTTTGAAATAGTCAACACAAAGTCACTTGAAATCACGTTGGCCATGTAGCGTATCCCATTTGCCATAGTTCTGAGTGCGAAACGTGTTTTTTGTGACTTTTTTTTTGTCATATTTTAGACGACATGCTATAGTATGACTTTTTTCACATATTTTAGACGACATACTATAGTGTGACTTTTTTTCATGTTTTGGACATGTTATAGGTTGACTTTTTTATATTTTAGACGACATATTATAGCGTGACTTTTTTTCATATTTTACACGACATGACTTTTTGTTTTCTGTTTGTTATAGTATGATTTTTTCATGTTTTGGACATGTTATCGTGTGACTTTTTTTCATATTTTACACGACATGTTATAGTATGACTTTTTTCATGTTTTGGACATGTTATAGCTTGACTTTTTTATATTTTAGACGACATATTATAGCGTGACTTTTTTCATATTTTACACGACATGCTATAGTATGACTTTTTTGTGTCATATTTTGGACGACATGGTATTTTATGACTTTTTTAACTTTTTGGACGACATGCTATTTTGACACTTTTTTCACTTTTTGGATGACATGATATAGTGTGACTTTTTTTCATGTTTTGGACATGTTATAGCTTGACTTTTTTATATTTTACATGACATGCTATAGTATGACTTTTTTTCATATTTTACACGACATGTTATAGTATGACTTTTTTCATGTTTTGGACATGTTATAGCTTGACTTTTTTTTAAATTTTAGACGACATGCGAAAGTATGACTTTTTGATCATGTGTTAGACGACATGCTATAGTATGACTTTTTGATCATATTTTAGACGACATGCTATCGTATGACTTTTTTTCATATTTTGGACGACATGACTTTTTGTTTTCTGTGAAATTGCAGACACAAAGTGACATGAAACCACTTTGGCCATGTAGTTTATCCCATTTGCCATAGTTCTGATTCGGAAATTTGTTAGTAAAGACTTAGTTGAAGCCATGGCGCTGTGATGCAGTTTTAAATTAGGCTGAGAAAGTGAGATTTGAAATGCTGTTTTCTGTGAAATTGTTCAAACAAAGTGACATGAAACCACTTTGGCCATGTAGTTTATCCCCATTGCCATAGTTCTGAGTAGGAAACTTGTTTGTAAAGACTGAGTTGAAGCCATGGCGCTGTGATGCAGTTTTACATTAGGCTGAGAAAGTGAGACATGAAATACTGTTTTCTGAGAATTTATGAACACAAAGTGACTTGAAACCACTTTGGCCATGTAGTTTATCCCCATTGCCATAGTTCTGAGTAGGAAACTTGTTAGTAAAGACGTAGTTGATGCCATGGCGCTGTGATGCAGTTTTACATAAGGCTGAGAAAGTGAGACATGAAATACTGTTTTCTGAGAATTTGTGAACACAAAGTGACTTGAAACCACTTTGGCCATGTAGTTTATCCCCATTGCCATAGTTCTGAGTAGGAAACTTGTTAGTAAAGACTTAGTTGAAGCCATGGCGCTGTGATGCAGTTTTACATAAGGCTGAGAAAGTGAGACATGAAATACTGTTTTCTGAGAATTTGTGAACACAAAGTGACTTGAAACCACTTTGGCCATGTAGTTTATCCCATTTGCCATAATTCTGAGTAGGAAACTTGTTTGGAAACACTTAGTTTAAGCCGTGGAGTTGCAATGCAGTTTTATGCTGTTTTTGAGCTTCTCTCGCATGTTTTTGAAACATTGTGTTTTCTTTGAAATAGTCAACACAAAGTCACTTGAAATCACGTTGGCCATGTAGTGTATAGTGTGACTTTTTTTTTCATGTTTTGGACATGTTATAGCTTGACTTTTTTACATTTTAGAAGACATATTATAGGGTATAGTGTGTTTGCCATAGTTCTGAGTGCGAAACTTGTTTTTTGTGACTTTTTTTTATCATATTTTAGACGACATGCTATAGTATGACTTTTTTGTGTCATATTTTGGACGACATGGTATTTTATGACTTTTTTAACTTTTTGGACGACATGCTATTTTGAGACTTTTTTCACTTTTTGGTTGACATGCTATAGTGTGACTTTTTTCATGTTTTGGACATGTTATAGCTTGACTTTTTTATATTTTACACGACATGCTATAGTATGACTTTTTTATCATATTTTAGACGACATGCTATAGTATGACTTTATTGTGTCATATTTTGGACGACATGCTATTTTGAGACTTTTTTCACTTTTTGGACGACATGCTATAGTGTGACTTTTTTCATGTTTTGGACATGTTATAGCTTGACTTTTTTATATTTTAGACGACATATTATAGGGTGACTTTTTTTCATATTTTACACGACATGTTATAGTATGACTTTTTTCATGTTTTGGACATGTTATAGCTTGACTTTTTTTTAAATTTTAGACGACATGCGAAAGTATGACTTTTTGATCATATGTTAGACGACATGCTATCGTATGACTTTTTGATCATATTTTAGACAACATGCTATAGTATGACTTTTTGATAATATTTTAGACGACATGCTATCGTATGACTTTTTTTCATATTTTGGACGACATGACTTTTTGTTTTCTGTGAAATTGCAGACACAAAGTGACATGAAACCACTTTGGCCATGTAGTTTATCCCAATTGCCATAATTCTAAGTAGGAAACTTGTTTGTAAACACTTAGTTTAAGCCGTGGAGCTGTAATGCAGTTTTATGCTGTTTTTGAGCTTCTCTCGCTGAAATAAGGCTGTTTTTGAAACATTGTGTTTTCTTTGAAATAGTCAATACAAAGTCACTTGAAATCACGTTGGCCATGTAGCGTATCCCATTTGCCATAGTTCTGAGTGCGAAACGTGTTTTTTGTGACTTTTTTTTTATCATATTTTAGACGACATGCTATAGTATGACTTTTTTCACATATTTTAGACGACATACTATAGTGTGACTTTTTTCATATTTTGGACATGTTATAGCTTGACTTTTTTATATTTTAGACGACATATTATAGCGTGACATTTTTTCATATTTTACACGACATGCTATAGTGTGGCTTTTTTGTGTCATATTTTGGACGACATGGTATTTTATGACTTTTTTCATGTTTTGGACGACATGACTTTTTGTTTTCTGTGAAATTGCAGACACAAAGTGACATGAAACCACTTTGGCCATGTAGTTTATCCCATTTGCCATAGTTCTGATTCGGAAATTTGTTAGTAAAGACTTAGTTGAAGCCATGGCGCTGTGATGCAGTTTTAAATTAGGCTGAGAAAGTGAGACTTGAAATGCTGTTTTCTGTGAAATTGTTCAAACAAAGTGACTTGAAACCACTTTGGCCATGTAGTTTATCCCCATTGCCATAGTTCTGAGTAGGAAACTTGTTAGTAAAGACTGAGTTGAAGCCATGGCGCTGTGATGCAGTTTTACATTAGGCTGAGAAAGTGAGACATGAAATACTGTTTTCTGAGAATTTATGAACACAAAGTGACTTGAAACCACTTTGGCCATGTAGTTTATCCCCATTGCCATAGTTCTGAGTAGGAAACTTGTTAGTAAAGACTTAGTTGAAGCCATGGCGCTGTGATGCAGTTTTACATAAGGCTGAGAAAGTGAGACATGAAATACTGTTTTCTGAGAATTTGTGAACACAAAGTGACTTGAAACCACTTTGGCCATGTAGTTTATCCCCATTGCCATAGTTCTGAGTAGGAAACTTGTTAGTAAAGACTTAGTTGAAGCCATGGCGCTGTGATGCAGTTTTACATAAGGCTGAGAAAGTGAGACATGAAATACTGTTTTCTGAGAATTTGTGAACACAAAGTGACTTGAAACCACTTTGGCCATGTAGTTTATCCCCATTGCCATAGTTCTGAGTAGGAAACTTGTTAGTAAAGACTTAGTTGAAGCCATGGCGCTGTGATGCAGTTTTACATAAGGCTGAGAAAGTGAGACATGAAATACTGTTTTCTGAGAATTTGTGAACACAAAGTGACTTGAAACCACTTTGGCCATGTAGTTTTGCCCATTTGCCATAATTCTGAGTAGGAAACTTGTTTGGAAATACTTAGTTTAAGCCGTGGAGCTGTAATGCAGTTTTACGCTGTTTTTGAGCTTCTCTCGCTGAAATAAGGCTGTTTTTGAAACATTGTGTTTCCTGGAAATTGTTCACACAAAGTGACTTGAAACCACTTTGGCCATGTAGTTTATCCCATTTGCCATAATTCTGAGTAGGAAACTTGTTTGGAAACACTTAGTTTAAGCCGTGGAGCTGTAATGCAGTTTTATTCTGTTTTTGAGCTTCTCTCGCATGTTTTTGAAACATTGTGTTTTCTTTGAAATAGTCAACACAAAGTCACTTGAAATCACATTGGCCATGTAGCGTATCCCATTTGCCATAGTTCTGAGTGCGAAACGTGTTTTTTGTGACTTTTTTTTTTTTATCATATTTTAGATGACATGCTATAGTATGACTTTTTTCACATATTTTAGACGACATACTATAGTGTGACTTTTTTTCATGTTTTGGACATGTTATAGCTTGACTTTTTAATATTTTAGACGACATATTATAGCGTGACTTTTTTTTCATATTTTACACGACATGCTATAGTATGACTTTTTTGTGTCATATTTTGGACGACATGGTATTTTATGACTTTTTTAACTTTTTGGACGACATGCTATTTTGACACTTTTTTCACTTTTTGGATGACATGCTATAGTGTGACTTTTTTTCATGTTTTGGACATGTTATAGCTTGACTTTTTTATATTTTACATGACATGCTATAGTATGACTTTTTTTCATATTTTACACGACATGTTATAGTATGACTTTTTTCATGTTTTGGATAACATGACTTTTTGTTTTCTGTGAAATTGCAGACACAAAGTGACATGAAACCACTTTGGCCATGTAGTTTATCCCATTTGCCATAGTTCTGATTCGGAAATTTGTTAGTAAAGACTTAGTTGAAGCCATGGCGCTGTGATGCAGTTTTAAATTAGGCTGAGAAAGTGAGACTTGAAATGCTGTTTTCTGTGAAATTGTTCAAACAAAGTGACTTGAAACCACTTTGGCCATGTAGTTTATCCCCATTGCCATAGTTCTGAGTAGGAAACTTGTTAGTAAAGACTGAGTTGAAGCCATGGCGCTGTGATGCAGTTTTACATTAGGCTGAGAAAGTGAGACATGAAATACTGTTTTCTGAGAATTTATGAACACAAAGTGACTTGAAACCACTTTGGCCATGTAGTTTATCCCCATTGCCATAGTTCTGAGTAGGAAACTTGTTAGTAAAGACTTAGTTGAAGCCATGGCGCTGTGATGCAGTTTTACATAAGGCTGAGAAAGTGAGACATGAAATACTGTTTTCTGAGAATTTGTGAACACAAAGTGACTTGAAACCACTTTGGCCATGTAGTTTATCCCCATTGCCATAGTTCTGAGGAGGAAACTTGTTAGTAAAGACTTAGTTGAAGCCATGGCGCTGTGATGCAGTTTTACATAAGGCTGAGAAAGTGAGACATGAAATACTGTTTTCTGAGAATTTGAGAACACAAAGAGACTTGAAACCACTATGGCCATGTAGTTTTGCCCATTTGCCATAATTCTGAGTAGGAAACTTGTTTGGAAATACTTAGTTTAAGCCGTGGAGCTGTAATGCAGTTTTACGCTGTTTTTGAGCTTCTCTCGCTGAAATAAGGCTGTTTTTGAAACATTGTGTTTCCTGGAGATTGTTCACACAAAGTGACTTGAAACCACTTTGGCCATGTAGTTTATCCCATTTGCCATAGTTCTGAGTAGGAAACTTGTTAGTAAAGACTTAGTTGAAGCCATGGCATTGTGATGCAGTTTTACATTAGGCTGAGAAAGTGAGACATGAAATACTGTTTTCTGAGAATTTGTGAACACAAAGTGACTTGAAACCACTTTGGCCATGTAGTTTATCCCATTTGCCATAATTCTGAGTAGGAAACTTGTTTGGAAACACTTAGTTTAAGCCGTGGAGCTGTAATGCAGTTTTATTCTGTTTTTGAGCTTCTCTCGCATGTTTTTGAAACATTGTGTTTTCTTTGAAATAGTCAACACAAAGTCACTTGAAATCACATTGGCCATGTAGCGTATCCCATTTGCCATAGTTCTGAGTGCGAAACGTGTTTTTTGTGACTTTTTTTTTTATCATATTTTAGATGACATGCTATAGTATGACTTTTTTCACATATTTTAGACGACATGACTTTTTGTTTTCTGTGAAATTGCAGACACAAAGTGACATGAAACCACTTTGGCCATGTAGTTTATCCCATTTGCCATAGTTCTGATTCGGAAATTTGTTAGTAAAGACTTAGTTGAAGCCATGGCGCTGTGATGCAGTTTTAAATTAGGCTGAGAAAGTGAGACTTGAAATGCTGTTTTCTGTGAAATTGTTCAAACAAAGTGACATGAAACCACTTTGGCCATGTAGTTTATCCCCATTGCCATAGTTCTGAGTAGGAAACTTGATAGAAAAGACTGAGTTGAAGCCATGGCGCTGTGATGCAGTTTTACATTAGGCTGAGAAAGTGAGACATGAAATACTGTTTTCTGAGAATTTATGAACACAAAGTGACTTGAAACCACTTTGGCCATGTAGTTTATCCCCATTGCCATAGTTCTGAGTAGGAAACTTGTTAGTAAAGACGTAGTTGAAGCCATGGCGCTGTGATGCAGTTTTACATAAGGCTGAGAAAGTGAGACATGAAATACTGTTTTCTGAGAATTTGTGAACACAAAGTGACTTGAAACCACTTTGGCCATGTAGTTTATCCCCATTGCCATAGTTCTGAGTAGGAAACTTGTTAGTAAAGACTTAGTTGAAGCCATGGCGCTGTGATGCAGTTTTACATAAGGCTGAGAAAGTGAGACATGAAATACTGTTTTCTGAGAATTTGTGAACACAAAGTGACTTGAAACCACTTTGGCCATGTAGTTTATCCCATTTGCCATAATTCTGAGTAGGAAACTTGTTTGGAAACACTTAGTTTAAGCCGTGGAGTTGTAATGCAGTTTTATGCTGTTTTTGAGCTTCTCTCGCATGTTTTTGAAACATTGTGTTTTCTTTGAAATAGTCAACACAAAGTCACTTGAAATCACGTTGGCCATGTAGTGTATAGTGTGACTTTTTGTTCATGTTTTGGACATGTTATAGCTTGACTTTTTTACATTTTAGACGACATATTATAGGGTATAGTGTGTTTGCCATAGTTCTGAGTGCGAAACTTGTTTTTTGTGACTTTTTTTTATCATATTTTAGACGACATGCTATAGTATGACTTTTTTGTGTCATATTTTGGACGACATGGTATTTTATGACTTTTTTAACTTTTTGGACGACATGCTATTTTGAGAATTTTTTCACTTTTTGGTTGACATGCTATAGTGTGACTTTTTTCATGTTTTGGACATGTTATAGCTTGACTTTTTTTACATTTTAGACGACATATTATAGGGTATAGTGTGTTTGCCATAGTTCTGAGTGCGAAACTTGTTTTTTGTGACTTTTTTTTATCATATTTTAGACGACATGCTATAGTATGACTTTTTTGTGTCATATTTTGGACGACATGGTATTTTATGACTTTTTTAACTTTTTGGACGACAAGCTATTTTGAGACTTTTTTCACTTTTTGGATGACATGCTATAGTGTGACTTTTTTCATGTTTTGGACATGTTATAGCTTGACTTTTTTATATTTTACACGACATGCTATAGTATGACTTTTTTATCATATTTTAGACGACATGCTATAGTATGACTTTATTGTGTCATATTTTGGACGACATGCTATTTTGAGACTTTTTTCACTTTTTGGACGACATGCTATAGTGTGACTTTTTTTCATGTTTTGGACATGTTGTAGCTTGACTTTTTTATATTTTAGACGACATATTATAGGGTGACTTTTTTTCATATTTTACACGACATGTTATAGTATGACTTTTTTCATGTTTTGGACATGTTATAGCTTGACTTTTTTTTTAATTTTAGACGACATGCGAAAGTATGACTTTTTGATCATATGTTAGACGACATGCTATCGTATGACTTTTTGATCATATTTTAGACAACATGCTATAGTATGACTTTTTGATCATATTTTAGACGACATGCTATCGTATGACTTTTTTTCATATTTTGGACGACATGACTTTTTGTTTTCTGTGAAATTGCAGACACAAAGTGACATGAAACCACATTGGCCATGTAGTTTATCCCATTTGCCATAGTTCTGATTCGGAAATTTGTTAGTAAAGACTGAGTTGAAGCAATGGCGCTGTGATGCAGTTTTACATTAGGCTGAGAAAGTGAGACTTGAAATGCTGTTTTCTGTGAAATTGTTCAAACAAAGTGACTTGAAACCACTTTGGCCATGTAGTTTATCCCCATTGCCATAGTTCTGAGTAGGAAACTTGTTAGTAAAGACTTAGTTGAAGCCATGGCGCTGTGATGCAGTTTTACATAAGGCTGAGAAAGTGAGACATGAAATACTGTTTTCTGAGAATTTGTGAACACAAAGTGACTTGAAACCACTTTGGCCATGTAGTTTATCCCCATTGCCATAGTTCTGAGTCGGAAACTTGTTAGTAAAGACTTAGTTGAAGCCATGGCGCTGTGATGCAGTTTTACATAAGGCTGAGAAAGTGAGACATGAAATACTGTTTTCTGAGAATTTGTGAACACAAAGTGACTTGAAACCACTTTGGCCATGTAGTTTATCCCCATTGCCATAGTTCTGAGTAGGAAACTTGTTAGTAAAGACTTAGTTGAAGCCATGGCGCTGTGATGCAGTTTTACATAAGGCTGAGAAAGTGAGACATGAAATACTGTTTTCTGAGAATTTGTGAACACAAAGTGACTTGAAACCACTTTGGCCATGTAGTTTTGCCCATTTGCCATAATTCTGAGTAGGAAACTTGTTTGGAAAAACTTAGTTTAAGCCGTGGAGCTGTAATGCAGTTTTACGCTGTTTTTGAGCTTCTCTCGCTGAAATAAGGCTGTTTTTGAAACATTGTGTTTCCTGGAAATTGTTCACACAAAGTGACTTGAAACCACTTTGGCCATGTAGTTTATCCCATTTGCCATAATTCTGAGTAGGAAACTTGTTTGGAAACACTTAGTTTAAGCCGTGGAGCTGTAATGCAGTTTTATTCTGTTTTTGAGCTTCTCTCGCGTGTTTTTGAAACATTGTGTTTTCTTTGAAATAGTCAACACAAAGTCACTTGAAATCACATTGGCCATGTAGCGTATCCCATTTGCCATAGTTCTGAGTGCGAAACGTGTTTTTTGTGACTTTTTTTTTTTATCATATTTTAGATGACATGCTATAGTATGACTTTTTTCACATATTTTAGACGACATACTATAGTGTGACTTTTTTTCATATTTTACACGACATGCTATAGTATGACTTTTTTGTGTCATATTTTGGACGACATGGTATTTTATGACTTTTTTAACTTTTTGGACGACATGCTATTTTGACACTTTTTTCACTTTTTGGATGACATGCTATAGTGTGACTTTTTTTCATGTTTTGGACATGTTATAACTTGACTTTTTTATATTTTACATGACATGCTATAGTATGACTTTTTTTCATATTTTACACGACATGTTATAGTATGACTTTTTTCATGTTTTGGACGACATGACTTTTTGTTTTCTGTGAAATTGCAGACACAAAGTGACATGAAACCACTTTGGCCATGTAGTTTATCCCATTTGCCATAGTTCTGATTGGGAAATTTGTTAGTAAAGACTTAGTTGAAGCCATGGCGCTGTGATGCAGTTTTAAATTAGGCTGAGAAAGTGAGACTTGAAATGCTGTTTTCTGTGAAATTGTTCAAACAAAGTGACTTGAAACCACTTTGGCCATGTAGTTTATCCCCATTGCCATAGTTCTGAGTAGGAAACTTGTTAGTAAAGACTGAGTTGAAGCCATGGCGCTGTGATGCAGTTTTACATTAGGCTGAGAAAGTGAGACATGAAATACTGTTTTCTGAGAATTTATGAACACAAAGTGACTTGAAACCACTTTGGCCATGTAGTTTATCCCCATTGCCATAGTTCTGAGTAGGAAACTTGTTAGTAAAGACTTAGTTGAAGCCATGGCGCTGTGATGCAGTTTTACATAAGGCTGAGAAAGTGAGACATGAAATACTGTTTTCTGAGAATTTGTGAACACAAAGTGACTTGAAACCACTTTGGCCATGTAGTTTATCCCCATTGCCATAGTTCTGAGTAGGAAACTTGTTAGTAAAGACTTAGTTGAAGCCATGGCGCTGTGATGCAGTTTTACATAAGGCTGAGAAAGTGAGACATGAAATACTGTTTTCTGAGAATTTGAGAACACAAAGTGACTTGAAACCACTATGGCCATGTAGTTTTGCCCATTTGCCATAATTCTGAGGAGGAAACATGTTTGGAAATACTTAGTTTAAGCCGTGGAGCTGTAATGCAGTTTTACGCTGTTTTTGAGCTTCTCTCGCTGAAATAAGGCTGTTTTTGAAACATTGTGTTTCCTGGAGATTGTTCACACAAAGTGACTTGAAACCACTTTGGCCATGTAGTTTATCCCATTTGCCATAGTTCTGAGTAGGAAACTTGTTAGTAAAGACTTAGTTGAAGCCATGGCATTGTGATGCAGTTTTACATTAGGCTGAGAAAGTGAGACATGAAATACTGTTTTCTGAGAATTTGTGAACACAAAGTGACTTGAAACCACTTTGGCCATGTAGTTTATCCCATTTGCCATAATTCTGAGTAGGAAACTTGTTTGGAAACACTTAGTTTAAGCCGTGGAGCTGTAATGCAGTTTTATTCTGTTTTTGAGCTTCTCTCGCATGTTTTTGAAACATTGTGTTTTCTTTGAAATAGTCAACACAAAGTCACTTGAAATCACATTGGCCATGTAGCGTATATCATTTGCCATAGTTCTGAGTGCGAAACGTGTTTTTTGTGACTTTTTTTTTTATCATATTTTAGATGACATGCTATAGTATGACTTTTTTCACATATTTTAGACGACATGACTTTTTGTTTTCTGTGAAATTGCAGACACAAAGTGACATGAAACCACTTTGGCCATGTAGTTTATCCCATTTGCCATAGTTCTGATTCGGAAATTTGTTAGTAAAGACTTAGTTGAAGCCATGGCGCTGTGATGCAGTTTTAAATTAGGCTGAGAAAGTGAGACTTGAAATGCTGTTTTCTGTGAAATTGTTCAAACAAAGTGACATGAAACCACTTTGGCCATGTAGTTTATCCCCATTGCCATAGTTCTGAGTAGGAAACTTGTTAGAAAAGACTGAGTTGAAGCCATGGCGCTGTGATGCAGTTTTACATTAGGCTGAGAAAGTGAGACATGAAATACTGTTTTCTGAGAATTTATGAACACAAAGTGACTTGAAACCACTTTGGCCATGTAGTTTATCCCCATTGCCATAGTTCTGAGTAGGAAACTTGTTAGTAAAGACGTAGTTGAAGCCATGGCGCTGTGATGCAGTTTTACATAAGGCTGAGAAAGTGAGACATGAAATACTGTTTTCTGAGAATTTGTGAACACAAAGTGACTTGAAACCACTTTGGCCATGTAGTTTATCCCCATTGCCATAGTTCTGAGTAGGAAACTTGTTAGTAAAGACTTAGTTGAAGCCATGGCGCTGTGATGCAGTTTTACATAAGGCTGAGAAAGTGAGACATGAAATACTGTTTTCTGAGAATTTGTGAACACAAAGTGACTTGAAACCACTTTGGCCATGTAGTTTATCCCATTTGCCATAATTCTGAGTAGGAAACTTGTTTGGAAACACTTAGTTTAAGCCGTGGAGTTGTAATGCAGTTTTATGCTGTTTTTGAGCTTCTCTCGCATGTTTTTGAAACATTGTGTTTTCTTTGAAATAGTCAACACAAAGTCACTTGAAATCACGTTGGCCATGTAGTGTATAGTGTGACTTTTTGTTCATGTTTTGGACATGTTATAGCTTGACTTTTTTACATTTTATACGACATATTATAGGGTATAGTGTGTTTGCCATAGTTCTGAGTGCGAAACTTGTTTTTTGTGACTTTTTTTTTATCATATTTTAGACGACATGCTATAGTATGACTTTTTTGTGTCATATTTTGGACGACATGGTATTTTATGACTTTTTTAACTTTTTGGACGACATGCTATTTTGAGAATTTTTTCACTTTTTGGTTGACATGCTATAGTGTGACTTTTTTCATGTTTTGGACATGTTATAGCTTGACTTTTTTTACATTTTAGACGACATATTATAGGGTATAGTGTGTTTGCCATAGTTCTGAGTGCGAAACTTGTTTTTTGTGACTTTTTTTTATCATATTTTAGACGACATGCTATAGTATAACTTTTTTGTGTCATATTTTGGACGACATGGTATTTTATGACTTTTTTAACTTTTTGGACGACAAGCTATTTTGAGACTTTTTTCACTTTTTGGATGACATGCTATAGTGTGACTTTTTTCATGTTTTGGACATGTTATAGCTTGACTTTTTTATATTTTACACGACATGCTATAGTATGACTTTTTTATCATATTTTAGACGACATGCTATCGTATGACTTTTTTTCATATTTTGGACGACATGACTTTTTGTTTTCTGTGAAATTGCAGACACAAAGTGACATGAAACCACATTGGCCATGTAGTTTATCCCATTTGCCATAGTTCTGATTCGGAAATTTGTTAGTAAAGACTGAGTTGAAGCAATGGCGCTGTGATGCAGTTTTACATTAGGCTGAGAAAGTGAGACTTTAAATGCTGTTTTCTGTGAAATTGTTCAAACAAAGTGACTTGAAACCACTTTGGCCATGTAGTTTATCCCCATTGCCATAGTTCTGAGTAGGAAACTTGTTAGTAAAGACTTAGTTGAAGCCATGGCGCTGTGATGCAGTTTTACATAAGGCTGAGAAAGTGAGACATGAAATACTGTTTTCTGAGAATTTGTGAACACAAAGTGACTTGAAACCACTTTGGCCATGTAGTTTATCCCCATTGCCATAGTTCTGAGTCGGAAACTTGTTAGTAAAGACTTAGTTGAAGCCATGGCGCTGTGATGCAGTTTTACATAAGGCTGAGAAAGTGAGACATGAAATACTGTTTTCTGAGAATTTGTGAACACAAAGTGACTTGAAACCACTTTGGCCATGTAGTTTATCCCCATTGCCATAGTTCTGAGTAGGAAACTTGTTAGTAAAGACTTAGTTGAAGCCATGGCGCTGTGATGCAGTTTTACATAAGGCTGAGAAAGTGAGACATGAAATACTGTTTTCTGAGAATTTGTGAACACAAAGTGACTTGAAACCACTTTGGCCATGTAGTTTTGCCCATTTGCCATAATTCTGAGTAGGAAACTTGTTTGGAAAAACTTAGTTTAAGCCGTGGAGCTGTAATGCAGTTTTACGCTGTTTTTGAGCTTCTCTCGCTGAAATAAGGCTGTTTTTGAAACATTGTGTTTCCTGGAAATTGTTCACACAAAGTGACTTGAAACCACTTTGGCCATGTAGTTTATCCCATTTGCCATAATTCTGAGTAGGAAACTTGTTTGGAAACACTTAGTTTAAGCCGTGGAGCTGTAATGCAGTTTTATTCTGTTTTTGAGCTTCTCTCGCGTGTTTTTGAAACATTGTGTTTTCTTTGAAATAGTCAACACAAAGTCACTTGAAATCACATTGGCCATGTAGCGTATCCCATTTGCCATAGTTCTGAGTGCGAAACGTGTTTTTTGTGACTTTTTTTTTTTATCATATTTTAGATGACATGCTATAGTATGACTTTTTTCACATATTTTAGACGACATACTATAGTGTGACTTTTTTTCATATTTTACACGACATGCTATAGTATGACTTTTTTGTGTCATATTTTGGACGACATGGTATTTTATGACTTTTTTAACTTTTTGGACGACATGCTATTTTGACACTTTTTTCACTTTTTGGATGACATGCTATAGTGTGACTTTTTTTCATGTTTTGGACATGTTATAACTTGACTTTTTTATATTTTACATGACATGCTATAGTATGACTTTTTTTCATATTTTACACGACATGTTATAGTATGACTTTTTTCATGTTTTGGACGACATGACTTTTTGTTTTCTGTGAAATTGCAGACACAAAGTGACATGAAACCACTTTGGCCATGTAGTTTATCCCATTTGCCATAGTTCTGATTGGGAAATTTGTTAGTAAAGACTTAGTTGAAGCCATGGCGCTGTGATGCAGTTTTAAATTAGGCTGAGAAAGTGAGACTTGAAATGCTGTTTTCTGTGAAATTGTTCAAACAAAGTGACTTGAAACCACTTTGGCCATGTAGTTTATCCCCATTGCCATAGTTCTGAGTAGGAAACTTGTTAGTAAAGACTGAGTTGAAGCCATGGCGCTGTGATGCAGTTTTACATTAGGCTGAGAAAGTGAGACATGAAATACTGTTTTCTGAGAATTTATGAACACAAAGTGACTTGAAACCACTTTGGCCATGTAGTTTATCCCCATTGCCATAGTTCTGAGTAGGAAACTTGTTAGTAAAGACTTAGTTGAAGCCATGGCGCTGTGATGCAGTTTTACATAAGGCTGAGAAAGTGAGACATGAAATACTGTTTTCTGAGAATTTGTGAACACAAAGTGACTTGAAACCACTTTGGCCATGTAGTTTATCCCCATTGCCATAGTTCTGAGTAGGAAACTTGTTAGTAAAGACTTAGTTGAAGCCATGGCGCTGTGATGCAGTTTTACATAAGGCTGAGAAAGTGAGACATGAAATACTGTTTTCTGAGAATTTGAGAACACAAAGTGACTTGAAACCACTATGGCCATGTAGTTTTGCCCATTTGCCATAATTCTGAGGAGGAAACATGTTTGGAAATACTTAGTTTAAGCCGTGGAGCTGTAATGCAGTTTTACGCTGTTTTTGAGCTTCTCTCGCTGAAATAAGGCTGTTTTTGAAACATTGTGTTTCCTGGAGATTGTTCACACAAAGTGACTTGAAACCACTTTGGCCATGTAGTTTATCCCATTTGCCATAGTTCTGAGTAGGAAACTTGTTAGTAAAGACTTAGTTGAAGCCATGGCATTGTGATGCAGTTTTACATTAGGCTGAGAAAGTGAGACATGAAATACTGTTTTCTGAGAATTTGTGAACACAAAGTGACTTGAAACCACTTTGGCCATGTAGTTTATCCCATTTGCCATAATTCTGAGTAGGAAACTTGTTTGGAAACACTTAGTTTAAGCCGTGGAGCTGTAATGCAGTTTTATTCTGTTTTTGAGCTTCTCTCGCATGTTTTTGAAACATTGTGTTTTCTTTGAAATAGTCAACACAAAGTCACTTGAAATCACATTGGCCATGTAGCGTATATCATTTGCCATAGTTCTGAGTGCGAAACGTGTTTTTTGTGACTTTTTTTTTTATCATATTTTAGATGACATGCTATAGTATGACTTTTTTCACATATTTTAGACGACATGACTTTTTGTTTTCTGTGAAATTGCAGACACAAAGTGACATGAAACCACTTTGGCCATGTAGTTTATCCCATTTGCCATAGTTCTGATTCGGAAATTTGTTAGTAAAGACTTAGTTGAAGCCATGGCGCTGTGATGCAGTTTTAAATTAGGCTGAGAAAGTGAGACTTGAAATGCTGTTTTCTGTGAAATTGTTCAAACAAAGTGACATGAAACCACTTTGGCCATGTAGTTTATCCCCATTGCCATAGTTCTGAGTAGGAAACTTGTTAGAAAAGACTGAGTTGAAGCCATGGCGCTGTGATGCAGTTTTACATTAGGCTGAGAAAGTGAGACATGAAATACTGTTTTCTGAGAATTTATGAACACAAAGTGACTTGAAACCACTTTGGCCATGTAGTTTATCCCCATTGCCATAGTTCTGAGTAGGAAACTTGTTAGTAAAGACGTAGTTGAAGCCATGGCGCTGTGATGCAGTTTTACATAAGGCTGAGAAAGTGAGACATGAAATACTGTTTTCTGAGAATTTGTGAACACAAAGTGACTTGAAACCACTTTGGCCATGTAGTTTATCCCCATTGCCATAGTTCTGAGTAGGAAACTTGTTAGTAAAGACTTAGTTGAAGCCATGGCGCTGTGATGCAGTTTTACATAAGGCTGAGAAAGTGAGACATGAAATACTGTTTTCTGAGAATTTGTGAACACAAAGTGACTTGAAACCACTTTGGCCATGTAGTTTATCCCATTTGCCATAATTCTGAGTAGGAAACTTGTTTGGAAACACTTAGTTTAAGCCGTGGAGTTGTAATGCAGTTTTATGCTGTTTTTGAGCTTCTCTCGCATGTTTTTGAAACATTGTGTTTTCTTTGAAATAGTCAACACAAAGTCACTTGAAATCACGTTGGCCATGTAGTGTATAGTGTGACTTTTTGTTCATGTTTTGGACATGTTATAGCTTGACTTTTTTACATTTTATACGACATATTATAGGGTATAGTGTGTTTGCCATAGTTCTGAGTGCGAAACTTGTTTTTTGTGACTTTTTTTTTATCATATTTTAGACGACATGCTATAGTATGACTTTTTTGTGTCATATTTTGGACGACATGGTATTTTATGACTTTTTTAACTTTTTGGACGACATGCTATTTTGAGAATTTTTTCACTTTTTGGTTGACATGCTATAGTGTGACTTTTTTCATGTTTTGGACATGTTATAGCTTGACTTTTTTTACATTTTAGACGACATATTATAGGGTATAGTGTGTTTGCCATAGTTCTGAGTGCGAAACTTGTTTTTTGTGACTTTTTTTTATCATATTTTAGACGACATGCTATAGTATAACTTTTTTGTGTCATATTTTGGACGACATGGTATTTTATGACTTTTTTAACTTTTTGGACGACAAGCTATTTTGAGACTTTTTTCACTTTTTGGATGACATGCTATAGTGTGACTTTTTTCATGTTTTGGACATGTTATAGCTTGACTTTTTTATATTTTACACGACATGCTATAGTATGACTTTTTTATCATATTTTAGACGACATGCTATAGTATGACTTTATTGTGTCATATTTTGGACGACATGCTATTTTGAGACTTTTTTCACTTTTTGGACGACATGCTATAGTGTGACTTTTTTTCATGTTTTGGACATGTTATAGCTTGACTTTTTTATATTTTAGACGACATATTATAGGGTGACTTTTTTTCATATTTTACACGACATGTTATAGTATGACTTTTTTCATGTTTTGGACATGTTATAGCTTGACTTTTTTTTTAATTTTAGACGACATGCGAAAGTATGACTTTTTGATCATATGTTAGACGACATGCTATCGTATGACTTTTTGATCATATTTTAGACAACATGCTATAGTATGACTTTTTGATCATATTTTAGACGACATGCTATCGTATGACTTTTTTTCATATTTTGGACGACATGACTTTTTGTTTTCTGTGAAATTGCAGACACAAAGTGACATGAAACCACTTTGGCCATGTAGTTTATCCCATTTGCCATAGTTCTGATTCGGAAATTTGTTAGTAAAGATTGAGTTGAAGCAATGGCGCTGTGATGCAGTTTTACATTAGGCTGAGAAAGTGAGACTTGAAATGCTGTTTTCTGTGAAATTGTTCAAACAAAGTGACTTGAAACCACTTTGGCCATGTAGTTTATCCCCATTGCCATAGTTCTGAGTAGGAAACTTGTTAGTAAAGACTGAGTTGAAGCAATGGCGCTGTGATGCAGTTTTACATTAGGCTGAGAAAGTGAGACATGAAATACTGTTTTCTGAGAATTTGTGAACACAAAGTGACTTGAAACCACTTTGGCCATGTAGTTTATCCCAATTGCCATAATTCTAAGTAGGAAACTTGTTTGGAAACACTTAGTTTAAGCCGTGGAGCTGTAATGCAGTTTTACGCTGTTTTTGAGCTTCTCTCGCATGTTTTTGAAACATTGTGTTTTCTTTGAAATAGTCAACACAAAGTCACTTGAAATCACGTTGGCCATGTAGCGTATCCCATTTGCCATAGTTCTGAGTGCGAAACGTGTTTTTTGTGACTTTTTTTTTATCATATTTTATACGACATGCTATAGTATGACTTTTTTCACATATTTTAGACGACATACTATAATGTGACTTTTTTTCATGTTTTGGACATGTTATAGCTTGACTTTTTTATATTTTAGACGACATATTATAGCGTGACTTTTTTTCATATTTTACACGACATGACTTTTTGTTTTCTATTTGTTATAGTATGATTTTTTCATGTTTTGGACATATTATCGTGTGACTTTTTTTCATATTTTACACGACATGTTATAGTATGACTTTTTTCATGTTTTGGACATGTTATAGCTTGACTTTTTTATATTTTAGACGACATATTATAGCGTGACTTTTTTTCATATTTTACAGGACATGCTATAGTATGACTTTTTTGTGTCATATTTTGGACGACATGGTATTTTATGACTTTTTTAACTTTTTGGACGACATGCTAGTTTGACACTTTTTTCACTTTTTGGATGACATGATATAGTGTGACTTTTTTTCATGTTTTGGACATGTTATAGCTTGACTTTTTTATATTTTACATGACATGCTATAGTATGACTTTTTTTCATATTTTACACGACATGTTAGAGTATGACTTTTTTCATGTTTTGGACATGTTATAGCTTGACTTTTTTTTAAATTTTAGACGACATGCGAAAGTATGACTTTTTGATCATGTGTTAGACGACATGCTATAGTATGACTTTTTGATCATATTTTAGACGACATGGTATCGTATGACTTTTTTTCATATTTTGGACGACATGACTTTTTGTTTTCTGTGAAATTGCAGACACAAAGTGACATGAAACCACTTTGGCCATGTAGTTTATCCCATTTGCCATAGTTCTGATTCGGAAATTTGTTAGTAAAGACTTAGTTGAAGCCATGGCGCTGTGATGCAGTTTTAAATTAGGCTGAGAAAGTGAGACTTGAAATGCTGTTTTCTGTGAAATTGTTCAAACAAAGTGACATGAAACCACTTTGGCCATGTAGTTTATCCCCATTGCCATAGTTCTGAGTAGGAAACTTGTTAGTAAAGACTGAGTTGAAGCCATGGCGCTGTGATGCAGTTTTACATTAGGCTGAGAAAGTGAGACATGAAATACTGTTTTCTGAGAATTTATGAACACAAAGTGACTTGAAACCACTTTGGCCATGTAGTTTATCCCCATTGCCATAGTTCTGAGTAGGAAACTTGTTAGTAAAGACGTAGTTGAAGCCATGGTGCTGTGATGCAGTTTTACATAAAGCTGAGAAAGTGAGACATGAAATACTGTTTTCTGAGAATTTGTGAACACAAAGTGACTTGAAACCACTTTGGCCATGTAGTTTATCCCCATTGCCATAGTTCTGAGTAGGAAACTTGTTAGTAAAGACTTAGTTGAAGCCATGGCGCTGTGATGCAGTTTTACATAAGGCTGAGAAAGTGAGACATGAAATACTGTTTTCTGAGAATTTGTGAACACAAAGTGACTTGAAACCACTTTGGCCATGTAGTTTATCCCATTTGCCATAATTCTGAGTAGGAAACTTGTTTGGAAACACTTAGTTTAAGCCGTGGAGTTGTAATGCAGTTTTATGCTGTTTTTGAGCTTCTCTCGCATGTTTTTGAAACATTGTGTTTTCTTTGAAATAGTCAACACAAAGTCACTTGAAATCACGTTGGCCATGTAGTGTATAGTGTGACTTTTTTTTCATGTTTTGGACATGTTATAGCTTGACTTTTTTACATTTTAGACGACATATTATAGGGTATAGTGTGTTTGCCATAGTTCTGAGTGCGAAACTTGTTTTTTGTGACTTTTTTTTATCATATTTTAGACGACATGCTATAGAATGACTTTTTTGTGTCATATTTTGGACGACATGGTATTTTATGACTTTTTTAACTTTTTGGACGACATGCTATTTTGAGACTTTTTTCACTTTTTGGTTGACATGCTATAGTGTGACTTTTTTCATGTTTTGGACATGTTATAGCTTGACTTTTTTATATTTTACACGACATGCTATAGTATGACTTTTTTATCATATTTTAGACGACATGCTATAGTGTGACTTTATTGTGCCATATTTTGGACGACATGCTATTTTGAGACTTTTTTCACTTTTTGGACGACATGCTATAGTGTGACTTTTTTTCATGTTTTGGACATGTTATAACTTGACTTTTTTTTAAATTTTAGACGACATGCGAAAGTATGACTTTTTGATCATATGTTAGACGACATGCTATCGTATGACTTTTTGATCATATTTTAGACAACATGCTATAGTATGACTTTTTGATCATATTTTAGACGACATGCTATCGTATGACTTTTTTTCATATTTTGGACGACATGACTTTTTGTTTTCTGTGAAATTGCAGACACAAAGTGACATGAAACCACTTTGGCCATGTAGTTTATCCCATTTGCCATAGTTCTGATTCGGAAATTTGTTAGTAAAGACTTAGTTGAAACCATGGCGCTGTGATGCAGTTTTAAATTAGGCTGAGAAAGTGAGACTTGAAATGCTGTTTTCTGTGAAATTGTTCAAACAAAGTGACTTGAAACCACTTTGGCCATGTAGTTTATCCCCATTGCCATAGTTCTGAGTAGGAAACTTGTTAGTAAAGACTGAGTTGAAGCAATGGCGCTGTGATGCAGTTTTACATTAGGCTGAGAAAGTGAGACATGAAATACTGTTTTCTGAGAATTTGTGAACACAAAGTGACTTGAAACCACTTTGGCCATGTAGTTTATCCCAATTGCCATAATTCTAAGTAGGAAACTTGTTTGTAAACACTTAGTTTAAGCCGTGGAGCTGTAATGCAGTTTTACGCTGTTTTTGAGCTTCTCTCGCATGTTTTTGAAACATTGTGTTTTCTTTGAAATAGTCAACACAAAGTCACTTGAAATCACGTTGGCCATGTAGCGTATCCCATTTGCCATAGTTCTGAGTGCGAAACGTGTTTTTTGTGACTTTTTTTTTTTATCATATTTTAGACGACATGCTATAGTATGACTTTTTTCACATATTTTAGACGACATACTATAGTGTGACTTTTTTTCATGTTTTGGACATGTTATAGCTTGACTTTTTTATATTTTAGAAGACATATTATAGCGTGACTTTTTTTCATATTTTACACGACATGACTTTTTGTTTTCTGTTTGTTATAGCATGATTTTTTCATGTTTTGGACACGTTATCGTGTGACTTTTTTTCATATTTTACACGACATGTTATAGTATGACTTTTTTCATGTTTTGGACATGTTATAGCTTGACTTTTTTATATTTTAGACGACATATTATAGCGTGACTTTTTTTCATATTTTACACGACATGACTTTTTGTTTTCTGTTTGTTATAGTATGATTTTTTCATGTTTTGGACATGTTATCGTGTGACTTTTTTTCATATTTTACATGACATGCTATAGTATGACTTTTTTTCATATTTTACACGACATGTTATAGTATGACTTTTTTCATGTTTTGGACATGTTATAGCTTGACTTTTTTTTAAATTTTAGACGACATGCGAAAGTATGACTTTTTGATCATGTGTTAGACGACATGCTATCGTATGACTTTTTTTCATATTTTGGACGACATGACTTTTTGTTTTCTGTGAAATTGCAGACACAAAGTGACATGAAACCACTTTGGCCATGTAGTTTATCCCATTTGCCATAGTTCTGATTCGGAAATTTGTTAGTAAAGACTTAGTTGAAGCCATGGCGCTGTGATGCAGTTTTAAATTAGGCTGAGAAAGTGAGACTTGAAATGCTGTTTTCTGTGAAATTGTTCAAACAAAGTGACTTGAAACCACTTTGGCCATGTAGGTTATCCCCATTGCCATAGTTCTGAGTAGGAAACTTGTTAGTAAAGACTGAGTTGAAGCCATGGCGCTGTGATGCAGTTTTACATTAGGCTGAGAAAGTCAGACATGAAATACTGTTTTCTGAGAATTTATGAACACAAAGTGACTTGAAACCACTTTGGCCATGTAGTTTATCCCCATTGCCATAGTTCTGAGTAGGAAACTTGTTAGTAAAGACTTAGTTGAAGCCATGGCGCTGTGATGCAGTTTTACATAAGGCTGAGAAAGTGAGACATGAAATACTGTTTTCTGAGAATTTGTTAACACAAAGTGACTTGAAACCACTTTGGTCATGTAGTTTATCCCCATTGCCATAGTTCTGAGTAGGAAACTTGTTAGTAAAGACTTAGTTGAAGCCATGGCGCTGTGATGCAGTTTTACATTAGGCTGAGAAAGTGAGACATGAAATACTGTTTTCTGAGAATTTGTTAACACAAAGTGACTTGAAACCACTTTGGCCATGTAGTTTATCCCCATTTGCCATAGTGCTGAGTACGAAACTTGTTTGTAAACACTTAGTTTAAGCCGTGGAGCTGTAATGCAGTTTTATGCTGTTTTTGAGCTTCTCTCGCTGAAATAAGGCTGTTTTTGAAACATTGTGTTTCCTGGAAATTGTTCACACAAAGTGACTTGAAACCACTTTGGCCATGTAGTTTATCCCATTTGCCATAGTTATGATTTGGAAACTTGTTTGTAAACACTTAGTTTAAGCCGTGGAGCTGTAATGCAGTTTTCTGCTGTTTTTGAGCTTCTCTCGCTGAAATAAGGCTGTTTTTGAAACATTGTGTTTCCTGTGAAATTGTTCACACAAAGTGACTTGAAACCACTTTGGCCATGTAGTTTATCCCAATTGCCATAATTCTAAGTCGGAAACTTGTTTGGAAACACTTAGTTTAAGCCGTGGAGCTGTAATGCAGTTTTATGCTGTTTTTGAGCTTCTCTCGCATGTTTTTGAAACCTTGTGTTTTCTTTGAAATAGTCAACACAAAGTCACTTGAAATCACGTTGGCCATGTAGTGTATCCAATTTGCCATAGTCTTGAGTGCGAAACTTGTTTTTTGTGACTTTTTTTTATCATATTTTAGACGACATGCTATAGTATGACTTTTTTCACATATTTTAGACGACATACTATAGTGTGACTTTTTTTCATGTTTTGGACATGTTATAGTGTGACTTTTTTTCATATTTTACACGACATGCTATAGTCTGAGTTTTTTGATCATATGTTAGACGACATGCTATCGTGTGACTTTTTGTCTCATTTTGCACGACATGCTATGGTATGACTTTTTTTCATATTTTGGACATGTTATAGCTTGACTTTTTTATATTTTAGACGACATGTTATAGTGTGACTTTTTTCATGTTTTGGACATGTTATCGTGTGACTTTTTGATTATATTTTAGACGACATGCTATCGTGTGACTTTTTGTCTCATTTTGCACGACATGCTATCGTGTGACTTTTTTTCATATTTTACACGACATGTTATAGTATGACTTTTTTCATGTTTTGGACATGTTATAGCTTGACTTTTTTATATTTTAGACGACATATTATAGCGTGACTTTTTTTCATATTTTACACGACATGACTTTTTGTTTTCTATTTGTTATAGTATGATTTTTTCATGTTTTGGACATATTATCGTGTGACTTTTTTTCATATTTTACACGACATGTTATAGTATGACTTTTTTCATGTTTTGGACATGTTATAGCTTGACTTTTTTATATTTTAGACGACATATTATAGCGTGACTTTTTTTCATATTTTACAGGACATGCTATAGTATGACTTTTTTGTGTCATATTTTGGACGACATGGTATTTTATGACTTTTTTAACTTTTTGGACGACATGCTAGTTTGACACTTTTTTCACTTTTTGGATGACATGATATAGTGTGACTTTTTTTCATGTTTTGGACATGTTATAGCTTGACTTTTTTATATTTTACATGACATGCTATAGTATGACTTTTTTTCATATTTTACACGACATGTTAGAGTATGACTTTTTTCATGTTTTGGACATGTTATAGCTTGACTTTTTTTTAAATTTTAGACGACATGCGAAAGTATGACTTTTTGATCATGTGTTAGACGACATGCTATAGTATGACTTTTTGATCATATTTTAGACGACATGGTATCGTATGACTTTTTTTCATATTTTGGACGACATGACTTTTTGTTTTCTGTGAAATTGCAGACACAAAGTGACATGAAACCACTTTGGCCATGTAGTTTATCCCATTTGCCATAGTTCTGATTTGGAAATTTGTTAGTAAAGACTTAGTTGAAGCCATGGCGCTGTGATGCAGTTTTAAATTAGGCTGAGAAAGTGAGACTTGAAATGCTGTTTTCTGTGAAATTGTTCAAACAAAGTGACATGAAACCACTTTGGCCATGTAGTTTATCCCCATTGCCATAGTTCTGAGTAGGAAACTTGTTAGTAAAGACTGAGTTGAAGCCATGGCGCTGTGATGCAGTTTTACATTAGGCTGAGAAAGTGAGACATGAAATACTGTTTTCTGAGAATTTATGAACACAAAGTGACTTGAAACCACTTTGGCCATGTAGTTTATCCCCATTGCCATAGTTCTGAGTAGGAAACTTGTTAGTAAAGACGTAGTTGAAGCCATGGTGCTGTGATGCAGTTTTACATAAGGCTGAGAAAGTGAGACATGAAATACTGTTTTCTGAGAATTTGTGAACACAAAGTGACTTGAAACCACTTTGGCCATGTAGTTTATCCCCATTGCCATAGTTCTGAGTAGGAAACTTGTTAGTAAAGACTTAGTTGAAGCCATGGCGCTGTGATGCAGTTTTACATAAGGCTGAGAAAGTGAGACATGAAATACTGTTTTCTGAGAATTTGTGAACACAAAGTGACTTGAAACCACTTTGGCCATGTAGTTTATCCCATTTGCCATAATTCTGAGTAGGAAACTTGTTTGGAAACACTTAGTTTAAGCCGTGGAGTTGTAATGCAGTTTTATGCTGTTTTTGAGCTTCTCTCGCATGTTTTTGAAACATTGTGTTTTCTTTGAAATAGTCAACACAAAGTCACTTGAAATCACGTTGGCCATGTAGTGTATAGTGTGACTTTTTTTTCATGTTTTGGACATGTTATAGCTTGACTTTTTTACATTTTAGACGACATATTATAGGGTATAGTGTGTTTGCCATAGTTCTGAGTGCGAAACTTGTTTTTTGTGACTTTTTTTTATCATATTTTAGACGACATGCTATAGAATGACTTTTTTGTGTCATATTTTGGACGACATGGTATTTTATGACTTTTTTAACTTTTTGGACGACATGCTATTTTGAGACTTTTTTCACTTTTTGGTTGACATGCTATAGTGTGACTTTTTTCATGTTTTGGACATGGTATAGCTTGACTTTTTTATATTTTACACGACATGCTATAGTATGACTTTTTTATCATATTTTAGACGACATGCTATAGTGTGACTTTATTGTGCCATATTTTGGACGACATGCTATTTTGAGACTTTTTTCACTTTTTGGACGACATGCTATAGTGTGACTTTTTTTCATGTTTTGGACATGTTATAACTTGACTTTTTTTTAAATTTTAGACGACATGCGAAAGTATGACTTTTTGATCATATGTTAGACGACATGCTATCGTATGACTTTTTGATCATATTTTAGACAACATGCTATAGTATGACTTTTTGATCATATTTTAGACGACATGCTATCGTATGACTTTTTTTCATATTTTGGACGACATGACTTTTTGTTTTCTGTGAAATTGCAGACACAAAGTGACATGAAACCACTTTGGCCATGTAGTTTATCCCATTTGCCATAGTTCTGATTCGGAAATTTGTTAGTAAAGACTTAGTTGAAACCATGGCGCTGTGATGCAGTTTTAAATTAGGCTGAGAAAGTGAGACTTGAAATGCTGTTTTCTGTGAAATTGTTCAAACAAAGTGACTTGAAACCACTTTGGCCATGTAGTTTATCCCCATTGCCATAGTTCTGAGTAGGAAACTTGTTAGTAAAGACTGAGTTGAAGCAATGGCGCTGTGATGCAGTTTTACATTAGGCTGAGAAAGTGAGACATGAAATACTGTTTTCTGAGAATTTGTGAACACAAAGTGACTTGAAACCACTTTGGCCATGTAGTTTATCCCAATTGCCATAATTCTAAGTAGGAAACTTGTTTGTAAACACTTAGTTTAAGCCGTGGAGCTGTAATGCAGTTTTACGCTGTTTTTGAGCTTCTCTCGCATGTTTTTGAAACATTGTGTTTTCTTTGAAATAGTCAACACAAAGTCACTTGAAATCACGTTGGCCATGTAGCGTATCCCATTTGCCATAGTTCTGAGTGCGAAACGTGTTTTTTGTGACTTTTTTTTTTTATCATATTTTAGACGACATGCTATAGTATGACTTTTTTCACATATTTTAGACGACATACTATAGTGTGACTTTTTTTCATGTTTTGGACATGTTATAGCTTGACTTTTTTATATTTTAGAAGACATATTATAGCGTGACTTTTTTTCATATTTTACACGACATGACTTTTTGTTTTCTGTTTGTTATAGCATGATTTTTTCATGTTTTGGACACGTTATCGTGTGACTTTTTTTCATATTTTACACGACATGTTATAGTATGACTTTTTTCATGTTTTGGACATGTTATAGCTTGACTTTTTTATATTTTAGACGACATATTATAGCGTGACTTTTTTTCATATTTTACACGACATGACTTTTTGTTTTCTGTTTGTTATAGTATGATTTTTTCATGTTTTGGACATGTTATCGTGTGACTTTTTTTCATATTTTACATGACATGCTATAGTATGACTTTTTTTCATATTTTACACGACATGTTATAGTATGACTTTTTTCATGTTTTGGACATGTTATAGCTTGACTTTTTTTTAAATTTTAGACGACATGCGAAAGTATGACTTTTTGATCATGTGTTAGACGACATGCTATCGTATGACTTTTTTTCATATTTTGGACGACATGACTTTTTGTTTTCTGTGAAATTGCAGACACAAAGTGACATGAAACCACTTTGGCCATGTAGTTTATCCCATTTGCCATAGTTCTGATTCGGAAATTTGTTAGTAAAGACTTAGTTGAAGCCATGGCGCTGTGATGCAGTTTTAAATTAGGCTGAGAAAGTGAGACTTGAAATGCTGTTTTCTGTGAAATTGTTCAAACAAAGTGACTTGAAACCACTTTGGCCATGTAGGTTATCCCCATTGCCATAGTTCTGAGTAGGAAACTTGTTAGTAAAGACTGAGTTGAAGCCATGGCGCTGTGATGCAGTTTTACATTAGGCTGAGAAAGTCAGACATGAAATACTGTTTTCTGAGAATTTATGAACACAAAGTGACTTGAAACCACTTTGGCCATGTAGTTTATCCCCATTGCCATAGTTCTGAGTAGGAAACTTGTTAGTAAAGACTTAGTTGAAGCCATGGCGCTGTGATGCAGTTTTACATAAGGCTGAGAAAGTGAGACATGAAATACTGTTTTCTGAGAATTTGTTAACACAAAGTGACTTGAAACCACTTTGGTCATGTAGTTTATCCCCATTGCCATAGTTCTGAGTAGGAAACTTGTTAGTAAAGACTTAGTTGAAGCCATGGCGCTGTGATGCAGTTTTACATTAGGCTGAGAAAGTGAGACATGAAATACTGTTTTCTGAGAATTTGTTAACACAAAGTGACTTGAAACCACTTTGGCCATGTAGTTTATCCCCATTTGCCATAGTGCTGAGTACGAAACTTGTTTGTAAACACTTAGTTTAAGCCGTGGAGCTGTAATGCAGTTTTATGCTGTTTTTGAGCTTCTCTCGCTGAAATAAGGCTGTTTTTGAAACATTGTGTTTCCTGGAAATTGTTCACACAAAGTGACTTGAAACCACTTTGGCCATGTAGTTTATCCCATTTGCCATAGTTATGATTTGGAAACTTGTTTGTAAACACTTAGTTTAAGCCGTGGAGCTGTAATGCAGTTTTCTGCTGTTTTTGAGCTTCTCTCGCTGAAATAAGGCTGTTTTTGAAACATTGTGTTTCCTGTGAAATTGTTCACACAAAGTGACTTGAAACCACTTTGGCCATGTAGTTTATCCCAATTGCCATAATTCTAAGTCGGAAACTTGTTTGGAAACACTTAGTTTAAGCCGTGGAGCTGTAATGCAGTTTTATGCTGTTTTTGAGCTTCTCTCGCATGTTTTTGAAACCTTGTGTTTTCTTTGAAATAGTCAACACAAAGTCACTTGAAATCACGTTGGCCATGTAGTGTATCCAATTTGCCATAGTCTTGAGTGCGAAACTTGTTTTTTGTGACTTTTTTTTATCATATTTTAGACGACATGCTATAGTATGACTTTTTTCACATATTTTAGACGACATACTATAGTGTGACTTTTTTTCATGTTTTGGACATGTTATAGTGTGACTTTTTTTCATATTTTACACGACATGCTATAGTCTGAGTTTTTTGATCATATGTTAGACGACATGCTATCGTGTGACTTTTTGTCTCATTTTGCACGACATGCTATGGTATGACTTTTTTTCATATTTTGGACATGTTATAGCTTGACTTTTTTATATTTTAGACGACATGTTATAGTGTGACTTTTTTCATGTTTTGGACATGTTATCGTATGACTTTTTGATTATATTTTAGACGACATGCTATCGTGTGACTTTTTGTCTCATTTTGCACGACATGCTATCGTGTGACTTTTTTTCATATTTTACACGACATGTTATAGTATGACTTTTTTCATGTTTTGGACATGTTATAGCTTGACTTTTTTATATTTTAGACGACATATTATAGCGTGACTTTTTTTCATATTTTACACGACATGACTTTTTGTTTTCTATTTGTTATAGTATGATTTTTTTCATGTTTTGGACATATTATCGTGTGACTTTTTTTCATATTTTACACGACATGTTATAGTATGACTTTTTTCATGTTTTGGACATGTTATAGCTTGACTTTTTTATATTTTAGACGACATATTATAGCGTGACTTTTTTTTCATATTTTACAGGACATGCTATAGTATGACTTTTTTGTGTCATATTTTGGACGACATGGTATTTATGACTTTTTTAACTTTTTGGACGACATGCTAGTTTGACACTTTTTTCACTTTTTGGATGACATGATATAGTGTGACTTTTTTTCATGTTTTGGACATGTTATAGCTTGACTTTTTTATATTTTACATGACATGCTATAGTATGACTTTTTTTCATATTTTACACGACATGTTAGAGTATGACTTTTTTTCATGTTTTGGACATGTTATAGCTTGACTTTTTTTTAAATTTTAGACGACATGCGAAAGTATGACTTTTTGATCATGTGTTAGACGACATGCTATAGTATGACTTTTTTGATTATATTTTTAGACGACATGGTATCGTATGACTTTTTTTCATATTTTGGACGACATGACTTTTTGTTTTCTGTGAAATTGCAGACACAAAGTGACATGAAACCACTTTGGCCATGTAGTTTATCCCATTTGCCATAGTTCTGATTCGGAAATTTGTTAGTAAAGACTTAGTTGAAGCCATGGCGCTGTGATGCAGTTTTAAATTAGGCTGAGAAAGTGAGACTTGAAATGCTGTTTTCTGTGAAATTGTTCAAACAAAGTGACATGAAACCACTTTGGCCATGTAGTTTATCCCCATTGCCATAGTTCTGAGTAGGAAACTTGTTAGTAAAGACTGAGTTGAAGCCATGGCGCTGTGATGCAGTTTTACATTAGGCTGAGAAAGTGAGACATGAAATACTGTTTTCTGAGAATTTATGAACACAAAGTGACTTGAAACCACTTTGGCCATGTAGTTTATCCCCATTGCCATAGTTCTGAGTAGGAAACTTGTTAGTAAAGACGTAGTTGAAGCCATGGTGCTGTGATGCAGTTTTACATAAGGCTGAGAAAGTGAGACATGAAATACTGTTTTCTGAGAATTTGTGAACACAAAGTGACTTGAAACCACTTTGGCCATGTAGTTTATCCCCATTGCCATAGTTCTGAGTAGGAAACTTGTTAGTAAAGACTTAGTTGAAGCCATGGCGCTGTGATGCAGTTTTACATAAGGCTGAGAAAGTGAGACATGAAATACTGTTTTCTGAGAATTTGTGAACACAAAGTGACTTGAAACCACTTTGGCCATGTAGTTTATCCCATTTGCCATAATTCTGAGTAGGAAACTTGTTTGGAAACACTTAGTTTAAGCCGTGGAGTTGTAATGCAGTTTTATGCTGTTTTTGAGCTTCTCTCGCATGTTTTTGAAACATTGTGTTTTCTTTGAAATAGTCAACACAAAGTCACTTGAAATCACGTTGGCCATGTAGTGTATAGTGTGACTTTTTTTTCATGTTTTGGACATGTTATAGCTTGACTTTTTTACATTTTAGACGACATATTATAGGGTATAGTGTGTTTGCCATAGTTCTGAGTGCGAAACTTGTTTTTTGTGACTTTTTTTTATCATATTTTAGACGACATGCTATAGAATGACTTTTTTGTGTCATATTTTGGACGACATGGTATTTTATGACTTTTTTAACTTTTTGGACGACATGCTATTTTGAGACTTTTTTCACTTTTTGGTTGACATGCTATAGTGTGACTTTTTTCATGTTTTGGACATGTTATAGCTTGACTTTTTTATATTTTACACGACATGCTATAGTATGACTTTTTTATCATATTTTAGACGACATGCTATAGTGTGACTTTATTGTGCCATATTTTGGACGACATGCTATTTTGAGACTTTTTTCACTTTTTGGACGACATGCTATAGTGTGACTTTTTTTCATGTTTTGGACATGTTATAACTTGACTTTTTTTTAAATTTTAGACGACATGCGAAAGTATGACTTTTTGATCATATGTTAGACGACATGCTATCGTATGACTTTTTGATCATATTTTAGACAACATGCTATAGTATGACTTTTTGATCATATTTTAGACGACATGCTATCGTATGACTTTTTTTCATATTTTGGACGACATGACTTTTTGTTTTCTGTGAAATTGCAGACACAAAGTGACATGAAACCACTTTGGCCATGTAGTTTATCCCATTTGCCATAGTTCTGATTCGGAAATTTGTTAGTAAAGACTTAGTTGAAACCATGGCGCTGTGATGCAGTTTTAAATTAGGCTGAGAAAGTGAGACTTGAAATGCTGTTTTCTGTGAAATTGTTCAAACAAAGTGACTTGAAACCACTTTGGCCATGTAGTTTATCCCCATTGCCATAGTTCTGAGTAGGAAACTTGTTAGTAAAGACTGAGTTGAAGCAATGGCGCTGTGATGCAGTTTTACATTAGGCTGAGAAAGTGAGACATGAAATACTGTTTTCTGAGAATTTGTGAACACAAAGTGACTTGAAACCACTTTGGCCATGTAGTTTATCCCAATTGCCATAATTCTAAGTAGGAAACTTGTTTGTAAACACTTAGTTTAAGCCGTGGAGCTGTAATGCAGTTTTACGCTGTTTTTGAGCTTCTCTCGCATGTTTTTGAAACATTGTGTTTTCTTTGAAATAGTCAACACAAAGTCACTTGAAATCACGTTGGCCATGTAGCGTATCCCATTTGCCATAGTTCTGAGTGCGAAACGTGTTTTTTGTGACTTTTTTTTTTTATCATATTTTAGACGACATGCTATAGTATGACTTTTTGTCTCATTTTGCACGACATGCTATGGTATGACTTTTTTTCATATTTTGGACATGTTATAGCTTGACTTTTTTATATTTTAGACGACATGTTATAGTGTGACTTTTTTCATGTTTTGGACATGTTATCGTGTGACTTTTTGATTATATTTTAGACGACATGCTATCGTGTGACTTTTTGTCTCATTTTGCACGACATGCTATCGTGTGACTTTTTTTCATATTTTACACGACATGTTATAGTATGACTTTTTTCATGTTTTGGACATGTTATAGCTTGACTTTTTTTTAAAATTTTAGACGACATGCTATAGTATGACTTTTTGATCATATTTTAGACGACATGCTATCGTGTGACTTTTTGTCTCATTTTGCAGGACATGCTATAGTATGACTTTTTTGTGTCATATTTTGGACGACATGGTATTTTGTGACTTTTTTAACTTTTTGGACGACATGCTATTTTGAGACTTTTTTCACTTTTTGGATGACGTTAAAGTATGACTTTTTTCATATTTTAGACGACATGCTATCGTGTGACTTTTTGTCTTATTTTGCACGTCATGTTATAGTGTGACTTTTTGATCATATTTTAGACGACATGCTATCGTGTGACTTTTTGTCTTATTTTGCACGACATGCTTTGGTCTGACTTTTTTTCATATTTTGGACATGTTTTAGCTTGACTTTTTTATATTTTAGAGGACATATTATAGAGTGACTTTTTTTTCATATTTTACACGACATGTTATAGTATGACTTTTTTCATGTTTTGGACATGTTATAGCTTGACTTTTTTTAAAATTTTAGACGACATGCTATAGTATGACTTTTTGATCATATTTTAGACGACATGCTATCGTGTGACTTTTTGTCTCATTTTGCAGGACATGCTATAGTATGACTTTTTTGTGTCATATTTTGGACGACATGGTATTTTGTGACTTTTTTAACTTTTTGGACGACATGCTATTTTGAGACTTTTTTCACTTTTTGGATGACGTTAAAGTATGACTTTTTTCATATTTTACACGACATGCTATCGTGTGACTTTTTGTCTTATTTTGCACGTCATGTTATAGTGTGACTTTTTGATCATATTTTAGACGACATGCTATCGTGTGACTTTTTGTCTTATTTTGCACGACATGCTTTGGTCTGACTTTTTTTCATATTTTGGACATGTTTTAGCTTGACTTTTTTATATTTTAGAGGACATATTATAGAGTGACTTTTTTTCATATTTTACACGACATGTTAAAGTATGACTTTTTTCATGTTTTGGACATGTTATCGTGTGACTTTTTTTCATACTTTACACGACATGCTATAGTATGACTTTTTTTCATACTTTACACGACATGCTATAGTATGACTTTTTTGTGTCATATTTTGGACGACATGGTATTTTATGACTTTTTTAACTTTTTGGACGACATGCTATTTTGAGACTTTTTTCACTTTTTGGATGACGTTATAGTATGACTTTTTTCATATTTTAGACGACTTGTTATAGCATGACTTTATTTCGCTTTTTGGACGACATGTGACTTTTTTTCATGTTTTGGACATGTTATAGCTTGACTTTTTTACATTTTAGACGACATATTATAGCGTGACTTTTTTTTCATATTTTACACGACGTGGTATAGTCTGAGTTTTTTGATCATATGTTAGACGACATGCTATAGTATGACTTTTTAATCATATGTTAGACGACATGTTATAGCATGACTTTTTGATCATATTTTAGACGACATGTTGTAGTATGACTTTTTGATCATATTTTAGACGACATGCTATAGTATGACTTTTTGATCATATTTTAGACGACATGCTATCGTATGACTTTTTTTTTCATATTTTGGATATGTTATAGCTTGACTTTTTTATATTTTAGACGACATATTATAGCGTGCATTTTTTCATATTTTAAACGACATGCTATAGTCTGAGTTTTTTGATCATATGTTAGACGACATGCTGTAGTATGACTTTTTGATCATATTTTAGACGACATGCTATCGTGTGACTTTTCGTCTTATTTTGCACGACATGCTATGGTATGACTTTTTTTCATATTTTGGACATGTTATAGCTTGACTTTTTTATATTTTAGACGACATATTATATCGTGACTTTTTTTCATATTTTACACGACATGTTATAGTATGACTTTTTTCATGTTTTGGACATGTTATAGCTTGACTTTTTTATATTTTAGACGACATATTATAGCGTGACTTTTTTATCATATTTTAGACGACATGAGTTTTTGTTTTCTGTGAAATTGCAGACACAAAGTGACATGAAACCACTTTGGCCATGTAGTTTATCCCATTTGCCATAGTTCTGATTCGGAAACTTGTTTGTAAACACTTAGTTTAAGCCGTGGCGCTGTGATGCAGTTTTACATTAGGCTGAGAAAGTGAGACATGAAATACTGTTTTCTGTGAAATTGCAGACACAAAGTGACATGAAACCACTTTGGCCATGTAGTTTATCCCATTTGCCATAGTTCTGATTCGGAAACTTGTTTGTAAACACTTAGTTTAAGCCGTGGAGTTGTAATGCAGTTTTATGCTGTGAAATTGTTCACACAAAGTGACTTGAAACCACTTTGGCCATGTAGTTTATCCCATTTGCCATAGTGCTGAGTACGAAACTTGTTTTCAACACTTAGTTGAAGCCATGGCGCTGTGATGTAGTTTTACATTAGGCTGAGAAAGTGAGACTTGAAATGCTGTTTTCTGTGAAATTACAGACACAAAGTGACTTGAAACCATTTTGGCCATGTAGTTTATCCCATTTGCCATAATTCTGAGTAGGAAACTTGTTTGGAAACACTTACTTTAAGCCGTGGAGTTGTAATGCAGTTTTATGCTGTTTTTGAGCTTCTCTCGCTGAAATAAGGCTGTTTTTGAAACATTGTGTTTCCTGTGAAATTGTTCACACAAAGTGACTTGAAACCACTTTGGCCATGTAGTTTATCCCATTTGCCATAGTGCTGAGTACAAAACTTGATTTCAACACTTAGTTTAAGCCGTTGCACTGTGATGCAGTTCTACATTAGGCTGAGAAAGTGAGACATGAAATACTGTTTTCTGAGAATTTGTGAACACAAAATGACTTGAAACCACGTTGGCCATGTAGTTTATCCCATTTGCCATAGTTATGATTCGGAAACTTGTTTGTAAAGACTTAGTTGAAGCCATGGCGCTGTGATGCAGTTTTACATTAGGCTGAGAAAGTGAGACATGAAATACTGTTTTCTGAGAATTTGTGAACACAAAGTGACTTGAAACCACTTTGGCCATGTAGTTTATCCCATTTGCCATAATTCTGAGTAGGAAACTTGTTTGTAAACACTTAGTTTATGCCGTGGAGCTGTAATGCAGTTTTATGCTGTTTTTGAGCTTCTCTCGCTGAAATAAGGCTGTTTTTGAAACATTGTGTCTCCTGTTAAATTGTTCACACAAAGTGACTTGAAACTACTTTGGCCATGTAGTTTATCCCATTTGCCATAGTGATGAGTACGAAACTTGTTTTCAACACTTAGTTTAAGCCGTTGCACTGTGATGCAGTTCTACATTAGGCTGAGAAAGTGAGACATGAAATACTGTTTTCTGAGAATTTGTGAACACAAAGTGACTTGAAACGACTTTGGCCATGTAGTTTATCCCATTTGCCATAGTTATGATTCAGAAACTTGTTTATAAAAACTTAGTTTTAAGCCGTGGAGCTGTAATGCAGTTTTATGCTGTTTTTGAGCTTCTCTCGCTGAAATAAGGCTGTTTTTGAAACATTGTGTTTCCTGTGAAATTGTTCACACAAAGTGACTTGAAACCACTTTGGAAATGTAGTTTATCCCAATTGCCATAATTCCAATTAGGAAACTTGTTTGGAAACACTTAGTTTAAGCCGTGGAGCTGTAATGCAGTTTTATGCTGATTTTGAGCTTCTCTCGCATGTTTTTGAAACATTGTGTTTTCTTTGAAATAGCCAACACAAAGTCACTTGAAATCACGTTGGCCATGTAGTGTATCCCATTTGCCATAGTTCTGAGTGCGAAACTTGTTTTTTGTGACTTTTTTTTTATCATATTTTAGACGACATGCTATAGTATGACTTTTTTCACATATTTTATACGACATACTATAGTGTGACTTTTTTTCATGTTTTGGACATGTTATAGTGTGACTTTTTTTCATATTTTACACGACATGGTATAGTCTGAGTTTTTCGTCATATTTTGGATGACATGACTTTTTTTACTTTTTGGACGACATGCTATTTTGAGACTTTTTTCACTTTTTTGATGACGTTATAGTATGACTTTTTTCATATTTTAGATGACTTGTTACAGCTTGACTTTTTTTAAAATTTTAGACGACATGCTATAGTATGACTTTTTGATCATATTTTAGACGACATGCTATCGTGTGACTTTTTGTCTTATTTTGCGCGACATGTTATAGTATGACTTTTTGATCATATTTTAGACGACATGCTATCGTGTGACTTTTTGTCTTATTTTGCACGACATGCTATGGTATGACTTTTTTTCATATTTTGGACATGTTATAGCTTGACTTTTTTCATGTTTTGGACATGTTATCGTGTGACTTTTTTTCATATTTTACACGACATGCTACAGTATGACTTTTTTTGATCATATTTTAGACGACATGCAATAGTGTGACTTTTTTTAATCATATTTTAGACGACATGCTATAGTATGACTTTTTTCATGTTTTGGACATGTTATCGTGTGACTTTTTTTCATATTTTACACGACATGCTATAGTATGACTTTTTTTATCATATTTTAGACGACATGCTATCGTATGACTTTTTTGTGTCATATTTTGGACATGTTATAGCTTTGACTTTTTTATATTTTAAACGACATATTATAGCGTGACTTTTTTTCATATTTTACACGACATCCTATAGCATGACTTTTTTATCATATTTTAGATGACATGACTTTTTGTTTTCTGTGAAATTGCAGACACAAAGTGACTTGAAACCACTTTGGCGATGTAGTTTATCCCATTTGCGATAGTTCTGATTCGGAAACTTGTTTGTAAACACTTAGTTTAAGCCGTGGCGCTGTGATGCAGTTTTATGCTGTATTTGAGCTTCTCTCGCTGATATAAGGCTGTTTTTGAAACATTGTGTTTCCTGTGAAATTGTTCACACAAAGTGACTTGAAACCACTTTGGCCATGTAGTTTATCCCAAAGGCCATAGTTCTGAGTAGGAAACTTGTTAGTAAAGACTTAGTTGAAGCCATGGCGCTGTGATGCAGTTTTACATTAGGCTGAGAAAGTGAGACATGAAATACTGTTTTCTGAGAATTTGTGAACACAAAGTGACTTGAAACCACTTTGGCCATGTAGTTGATCCCATTTGCCATAATTCTGAGTAGGAAACTTGTTTGGAAACACTTAGTTTAAGCCGTGGAGCTGTAATGCAATTTTATGCTGTTTTTAAGCTTCTCTCGCTGAAATAAGGCTGTTTTTGAAACATTGTGTTTCCTGTGAAATTGTTCACACAAAGTGACTTGAAACCACTTTGGCCATGTAGTTTATCCCATTTGCCATAGTGCTGAGTACGAAACTTGTTTTCAACACTTAGTTTAAGCCGTTGCACTGTGATGCAGTTCTACATTAGGCTGAGAAAGTGAGACATGAAATACTGTTTTCTGAGAATTTGTGAACACAAAGTGACTTGAAACCACTTTGGCCATGTAGTTTATCCCAATTGCCATAATTCCAATTAGGAAACTTGTTTGGAAACACTTAGTTTAAGCCGTGGAGCTGTAATGTAGTTTTATGCTGTTTTTGAGCTTCTCTCGCATGTTTTTGAAACATTGTGTTTTCTTTGAAATAGCCAACACAAAGTCACTTGAAATCACGTTGGCCATGTAGTGTATCCCATTTGCCATAGTTCTGAGTGCGAAACTTGTTTTTTGTGACTTTTTTTTTATCATATTTTAGACGACATGCTATAGTATGACTTTTTTCACATATTTTAGACGACATACTATAGTGTGACTTTTTTTCATGTTTTGGACATGTTATAGTGTGACTTTTTTTCATATTTTACACGACGTGGTATAGTCTGAGTTTTTCGTCATATTTTGGATGACATGACTTTTTTTACTTTTTGGACGACATGCTATTTTGAGACTTTTTTCACTTTTTTGATGACGTTATAGTATGACTTTTTTCATATTTTAGATGACTTGTTACAGCTTGACTTTTTTTAAAATTTTAGACGACATGCTATAGTATGACTTTTTGATCATATTTTAGACGACATGCTATCGTGTGACTTTTTGTCTTATTTTGCACGACATGTTATAGTGTGACTTTTTTTCATATTTTGGACATGTTATAGCTTGACTTTTTTCATGTTTTGGACATGTTATCGTGTGACTTTTTTTCATATTTTACACGACATGCTACAGTATGACTTTTTTTGATCATATTTTAGACGACATGCAATAGTGTGACTTTTTTTAATCATATTTTAGACGACATGCTATAGCATGACTTTTTTGTGTCATATTTTGGACGACATGGTATTTTATGACTTTTTTAACTTTTTGGACGACATGCTATTTTGAGACTTTTTTCACTTTTTCGATGACGTTATAGTATGACTTTTTTCATATTTTAGACGACATGCTATAGTCTGAGTTTTTTGATCATATGTTACACGACATGTTATAGCATGACTTTATTTCACTTTTTGGACGACATGCTATATTATGACTTTTTTTCATATTTTGGACGACATGCTATAGTATCACTTTTTTTACATATTTTAGACGACATACTATAGTGTGACTTTTTTCATGTTTTGGACATGTTATAGTGTGACTTTTTTTCATATTTTACACGACATGCTATAGTCTGAGTTTTTTGATCATATGTTACACGACATGCTATAGTATGACTTTTTGATCATATTTTAGACGACATGCTATCGTGTGACTTTTTGTCTTATTTTGCACGACATGCTATGGTGTGACTTTTTTTTCATATTTTGGACATGTTATAGCTTAACTTTTTTATATTTTAGACGACATATTATAGCGTGACTTTTTTTCATATTTTACACGACATGCTATAGTATGAATTTTGTATCATATTTTAGACAACATGCTATAGTTTGACTTTTTTGTGTCATATTTTGGACGACATTGTATTTTATGACTTTTTTAACTTTTTGGACGACATGCTATTTTAAGACTTTTTTCACTTTTTGGATGACGTTATAGTATGACTTTTTTCATATTTTAGACGACTTGTTATAGCATGACTTTATTTCACTTTTTGGACAACATGCTATAGTGTGACTTTTTTTCATGTTTTGGACATGTTATAGCTTGACTTTTTTACATTTTAGACGACATATTATAGGGTGACTTTTTTCATATTTTACAAGACATGTTATAGTATGACTTTTTTCATGTTTTGGACATGTTATCGTGTGACTTTTTGATTATATTTTAGACGACATGCTATCGTGGGACTTTTTGTTTCATTTTGCACGACATGCTATGGTATGACTTTTTTTCATATTTTGGACATGTTATAGGTTGACTTTTTTATATTTTAGACGACATATTATAGGGTGACTTTTTTTCATATTTTACACGACATGCTATAGTATGACATTTTTAATCATATTTTAGACGACATGACTTTTTGTTTTCTGTGAAATTGCAGACACAAAGTAACATGAAACCACTTTGGCCATGTAGTTTATCCCATTTGCCATAGTTCTGATTCGGAAACTTGTTTGGAAACACTTAGTTTAAGCCGTAGAGTTGTAATGCAGTTTTATGCTGTTTTTGAGCTTCTCTCGCTGAGATAAGGCTGTTTTTGAAACATTGTGTTTCCTGTGAAATTGTTCACACAAAGTGACTTGAAACCACTTTGGCCATGTAGTTTATCCCCATTACCATAGTTATGATTAGGAAACATGTTAGTAAAGACTTAGTTGAAGCCATGGCGCTGTGATGCAGTTTTACATTCGGCTGAGAAAGTGAGACATGAAATACTGTTTTCTGAGAATTTGTGAACACAAAGTGACTTGAAACCACTTTGGCCATGTAGTTTATCCCATTTGCCATAATTCTGAGTAGGAAACTTGTTTGGAAACACTTAGTTTAAGCCGTGGAGCTGTAATGCAGTTTTATGCTGTTTTTGAGCTTCTCTCGCTGAAATAAGGCTGTTTTTGAAACATTGTATTTCCTGTGAAATTGTTCACACAAAGTGACTTGAAACCACTTTGGCCATGTAGTTTATCCCAATTGCCATAATTCCGAGTCGGAAACCTGTTTGGAAAAACTTAGTTTAAGCCGTGGAGCTGTAATGCAGTTTTATGCTGTTTTTGAGCTTCTCTCGCATGTTTTAGAAACATTGTGTTTTCTTTGAAATAGTCAACACAAATAACGTTGGCCATGTAGTGTATCCCATTTGCCATAGTTCTGAGTGCGAAACTTGTTTTTTGTGACTTTTTTTTTTATCATATTTTAGATGACATGCTATAGTATGACTTTTTTCACATATTTTAGACGACATACTATAGTGTGACTTTTTTTCATATTTTAGACGACATGCTATGGTATGACTTTTTTTCATATTTTGGACATGTTATAGCTTAACTTTTTTATATTTTAGACGACATATTATAGCGTGACTTTTTTTCATATTTTACATGACATGCTATAGTATGACTTTTTTGTGTCATATTTTGGACGACATTGTATTTTGAGACTTTTTTCACTTTTTGGATGACGTTATAGTATGACTTTTTTCATATTTTAGACGACTTGTTATAGCATGACTTTATTTCACTTTTTGGACGACATGCTATGGTATGACTTTTTTTACATATTTTAGACGACATGCTATAGTGTGACTTTTTTTCATATTTTGGACATGTTATAGTGTGACTTTTTTTCATATTTTACACGACATGCTATAGTCTGAGTTTTTTGATCATATGTTAGACAACATGCTATAATATGACTTTTTTCATATTTTGGACATGTTATAGCTTAACTTTTTTATATTTTAGACGACATATTATAGCGTGACTTTTTTTCATATTTTACATGACATGACTTTTTGTTTTCTGTGAAATTGCAGACACAAAGTGACATGAAACCACTTTGGCCATGTAGTTTATCCCATTTGCCATAGTTCTGATTCGGAAACTTGTTTGTAAACACTTAGTTTAAGCCGTGGCGCTGTGATGCAGTTTTATGCTGTATTTGAGCTTCTCTCGCTGAGATAAGGCTGTTTTTGAAACATTGTGTTTTCTGAGAATTTGTGAACACAAAGTGACTTGAAACCACTTTGGCCATGTAGTTTATCCCATTTGCCATAATTCTGAGTAGGAAACTTGTTTGGAAACACTTAGTTTAAGCCGTGGAGCTGTAATGCAGTTTTACGCTGTTTTTGAGCTTCTCTCGCTGAAATAAGGCTGTTTTTGAAACATTGTATTTCCTGTGAAATTGTTCACACAAAGTGACTTGAAACCACTTTGGCCATGTAGTTTATCCCAATTGCCATAATTCCGAGTCGGAAACCTGTTTGGAAAAACTTAGTTTAAGCCGTGGAGTTGTAATGCAGTTTTATGCTGTTTTTGAGCTTCTCTCGCATGTTTTTGAAACATTGTGTTTTCTTTGAAATAGTCAACACAAAGACACTTGAAATAACGTTGGCCATGTAGTGTATCACATTTGCCATAGTTCTGAGTGCGAAACTTGTTTTTTGTGACTTTTTTTTATCATATTTTAGACGACATGCTATAGTATGACTTTTTTCACATATTTTAGACGACATAGTATAGTGTGACTTTTTTTCATGTTTTGGACATGTTATAGTGTGACTTTTTTTCATATTTTGCACGACGTGGTATAGTCTGAGTTTTTCGTCATATTTTGGATGACATGACTTTTTTTCCTTTTTGGACGACGTTATAGTATGACTTTTTTCATTTTTTAGACATATTGTTATAGCGTGACTTTTTTTCATATTTTACACGACATGTTATAGAATGACATTTTTAATGTTTTGGACATGTTATCGTTTGACTTTTTGATTATATTTTATACGACATGCTATCGTGTGACTTTTTGTCTAATTTTGCACGACATGCTATTGTATGACTTTTTTTCATATTTTGGACATGTTATAGCTTGACTTTTTTATATTTTAGTCGACATATTATAGCGTGACTTTTTTTCATATTTTACACGACATGACTTTTTGTTTTCTGTGAAATTGCAGACACAAAGTGACATGAAACCACTTTGGCCATGTAGTTTATCCCATTTGCCATAGTTCTGATTCGGAAACTTGTTTGTAAACACTTGGTTTAAGCCGTGGCGCTGTGATGCAGTTTTATGTTGTATTGGAGCTTCTTTCGCTGAGATAAGGCTGTTTTTGAAACATTGTGTTTCCTGTGAAATTGTTCACACAAAGTGACTTGAAACCACTTTGGCCATGTAGTTTATCCCAAGGGCCATAGTTCTGAGTAGGAAACTTGTTAGTAAAGACTTAGTTGAAGCCATGGCGCTGTGATGCAGTTTTACATTAGGCTGAGAAAGTGAGACATGAAATACTGTTTTCTGAGAATTTGTGAACACAAAGTGACTTGAAACCACTTTGGCCATGTAGTTTATCCCATTTGCCATAATTCTGAGTAGGAAACTTGTTTGGAAACACTTAGTTTAAGCCGTGGAGCTGTAATGCAATTTTACGCTGTTTTTGAGCTTCTCTCGCATGTTTTTGAAACATTGTGTTTTCTTTGAAATAGTCAACACAAAGTCACTTGAAATCACGTTGGCCATGTAGTGTATCCCATTTGCCATAGTTCTGAGTGCGAAACTTGTTTTTTGTGACTTTTTTTTTTATCATATTTTAGACGACATGCTAAAGTATGACTTTTTTCACATATTTTAGACGACATACTATAGTGTGACTTTTTTTCATGTTTTGGACATGTTATAGTGTGACTTTTTTTTAATATTTTACACGACGTGGTATAGTCTGAGTTTTTCGTCATATTTTGGATGACATGACTTTTTTTACTTTTTGGACGACATGCTATTTTGAGACTTTTTTCACTTTTTTGATGACGTTATAGTATGACTTTTTTCATATTTTAGACGACTTGTTATAGCATGACTTTTTTTCATATTTTGGACGACATGCTATGTTATGGCTTTTTTTCATATTTTGGACGTTATAGCTTGACTTTTTGATCATGTTTTAGACGACATGCTATCGTGTGACTTTTTGTCTTATTTTGCACGACATGCTATGGTATGACTTTTTTCATGTTTTGGACATGTTATCGTGTGACTTTTTTTTCATATTTTACACGACATGCTATAGTATGACTTTTTTTTATCATATTTTAGACGACATGCAATAGTGTGACTTTTTTTTATCATATTTTAGACGACATTCTATAGTATGACTTTTTTGTGTCATATTTTGGACGACATGGTATTTTATGACTTTTTTCACTTTTTGGATGACATTATAGTATGACTTTTTTCATATTTTAGACGACTTGTTATAGCATGACTTTTTTTCATATTTTAGACGACATGCAATAGTGTGACTTTTTTTTTTCATATTTTGGACGTTATAGCTTGACTTTTTTTAAATTTTTGACGACAAGAAAAACCCCAACAAACCTGAAAAAAAATAAAAAGGAGAAATCAAAACAAAAGCACGAGTGATCCCTTTGACAGAGACCCGTAATCATAATAAAACCACTTGGCACCAGTCTCCACCAAAAAGAGACACGCACACACTCATTCACACACACACACACAGACACACTCGTGTGACTTTTTGTCTAATTTTGCACGACATGCTATGGTATGACTTTTTTTCATATTTTGGACATATTATAGCTTGACTTTTTTTCATATTTTACACGACATGTTATAGCATGACTTTTTTCATGTTTTGGACATGTTATCGTGTGACTTTTTTTCATATCTTACACGACATGCTATAGTATGACTTTTTTTTTATCATATTTTAGACGACATGCAATAGTGTGACTTTTTTTTATCATATTTTAGACGACATGCTATAGTATGACTTTTTTGTGTCATATTTTGGACGACATGGTATTTTATGACTTTTTTAACTTTTTGGACGACATGCTATTTTGAGACTTTTTTCACTTTTTGGATGACGTTATAGTATGACTTTTTTCATATTTTAGACGACTTGTTATAACATGACTTTATTTCACTTTTTGGACGACATGCTATTTTATGACTTTTTTTCATATTTTGGACGACATGCTATAGTATGACTTTTTTTACATATTTTAGACGACATAATATAGTGTGACTTTTTTTCATGTTTTGGACATGTTATAGTGTGACTTTTTTTCATATTTTACACGACATGCTATGGTATGACTTTTTTTCATATTTTGGACATGTTATAGCTTGACTTTTTTATATTTTAGACGACATATTATAGAGTGACTTTTTTTCATATTTTACACGACATGTTATAGTATGACTTTTTTCATGTTTTGGACAAGTTATCGTGTGACTTTTTTCATATTTTACACGACATGCTATAGTATGACTTTTTTATCATATTTTAGACGACATGCTATAGTATGACTTTTTTGTGTCATATTTTGGACGACATGGTATTTTATGACTTTTTTAACTTTTTGGACAACATGCTATTTTGAGACTTTTTTCACTTTTTGGATGACGTTATAATATGACTTTTTTCATATTTTAGACGACTTGTTATAGCATGACTTTATTTCACTTTTTGGACGACATGCTATAGTGTGACTTTTTTTCATGTTTTGGATATGTTATAGCTTGACTTTTTTATATTTTAGACGACATACTATAGTGTGACTTTTTTTCATATTTTACACGACATGTTATAGTATGACTTTTTTCATGTTTCGGACATGTTATCATGTGACTTTTTGATTATATTTTAGACGACATGCTATCGTGTGACTTTTTTTTAAATTTTAGACGACATGCTATAGTATGACTTTTTGATCATATTTTAGACAACATGACTTTTTGTTTTCTGTGAAATTGCAGACACAAAGTGACATGAAACCACTTTGGCCATGTAGTTTATCCCATTTGCCATAGTTCTGATTCGGAAACTTGTTTGTAAACACTTAGTTTAAGCCGTGGCGCTGTGATGCAGTTTTATGCTGTATTTGAGCTTCTCTCGCTGAGATAAGGCTGTTTTTGAAACATTGTGTTTCCTGTGAAATTGTTCACACAAAGTGACTTGAAACCACTTTGGCCATGTAGTTTATCCCAAAGGCCATAGTTCTGAGTAGGAAACTTGTTAGTAAAGACTTAGTTGAAGCCATGGCGCTGTGATGCAGTTTTAAATTAGGCTGAGAAAGTGAGACTTGAAATGCTGTTTTCTGTGAAATTGCAGACACGAAGTGACTTGAAACCATTTTGGCCATGTAGTTTATCCCATTTGCTATAGTGCTGAGTACGAAACTTGTTTTCAACACTTAGTTTAAGCCGTTGCACTGTGATGCAGTTCTACATTAGGCTGAGAAAGTCAGACATGAAATACTGTTTTCTGAGAATTTTTGAACACAAAGTGACTTGAAACCACTTTGGCCATGTAGTTTATCCCCATTGCCATAGTTCTGAGTAGGAAACTTGTTCGTAAAGACTTAGTTGAAGCCATGGCGCTGTGATACAGTTTTACATTAGGCTGAGAAAGTGAGACATGAAATACTGTTTTCTGAGAATTTGTGAACACAAAGTGACTTGAAACCACTTTGGCCATGTAGTTTATCCCATTTGCCATAATTCTGAGTAGGAAACTTGTTTGGAAACACTTAGTTTAAGCCGTGGAGCTGTAATGCAGTTTTATGCTGTTTTTGAGCTTCTCTCGCTGAAATAATGCTGTTTTTGAAACATTGTGTTTCCTGTGAAATTGTTCACACAAAGTGACTTGAAACCACTTTGGCCATGTAGTTTATCCCAATTGCCATAATTCCGAGTCGGAAACTTGTTTGGAAACACTTAGCTTAAGCCGTGGAGCTGTAATGCAGTTTTATGCTGTTTTTGAGCTTCTCTTGCATGTTTTTGAAACATTGTGTTTTCTTTGAAATAGTCAACACAAAGTCACTTGAAATCACGTTGGCCATGTAGTGTATCCCATTTGCCATAGTTCTGAGTGCGAAACTTGTTTTTTGTGACTTTTTTTTTACCATATTTTAGACGACATACTATAGCGTGACTTTTTTTCATGTTTTGGACATGTTATAGTGTGACTTTTTTTCAGATTTTACACGACGTGGTATAGTCTGAGTTTTTCGTCATATTTTGGATGACATGACTTTTTTTACTTTTTGGACGACATGCTATTTTGAGACTTTTTTCACTTTTTTGATGACGTTATAGTATGACTTTTTTCATATTTTAGAACGACTTGTTATAGCATGACTTTTTTTCATATTTTGGACGACATGCTATATTATGGCTTTTTTTCATATTTTGGACGTTATAGCTTGACTTTTTTTAAATTTTTGACGACAAGAAAAACCCCAAAAAACCTGAAAAAAAATAAAAAGGAGAAATCAAAACAAAAGCACGAGTGATCCCTTTGACAGAGACCCGTAATCATAATAAAACCACTTGGCACCAGTCTCCACCAAAAAGAGACACGCACACACTCATTCACACACACACACACACACACTCGTGTGACTTTTTGTCTAATTTTGCACGACATGCTATGGTATGACTTTTTTTCATATTTTGGACATATTATAGCGTGACTTTTTTTCATATTTTACACGACATGACTTTTTGTTTTCTGTGAAATTGCAGACACAAAGTGACATGAAACCACTTTGGCCATGTAGTTTATCCCATTTGCCATAGTTCTGATTCGGAAACTTGTTTGTAAACACTTAGTTTAAGCCGTGGCGCTGTGATGCAGTTTTATGCTGTATTTGAGCTTCTCTCGCTGAGATAAGGCTGTTTTTGAAACATTGTGTTTCCTGTGAAATTGTTCACACAAAGTGACTTGAAACCACTTTGGCCATGTAGTTTATCCCAAAGGCCATAGTTCTGAGTAGGAAACTTGTTAGTAAAGACTTAGTTGAAGCCATGGCGCTGTGATGCAGTTTTAAATTAGGCTGAGAAAGTGAGACTTGAAATGCTGTTTTCTGTGAAATTGCAGACACGAAGTGACTTGAAACCATTTTGGCCATGTAGTTTATCCCCATTGCCATAGTTCTGAGTAGGAAACTTGTTCGTAAAGACTTAGTTGAAGCCATGGCGCTGTTATGCAGTTTTACATTAGGCTGAGAAAATGAGACATGAAATACTGTTTTCTGAGAATTTGTGAACACAAAGTGACTTGAAACCACTTTGGCCATGTAGTTTATCCCATTTGCCATAATTCTGAGTAGGAATCTTGTTTGGAAACACTTAGTTTAAGCCGTGGAGCTGTAATACAGTTTTATGCTGTTTTTGAGCTTCTTTCGCTGAAATAAGGCTGTTTTTGAAACATTGTGTTTCCTGTGAAATTGTTCACACTTGAAACCACTTTGGCCATGTAGTTTATCCCATTTGCCATAGTTATGATTCGGAAACTTGTTAGTAAAGACTTAGTTGAAGCCATGGCGCTGTGATGCAGTTTTACATTAGGCTGAGAAAGTGAGACATGAAATACTGTTTTCTGAGAATTTGTGAACACAAAGTGACTTGAAACCACTTTGGCCATGTAGTTTATCCCATTTGCCATAAGTCTGAGTAGGAAACTTGTTTGGAAACACTTAGTTTAAGCCGTGGAGCTGTAATGCAGTTTTATGCTGTTTTTGAGCTTCTCTCGCTGAAATAAGGCTGTTTTTGAAACATTGTGTTTCCTGTGAAATTGTTCACACAAAGTGACTTGAAACCACTTTGGCCATGTAGTTTATCCCAATTGCCATAATTCCGAGTCGGAAACTTGTTTGGAAACACTTAGCTTAAGCCGTGGAGCTGTAATGCAGTTTTATGCTGTTTTTGAGCTTCTCTTGCATGTTTTTGAAACATTGTGTTTTCTTTGAAATAGTCAACACAAAGTCACTTGAAATCACGTTGGCCATGTAGTGTATCCCATTTGCCATAGTTCTGAGTGCGAAACTTGTTTTTTGATACTTTTTTTTACCATATTTTAGACGACATACTATAGCGTGACTTTTTTTCATGTTTTGGACATGTTATAGTGTGACTTTTTTTCAGATTTTACACGACGTGGTATAGTCTGAGTTTTTCGTCATATTTTGGATGACATGACTTTTTTTACTTTTTGGACGACATGCTATTTTGAGACTTTTTTCACTTTTTTGATGACGTTATAGTATGACTTTTTTCATATTTTAGAACGACTTGTTATAGCATGACTTTTTTTCATATTTTGGACGACATGCTATATTATGGCTTTTTTTCATATTTTGGACGTTATAGCTTGACTTTTTTTAAATTTTTGACGACAAGAAAAACCCCAAAAAACCTGAAAAAAAATAAAAAGGAGAAATCAAAACAAAAGCACGAGTGATCCCTTTGACAGAGACCCGTAATCATAATAAAACCACTTGGCACCAGTCTCCACCAAAAAGAGACACGCACACACTCATTCACACACACACACACACACACTCGTGTGACTTTTTGTCTAATTTTGCACGACATGCTATGGTATGACTTTTTTTCATATTTTGGACATATTATAGCGTGACTTTTTTTCATATTTTACACGACATGACTTTTTGTTTTCTGTGAAATTGCAGACACAAAGTGACATGAAACCACTTTGGCCATGTAGTTTATCCCATTTGCCATAGTTCTGATTCGGAAACTTGTTTGTAAACACTTAGTTTAAGCCGTGGCGCTGTGATGCAGTTTTATGCTGTATTTGAGCTTCTCTCGCTGAGATAAGGCTGTTTTTGAAACAATGTGTTTCCTGTGAAATTGTTCACACAAAGTGACTTGAAACCACTTTGGCCAAGTAGTTTATCCCTAAGGCCATAGTTCTGAGTAGGAAACTTGTTAGTAAAGACTTAGTTGAAGCCATGGCGCTGTGATGCAGTTTTACATTAGGCTGAGAAAGTGAGACATGAAATACTGTTTTCTGAGAATTTGTGAACACAAAGTGACTTGAAACCACTTTGGCCATGTAGTTTATCCCATTTGCCATAATTTTGAGGAAGAAACTTGTTTGGAAACACTTAGTTTAAGCCGTGGAGCTGTAATGCAGTTTTATGCTGTTTTTGAGCTTCTCTCGCTGAAATAAGGCTGTTTTTGAAACATTGTGTTTCCTGTGAAATTGTTCACACAAAGTGACTTGAAACCACTTTGGCCATGTAGTTTATCCCAATTGCCATAATTCCGAGTAGGAAACTTGTTTGGAAAAACTTAGTTTAAGCCGTTGAGCTGTAATGCAGTTTTATGCTGTTTTTGAGCTTCTCTCGCATGTTTTTGAAACATTGTGTTTTCTTTGAAATAGTCAACACAAAGTCACTTGAAATCACGTTGGCCATGTAGTGTATCCCATTTGCCATATTTCTGAGTGCGAAACTTGTTTTTTGTGCCTTTTTTTTTATCATATTTAAGACGACATACTATAGTGTGACTTTTTTTCATGTTTTGGACATGTTATAGTGTGACTTTTTTTCATATTTTACACGACGTGGTATAGTCTGAGTTTTTCGTCAAGTTTTGGATGACATGACTTTTTTTAGTTTTTGGACGACATGCTATTTTGAGACTTTTTTCACTTTTTTGATGACGTTATAGTATGACTTTTTTCATATCTTAGACGACTTGTTATAGTATGACTTTTTTCATATTTTGGACGACATGCTATATTATGGCTTTTTTTCATATTTTGGACGTTATAGCTTGACTTTTTGATCATATTTTAGACGACATGCTATCGTGTGACTTTTTGTCTTATTTTGCACGACATGCTATGGTATGACTTTTTTTCATATTTTGGACATGTTATAGCTTGACTTTTTTATATTTTAGACGACATATTATAGCGTGACTTTTTTTAATATTTTACACGACATGTTATAGCATGACTTTTTTCATGTTTTGGACATGTTATCGTGTGACTTTTTTTCATATTTTAGACGACATGCTATAGTATGATTTTTTTTTTATCATATTTTAGACGACATGCAATAGTGTGACTTTTTTGCGTCATATTTTGGACGACATGGTATTTTATGACTTTTTTAACTTTTTGGACGACATGCTATTTTGAGACTTTTTTCACTTTTTGGATGACGTTATAGCATGACTTTTTTCATATTTTAGACGACTTGTTATAGCATGACTTTATTTCACTTTTTGGACGACATGCTATATTATGACTTTTTTTCATATTTTGGACGACATGCTATAGTATGAGTTTTTTTTACATATTTTAGACGACATACGACAGTGTGACTTTTTTCATGTTTTGGACATGTTATAGTGTGACTTTTTTTCATATTTTACACGACATGCTATAGTCTGAGTTTTTTGATCATATGTTAGACGACATGCTATAGTATGACTTTTTGATCATATTTTAGACGACATGCTACGGTATGACTTTTTTTCATATTTTGGACATGTTATAGCTTGACTTTTTTATATTTTAGACGACATATTATAGCGTGACTTTTTTTCTTATTTTACACGACATGTTATAGTATGACTTTTTTCATGTTTTGGACATGTTATCGTGTGACTTTTTTTCATATTTTACACGACATTTCATAGTATGACTTTTTTTATCATATTTTAGACGACATGCAATAGTGTGACTTTTTTTTTATCATATTTTAGACGACATGCTATAGTCTGACTTTTTTGTGTCATATTTTGGACGACATGGTATTTTATGACTTTTTTAACTTTTTGGACGACATGCTATTTTGAGACTTTTTTCACTTTTTGGATGACGTTATAGTATGACTTTTTTCATATTTTAGACGACTTGTTATAGCATGACTTTATTTCACTTTTTGGACGACATGCTATAGTGTGACTTTTTTTCATGTTTTGGACATGTTATAGCTTGACTTTTTTACATTTTAGACGACATATTATAGCGTGACTTTTTTTCATATTTTACACGACATGTTATAGTATGACTTTTTTCATGTTTTGGACATGTTATCGAGTGAATTTTGATTATATTTTAGACGACATGCTATCGTGTGACTTTTTGTCTCATTTTGCACGACATGCTATGGTATGACTTTTTTTCATATTTTGGACATATTATAGCGTGACTTTTTTTCATATTTTACACGACATGACTTTTTGTTTTCTGTGAAATTGCAGACACAAAGTGACATGAAACCACTTTGGCCATGTAGTTTATCCCATTTGCCATAGTTCTGATTCAGAAACTTGTTTGTAAACACTTAGTTTATGCCGTGGCGCTGTGATGCAGTTTTATGCTGTATTTGAGCTTCTCTCGCTGAGATAAGGCTGTTTTTGAAACATTGTGTTTCCTGTGAAATTGTTCACACAAAGTGACTTGAAACCACTTTGGCCATGTAGTTTATCCCAAAGGCCATAGTTCTGAGTAGGAAACTTGTTAGTAAAGACTTAGTTGAAGCCATGGCGCTGTGATGCAGTTTTACATTAGGCTGAGAAAGTGAGACATGAAATACTGTTTTCTGAGAATTTGTGAACACAAAGTGACTTGAAACCACTTTGGCCATGTAGTTTATCCCAATTGCCATAATTCCGAGTAGGAAACTTGTTTGGAAACACTTAGTTTAAGTCGTGGAGCTGTAATGCAGTTTTATGCTGTTTTTGAGCTTCTCTCGCATGTTTTTGAAACATTGTGTTTTCTTTGAAATAGTCAACACAAAGTCACTTGAAATCACGTTGGCCAGGTAGTGTATCCCATTTGCCATATTTCTGAGTGCGAAACTTGTTTTTTGTGACTTTTTTTTATCATATTTTAGACGACTTGTTATAGTATGACTTTTTTTCATATTTTGGACGACATGCTATTTTATGGCTTTTTTTCATATTTTGGACGTTATAGCTTGACTTTTTTTAAAATTTTAGACGACATGCTATCGTGTGACTTTTGTTCTTATTTTGCACGACATGTTATAGTATGACTTTTTGATCATATTTTAGACGACATGCTATCGTGTGACTTTTTGTCTCATTTTGCACGACATGCTATGGTATGACTTTTTTTTCCATATTTTGGACATGTTATAGCTTGACTTTTTTATATTTTAGACTTACATATTATAGCGTGACTTTTTTTCATATTTTACACGACATGTTATAGTATGACTTTTTTCATGTTTTGGACATGTTATAGCTTGACTTTTTTTAAAATTTTAGACGACATGCTATAGTATGACTTTTTGATCATCTTTTAGACAACATGCTATACTATGACTTTTTGATCATATGTTAGACGACGTTATAGTATGACTTTTTTTCATATTTTGGACATGTTATAGCTTGACTTTTTTATATTTTAGACGACATATTATATCGTGACTTTTTTTCATATTTTACACGACATGCTATAGTATGACTTTTTTTTATCATATTTTAGACGACATGACTTTTTGTTTTCTGTGAAATTGCAGACACAAAGTGACATGAAACCACTTTGGCCATGTAGTTTATCCCATTTGCCATAGTTCTAATTCGGAAACTTGTTTGTAAACACTTAGTTTAAGCCGTGGCGCTGTGATGCAGTTTTATTCTGTATTTGAGCTTCTCTCGCTGAGATAAGGCTGTTTTTGAAACATTGTGTTTCCTGTGAAATTGTTCACACAAAGTGACTTGAAACCACTTTGGCCATGTAGTTTATCCCAAAGGCCATAGTTCTGAGTAGGAAACTTGTTAGTAAAGACTTTGTTGAAGCCATGGCACTGTGATGCAGTTTTAAATTAGGCTGAGAAAGTTAGACTTGAAATGCTGTTTTCTGTGAAATTGCAGACACGAAGTGACTTGAAACCATTTTGGCCATGTAGTTTATCCCATTTGCCATAATTCTGAGTAGGAAACTTGTTTGGAAACACTTAGTTTAAGCCGTGGAGCTGTAATGCAGTTTTATGCTGTTTTTGAGCTTCTCTCGCTGAGATAAGGCTGTTTTTGAAACATTGTGTTTCCTTTGAAATAGTACACACAAAGTCACTTGAAATCACGTTGGCCATGTAGTGTATCCCATTTGCCATAGTGCTGAGTACGAAACTTGTTTTCAACACTTAGTTTAAGCCGGTGCACTGTGATGCAGTTCTACATTAGGCTGAGAAAGTCAGACATGAAATACTGTTTTCTGAGAATTTTTGAACACAAAGTAACTTGAAACCACTTTGGCCATGTAGTTTATCCCATTTGCCATAGTTATGATTCGGAAACTTGTTAGTAAAGACTTAGTTGAAGCCATGGCGCTGTGATGCAGTTTTACATTAGGCTGAGAAAGTGAGACATGAAATACTGTTTTCTGAGAATTTGTGAACACAAAGTGACTTGAAACCACTTTGGCCATGTAGTTTATCCCATTTGCCATAAGTCTGAGTAGGAAACTTGTTTAGAAACACTTAGTTTAAGCCGTGGAGCTGTAATGCAGTTTTATGCTGTTTTTGAGCTTCTCTCGCTGAAATAAGGCTGTTTTTGAAACATTGTGTTTCCTGTGAAATTGTTCACACAAAGTGACTTGAAACCACTTTGGCCATGTAGTTTATCCCAATTGCCATAATTCCGAGTCGGAAACTTGTTTGGAAACACTTAGCTTAAGCCGTGGAGCTGTAATGCAGTTTTATGCTGTTTTTGAGCTTCTCTCGCATGTTTTTGAAACATTGTGTTTTCTTTGAAATAGTCAACACAAAGTCACTTGAAATCACGTTGGCCATGTAGTGTATCCCATTTGCCATAGTTCTGAGTGCGAAACTTGTTTTTTGTGACTTTTTTTTACCATATTTTAGACGACATACTATAGCGTGTCTTTTTTTCATGTTTTGGACATGTTATAGTGTGACTTTTTTTCATATTTTACACGACGTGGTATAGTCTGAGTTTTTCGTCATATTTTGGATGACATGACTTTTTTTACTTTTTGGACGACATGCTATTTTGAGACTTTTTTCACTTTTTTGATGACGTTATAGTATGACTTTTTTCATATTTTAGACGACTTGTTATAGTATGACTTTTTTTCATATTTTGGACGACATGCTATATTATGGCTTTTATTCATATTTTGGACGTTATAGCTTGACTTTTTGATCATATTTTAGACGACATGCTATCGTGTGACTTTTTGTCTTATTTTGCACGACATGCTATGGTATGACTTTTTTCATGTTTTGGACATGTTATCGTGTGACTTTTTTTTCATATTTTACACGACATGCTATAGTATGACTTTTTTTTTATCATATTTTAGACGACATGCAATAGTGTGACTTTTTTTTTTCATATTTTGGACGTTATAGCTTGACTTTTTTTAAATTTTTGACGACAAGAAAAACCCCAAAAAACCTGAAAAAAAATAAAAAGGAGAAATCAAAACAAAAGCACGAGTGATCTCTTTGACAGAGACCCGTAATCATAATAAAACCACTTGGCACCAGTCTCCACCAAAAAGAGACACGCACACACTCATTCACACACACACACACACACACACTCGTGTGACTTTCTGTCTAATTTTGCACGACATGCTATGGTATGACTTTTTTTCATATTTTGGACATGTTATAGCTTGACTTTTTTATATTTTAGACGACATATTATAGTTTGACTTTTTTTCATATTTTACACGACATGTTATAGCATGACTTTTTTCATGTTTTGGACATGTTATCGTGTGACTTTTTTTCATATCTTACACGACATGCTATAGTATGACTTTTTTTTATCACATTTTAGACGACATGCAATAGTGTGACTTTTTTTTATCATATTTTAGACGACATGCTATAGTATGACTTTTTTGTGTCATATTTTGTACGACATGGTATTTTATGACTTTTTTAACTTTTTGGACGACATGCTATTTTGAGACTTTTTTCACTTTTTGGATGACGTTATAGTATGACTTTTTTCATATTTTAGACGACTTGCTATAGCATGACTTTATTTCACTTTTTGGACGACATGCTATATTATGACTTTTTTTCATATTTTGGACGACATGCTATAGTATGACTTTTTTTACATATTTTAGACGACATACGACAGTGTGACTTTTTTCATGTTTTGGACATGTTATAGTGTGACTTTTTTATATTTTAGACGACATATTATAGCGTGACTTTTTTCATATTTTACACGACATGTTATAGTATGACTTTTTTCATGTTTTGGACATGTTATCGTGTGACTTTTTTTCATATTTTACACGACATGCCATAGTATGTCTTTTTTTTTTATCATATTTTAGACGACATGCTATAGTATGACTTTTTTGTGTCATATTTTGGACGACATGCTATAGTATGACTATTTTTACATATTTTAGACGACATACTATAGTGTGACTTTTTCCATGTTTTGGACATGTTATAGTGTGACTTTTTTTCATATTTTACACGACATGCTATAGTCTGAGTTTTTTGATCATATGTTAGACGACATGCTATGGTATGACTTTTTTTCATATTTTGGACATGTTATAGCTTGACTTTTTTATATTTTAGACGACATATTATAGCGTGACTTTTTTTCATATTTTACACGACATGCTATAGTATGACTTTTTTATCATATTTTAGACGACATGCTATAGTATGACTTTTTTGTGTCATATTTTGGACGACATGGTATTTTATGACTTTTTTAACTTTTTGGACGACATGCTATTTTGAGACTTTTTTCACTTTTTGGATGACGTTATAGTATGACTTTTTTCATATTTTAGACTACTTGTTATAGCATGACTTTATTTCACTTTTTGGACGACATGCTATAGTGTGACTTTTTTTCATGTTTTGGACATGTTATAGCTTGACTTTTTTACATTTTAGACGACATATTATAGCGTGACTTTTTTTCATATTTTACACGACATGTTATAGTATGACTTTTTTCATGTTTTGGACATGTTATCGTGTGAATTTTGATTATATTTTAGACGACATGCTATCGTGTGACTTTTTGTCTCATTTTGCACGACATGCTATGGTATGACTTTTTTTCATATTTTGGACATATTATAGCGTGATTTTTTTTCATATTTAACACGACATGACTTTTTGTTTTCTGTGAAATTGCAGACACAAAGTGACATGAAACCACTTTGGCCATGTAGTTTATCCCATTTGCCATAGTTCTGATTCGGAAACTTGTTTGTAAACACTTAGTTTAAGCCGTGGCGCTGTGATGCAGTTTTATGCTGTATTTGAGCTTCTCTCGCTGAGATAAGGCTGTTTTTGAAACATTGTGTTTCCTGTGAAATTGTTCACACAAAGTGACTTGAAACCACTTTGGCCATGTAGTTTATCCCAAAGGCCATAGTTCTGAGTAGGAAACTTGTTAGTAAAGACTTAGTTGAAGCCATGGCGCTGTGATGCAGTTTTACATTAGGCTGAGAAAGTGAGACATGAAATACTGTTTTCTGAGAATTTGTGAACACAAAGTGACTTGAAACCACTTTGGCCATGTAGTTGATCCCATTTGCCATAATTCTGAGTAGGAAACTTGTTTGGAAACACTTAGTTTAATCCGTGGAGCTGTAATGCAGTTTTATGCTGTTTTTGAGCTTCTCTCGCTGAAATAAGGCTGTTTTTGAAAAATTGTGTTTCCTGTGAAATTGCAGACACAAAGTGACATGAAACCACTTTGGCCATGTAGTTTATCCCAATTGCCATAGTTCTGATTCGGAAACTTGTTTGTAAACACTTAGTTTAAGCCGTGGCGCTGTGATGCAGTTTTATGCTGTATTTGAGCTTCTCTCGCTGAGATAAGGCTGTTTTTGAAACATTGTGTTTCCTGTGAAATTGTTCACACAAAGTGACTTGAAACCACTTTGGCCATGTAGTTTATCCCAAAGGCCATAATTCTGAGTAGGAAACTTGTTAGTAAAGACTTAGTTGAAGCCATGGCGCTGTGATGCAGTTTTACATTAGGCTGAGAAAGTGAGACTTGAAATGCTGTTTTCTGTGAAATTACAGACACAAAGTGAATTGAAACCATTTTGGCCATGTATTTTATCCCATTTGCCATAATTCTGAGTAGGAAACTTGTTTGTAAAGACTTAGTTGAAGCCATTGCGCTGTGATGCAGTTTTATGCTGTTTTTGAGCTTCTCTTGCATGTTTTTGAAACCTTGTGTTTTCTTTGAAATAGTCAACACAAAGTCACTTGAAATCACGTTGGCCATGTAGTGTATCCCATTTGCCATAGTCTTGAGTGCGAAACTTGTTTTTTGTGACTTTTTTCGCATATGTTAGACTTTTTTTCATGTTTTGGACATGTTATAGTGTGACTTTTTTTCATATTTTACACGACGTGGTATAGTCTGAGTTTTTCGTCATATTTTGGATGACATGACTTTTTTTACTTTTTGGACGACATGCTATTTTGAGACTTTTTTCACTTTTTTGATGACGTTATAGTATGACTTTTTTCATATTTTAGACGACTTGTTATAGTATGACTTTTTTTCATATTTTGGACGACATGCTATATTATGGCTTTTTTTCATATTTTGGATGTTATAGCTTGACTTTTTTTTAAATTTTAGACGACATGCTATAGTATGACTTTTTGATCATATTTTAGACGACATGCTATCGTGTGACTTTTTGTCTTATTTTGCACGACATGCTATGGTATGACTTTTTTTCATATTTTGGACATGTTATAGCTTGACTTTTTTATATTTTAGACGACATATTAAAGCGTGACTTTTTTTCATATTTTACACGACATGTTTTTGTTTGACTTTTTTCATGTTTTGGACATGTTGTCGTGTGACTTTTTTTCATATTTTACACGACATGCTTTAGTATGACTTTTTTTTATCATATTTTAGACGACATGCAATAGTGTGACTTTTTTATCATATTTTAGACGACATGCTATAGTATGACTTTTTTGTGTCATATTTTGGACGACATGGTATTTTATGACTTTTTTAACTTTTTGGACGACATGCTATTTTGAGACTTTTTTCACTTTTTGGATGACGTTATAGTATGACTTTTTTCATATTTTAGACGACTTGTTATAGCATGACTTTATTTCACTTTTTGGACGACATGCTATGTCATGACTTTTTTTCATATTTTGGACGACATGCTATAGTTTGACTTTTTTTACATATTTTAGACGACATACTATAGTGTGACTTTTTTTCATGTTTTGGACATGCTATAGTATGACTTTTTGATCATATTTTAGACGACATGCTATCGTGTGACTTTTTGTCTTATTTTGCACGACATGCTATGGTATGACTTTTTTTCATATTTTGGACATGTTATAGCTTGACTTTTTAATATTTTAGACGACATATTATAGCGTGACTTTTTTTCATATTTTACACGACATGCTATAGTATGACTTTTTTATCATATTTTAGACGACATGACTTTTTGTTTTCTGTGAAATTGCAGACACAAAGTGACATGAAACCACTTTGGCCATGTAGTTTATCCCATTTGCCATAGTTCTGATTCGGAAACTTGTTTGTAAACACTTAGTTTAAGCCGTGGCGCTGTGATGCAGTTTTACATTAGGCTGAGAAAGTGAGACATGAAATACTGTTTTCTGAGAATTTGTGAACACAAAGTGACTTGAAACCACTTTGGCCATGTAGTTTATCCCATTTGCCACAGTGCTGAGTATGAAACTTGTTTTCAACACTTAGTTTAAGCCGTTGCGCTGTGATGCAGTTCTACATTAGGCTGAGAAAGTGAGACATGAAATACTGTTTTCTGAGAATTTGTGAACACAAATTGACTTGAAACCACTTTGGCCATGTAGTTTATCCCATTTGCCATAGTTATGATTCGAAAACTTGTTTGTAAACACTTAGTTTAAGCCGTGGCGCTGTGATGCAGTTTTATGCTGTATTTGAGTTTCTCTCGCTGAGATAAGGCTGTTTTTGAAACATTGTGTTTCCTGTGAAATTGTTCACACAAAGTGACTTGAAAGTACTTTGGCCATGTAGTTTATCCCAAAGGCCACAATTCTGAGTAGGAAACTTGTTAGTAAAGACTTAGTTGAAGCCATGGCGCTGTGATGCAGTTTTACATTAGGCTGAGAAAGTGAGACTTGAAATGCTGTTTTCTGTGAAATTACAGACACAAAGTGACTTGAAACCATTTTGGCCATGTAGTTTATCCCATTTGCCATAATTCTGAGTAGGAAACTTGTTTGGAAACACTTAGTTTAAGCCGTGGAGCTGTAATGCAGTTTTATGCTGTTTTTGAGCTTCTCTCGCTGAAATAAGGCTGTTTTTGAAACATTGTGTTTCCTGTGAAATTGTTCACACAAAGTGACTTGAAACCACTTTGGCCATGTTGTTTATCCCATTTGCCATAGTGCTGAGTACGAAACTTGTGTTCAACACTTAGTTTAAGCCGTTGCACTGTGATGCAGTTCTACATTAGGCTGAGAATGTGAGACATTAAATACTGTTTTCTGAGAATTTGTGAACACAAAGTGACTTGAAACCACTTTGGCCATGTAGTTTATCCCATTTGCCATAGTTATGATTCGGAAACTTGTTTGTAAAGACTTAGTTGAAGCCATGGCGCTGTGATGCAGTTTTACATTAGGCTGAGAAAGTGAGACTTGAAATGCTGTTTTCTGTGAAATTACAGACACAAAGTGACTTGAAACCATTTTGGCCATGTAGTTTATCCCATTTGCCATAATTCTGAGTAGGAAACTTGTTTGGAAACACTTAGTTTAAGCCGTGGAGTTGTAATGCAGTTTTACGCTGTTTTTGAGCTTCTCTCGCTGAAATAAGGCTGTTTTTGAAACATTGTGTTTCCTGTGAAATTGTTCACACAAAGTGACTTGAAACCACTTTGGCCATGTAGTTTATCCCAATTGCCATAATTCTAAGTAGGAAACTTGTTTGGAAACACTTAGTTTAAGCCGTGGAGCTGTAATGCAGTTTTATGCTGTTTTTGAGCTTCTCTCGCATGTTTTTGAAACCTTGTGTTTTCTTTGAAATAGTCAACACAAAGTCACTTGAAATCACGTTGGCCATGTAGTGTATCCCATTTGCCATAGTCTTGAGTGTGAAACTTGTTTTTTTGTGACTTTTTTCACATATTTTAGACGACGTGGTATAGTCTGAGTTTTTCGTCATATTTTGGATGACATGACTTCATTTAATTTTTGGACGACATGCTATTTTGAGACTTTTTTCACTTTTTTGATGACGTTATAGTATGACTTTTTTCATATTTTGGACGACATGCTATATTATGGCTTTTTTTTCATATTTTGGACGTTATAGCTTGACTTTTTTTTAAATTTTAGACGACATGCTATAGTATGACTTTTTGATCATATTTTAGACGACATGCTATCGTGTGACTTTTTGTCTTATTTTGCACGACATGCTATGGTATGACTTTTTTTCATGTTTTGGACATGTTATAGCTTGACTTTTTTATATTTTACATGACATGCTATAGTATGACTTTTTTTCATATTTTACACGACATGTTATAGTATGACTTTTTTCATGTTTTGGACGACATGACTTTTTGTTTTCTGTGAAATTGCAGACACAAAGTGACATGAAACCACTTTGGCCATGTAGTTTATCCCATTTGCCATAGTTCTGATTCGGAAATTTGTTAGTAAAGACTTAGTTGAAGCCATGGCGCTGTGATGCAGTTTTAAATTAGGCTGAGAAAGTGAGACTTGAAATGCTGTTTTCTGTGAAATTGTTCAAACAAAGTGACTTGAAACCACTTTGGCCATGTAGTTTATCCCCATTGCCATAGTTCTGAGTAGGAAACTTGTTAGTAAAGACTGAGTTGAAGCCATGGCGCTGTGATGCAGTTTTACAATAGGCTGAGAAAGTGAGACATGAAATACTGTTTTCTGAGAATTTATGAACACAAAGTGACTTGAAACCACTTTGGCCATGTAGTTTATCCCCATTGCCATAGTTCTGAGTAGGAAACTTGTTCGTAAAGACTTAGTTGAAGCCATGGCGCTGTGATGCAGTTTTACATAAGGCTGAGAAAGTGAGACATGAAATACTGTTTTCTGAGAATTTGTGAACACAAAGTGACTTGAAACCACTTTGGCCATGTAGTTTATCCCCATTGCCATAGTTCTGAGTAGGAAACTTGTTAGTAAAGACTTAGTTGAAGCCATGGCGCTGTGATGCAGTTTTACATAAGGCTGAGAAAGTGAGACATGAAATACTGTTTTCTGAGAATTTGTGAACACAAAGTGACTTGAAACCACTTTGGCCATGTAGTTTATCCCCATTGCCATAGTTCTGAGTAGGAAACTTGTTAGTAAAGACTTAGTTGAAGCCATGGCGCTGTGATGCAGTTTTACATAAGGCTGAGAAAGTGAGACATGAAATACTGTTTTCTGAGAATTTGTGAACACAAAGTGACTTGAAACCACTTTGGCCATGTAGTTTTGCCCATTTGCCATAATTCTGAGTAGGAAACTTGTTTGGAAATACTTAGTTTAAGCCGTGGAGCTGTAATGCAGTTTTACGCTGTTTTTGAGCTTCTCTCGCTGAAATAAGGCTGTTTTTGAAACATTGTGTTTCCTGGAAATTGTTCACACAAAGTGACTTGAAACCACTTTGGCCATGTAGTTTATCCCATTTGCCATAGTTCTGAGTAGGAAACTTGTTAGTAAAGACTTAGTTGAAGCCATGGCATTGTGATGCAGTTTTACATTAGGCTGAGAAAGTGAGACATGAAATACTGTTTTATGAGAATTTGTGAACACAAAGTGACTTGAAACCACTTTGGCCATGTAGTTTATCCCATTTGCCATAATTCTGAGTAGGAAACTTGTTTGGAAACACTTAGTTTAAGCCGTGGAGCTGTAATGCAGTTTTATTCTGTTTTTGAGCTTCTCTCGCATGTTTTTGAAACATTGTGTTTTCTTTGAAATAGTCAACACAAAGTCACTTGAAATCACATTGGCCATGTAGCGTATCCCATTTGCCATAGTTCTGAGTGCGAAACGTGTTTTTTGTGACTTTTTTTTTTATCATATTTTAGATGACATGACTTTTTGTTTTCTGTGAAATTGCAGACACAAAGTGACATGAAACCACTTTGGCCATGTAGTTTATCCCATTTGCCATAGTTCTGATTCGGAAATTTGTTAGTAAAGACTTAGTTGAAGCCATGGCGCTGTGATGCAGTTTTAAATTAGGCTGAGAAAGTGAGACTTTAAATGCTGTTTTCTTTGAAATTGTTCAAACAAAGTGACATGAAACCACTTTGGCCATGTAGTTTATCCCCATTGCCATAGTTCTGAGTAGGAAACTTGTTAGTAAAGACTGAGTTGAAGCCATGGCGCTGTGATGCAGTTTTACATTAGGCTGAGAAAGTGAGACATGAAATACTGTTTTCTGAGAATTTGTGAACACAAAGTGACTTGAAACCACTTTGGCCATGTAGTTTATCCCATTTGCCATAATTCTGAGTAGGAAACTTGTTTGGAAACACTTAGTTTAAGCCGTGGAGTTGTAATGCAGTTTTATGCTGTTTTTGAGCTTCTCTCGCATGTTTTTGAAACATTGTGTTTTCTTTGAAATAGTCAACACAAAGTCACTTGAAATCACGTTGGCCATGTAGTGTATAGTGTGACTTTTTTTTCATGTTTTGGACAAGTTATAGCTTGACTTTTTTACAATTTAGACGACATATTATAGGGTATCGTGTGTTTGCCATAGTTCTGAGTGCGAAACTTGTTTTTTGTGACTTTTTTTTATCATATTTTAGATGACATGCTATAGTATGACTTTTTTCACATATTTTAGACGACATGACTTTTTGTTTTCTGTGAAATTGCAGACACAAAGTGACATGAAACCACTTTGGCCATGTAGTTTATCCCATTTGCCATAGTTCTGATTCGGAAATTTGTTAGTAAAGACTTAGTTGAAGCCATGGCGCTGTGATGCAGTTTTAAATTAGGCTGAGAAAGTGAGACTTGAAATGCTGTTTTCTGTGAAATTGTTCAAACAAAGTCACATGAAACCACTTTGGCCATGTAGTTTATCCCCATTGCCATAGTTCTGAGTAGGAAACTTGTTAGTAAAGACTGAGTTGAAGCCATGGCGCTGTGATGCAGTTTTACATTAGGCTGAGAAAGTGAGACATGAAATACTGTTTTCTGAGAATTTATGAACACAAAGTGACTTGAAACCACTTTGGCCATGTAGTTTATCCCCATTGCCATAGTTCTGAGTAGGAAACTTGTTAGTAAAGACGTAGTTGAAGCCATGGCGCTGTGATGCAGTTTTACATAAGGCTGAGAAAGTGAGACATGAAATACTGTTTTCTGAGAATTTGTGAACACAAAGTGACTTGAAACCACTTTGGCCATGTAGTTTATCCCCATTGCCATAGTTCTGAGTAGGAAACTTGTTAGTAAAGACTTATTTGAAGCCATGGCGCTGTGATGCAGTTTTACATAAGGCTGAGAAAGTGAGACATGAAATACTGTTTTCTGAGAATTTGTGAACACAAAGTGACTTGAAACCACTTTGGCCATGTAGTTTATCCCATTTGCCATAATTCTGAGTAGGAAACTTGTTTGGAAACACTTAGTTTAAGCCGTGGAGTTGTAATGCAGTTTTATGCTGTTTTTGAGCTTCTCTCGCATGTTTTTGAAACATTGTGTTTTCTTTGAAATAGTCAACACAAAGTCACTTGAAATCACGTTGGCCATGTAGTGTATAGTGTGACTTTTTGTTCATGTTTTGGACATGTTATAGCTTGACTTTTTTACATTTTAGACGACATATTATAGGGTATAGTGTGTTTGCCATAGTTCTGAGTGCGAAACTTGTTTTTTGTGACTTTTTTTTATCATATTTTAGACGACATGCTATAGTATGACTTTTTTGTGTCATATTTTGGACGACATGGTATTTTATGACTTTTTTAACTTTTTGGACGACATGCTATTTTGAGACTTTTTTCACTTTTTGGTTGACATGCTATAGTGTGACTTTTTTCATGTTTTGGACATGTTATAGCTTAACTTTTTTTACATTTTAGACGACATATTATAGGGTATAGTGTGTTTGCCATAGTTCTGAGTGCGAAACTTGTTTTTTGTGACTTTTTTTTATCATATTTTAGACGACATGCTATAGTATGACTTTTTTGTGTCATATTTTGGACGACATGGTATTTTATGACTTTTTTAACTTTTTGGACGACATGCTATTTTGAGACTTTTTTCACTTTTTGGTTGACATGCTATAGTGTGACTTTTTTCATGTTTTGGACATGTTATAGCTTGACTTTTTTATATTTTACACGACATGCTATAGTATGACTTTTTTATCATATTTTAGACGACATGCTATAGTGTGACTTTATTGTGCCATATTTTGGACGACATGCTATAGTGTGACTTTTTTTCATGTTTTGGACATGTTATAACTTGACTTTTTTTTAAATTTTAGACGACATGCGAAAGTATGACTTTTTGATCATATGTTAGACGACATGCTATCGTATGACTTTTTGATCATATTTTAGACAACATGCTATAGTATGACTTTTTGATCATATTTTAGACGACATGCTATCGTATGACTTTTTTTCATATTTTGGACGACATGACTTTTTGTTTTCTGTGAAATTGCAGACACAAAGTGACATGAAACCACTTTGGCCATGTAGTTTATCCCATTTGCCATAGTTCTGATTCGGAAATTTGTTAGTAAAGACTTAGTTGAAACCATGGCGCTGTGATGCAGTTTTAAATTAGGCTGAGAAAGTGAGACTTGAAATGCTGTTTTCTGTGAAATTGTTCAAACAAAGTGACTTGAAACCACTTTGGCCATGTAGTTTATCCCCATTGCCATAGTTCTGAGTAGGAAACTTGTTAGTAAAGACTGAGTTGAAGCAATGGCGCTGTGATGCAGTTTTACATTAGGCTGAGAAAGTGAGACATGAAATACTGTTTTCTGAGAATTTGTGAACACAAAGTGACTTGAAACCACTTTGGCCATGTAGTTTATCCCAATTGCCATAATTCTAAGTAGGAAACTTGTTTGTAAACACTTAGTTTAAGCCGTGGAGCTGTAATGCAGTTTTACGCTGTTTTTGAGCTTCTCTCGCATGTTTTTGAAACATTGTGTTTTCTTTGAAATAGTCAACACAAAGTCACTTGAAATCATGTTGGCCATGTAGCGTATCCCATTTGCCATAGTTCTGAGTAGGAAACTTGTTAGTAAAGACTTAGTTGAAGCCATTTCGCTGTGATGCAGTTTTACATAAGGCTGAGAAAGTGAGACATGAAATACTGTTTTCTGAGAATTTGTGAACACAAAGTGACTTGAAACCACTTTGGCCATGTAGTTTTGCCCATTTGCCATAATTCTGAGTAGGAAACTTGTTTGGAAATACTTAGTTTAAGCCGTGGAGCTGTAATGCAGTTTTACGCTGTTTTTGAGCTTCTCTCGCTTAAATAAGGCTGTTTTTGAAACATTGTGTTTCCTGGAAATTGTTCACACAAAGTGACTTGAAACCACTTTGGCCATGGAGTTTATCCCATTTGCCATAGTTATGATTTGGAAACTTGTTTGTAAACACTTAGTTTAAGCCGTGGAGCTGTAATGCAGTTTTATGCTGTTTTTGAGCTTCTCTCGCTGAAATAAGGCTGTTTTTGAAACATTGTGTTTCCTGGAAATTGTTCACACAAAGTGACTTGAAACCACTTTGGCCATGTAGTTTATCCCAATTGCCATAATTCTAAGTAGGAAACTTGTTTGGAAACACTTAGTTTAAGCCGTGGAGTTGTAATGCAGTTTTATGCTGTTTTTGAGCTTCTCTCGCTGAGATAAGGCTGTTTTTGAAACATTGTGTTTCCTGTGAAATTGTTCACACAAAGTGACTTGAAACCACTTTGGCCATGTAGTTTATCCCATTTGCCATAGTGCTGAGTACGAAACTTGTTTGTAAACACTTAGTTTAAGCCGTGGAGCTGTAATGCAGTTTTATGCTGTTTTTGAGCTTCTCTCGCATGTTTTTGAAACATTGTGTTTTCTTTGAAATAGTCAACACAAAGTCACTTGAAATCACGTTGGCCATGTAGTGTATCCAATTTGCCATAGTCTTGAGTGCGAAACTTGTTTTTTGTGACTTTTTTTTATCATATTTTAGACGACATGTTATAGTATGACTTTTTTCACATATTTTAGACGACATACTATAGTGTGACTTTTTTTCATGTTTTGGACATGTTATAGTGTGACTTTTTTTCATATTTTACACGACGTGGTATAGTCTGAGTTTTTCGTCATATTTTGGATGACATGACTTTTTTTACTTTTTGGACGACATGCTATTTTGAGACTTTTTTCACTTTTTTGATGACGTTATAGTATGACTTTTTTCATATTTTAGACAACTTGTTATAGTCTGACTTTTTTTCATATTTTGGACGACATGCTATATTATGGCTTTTTTTTATATTTTGGACGACATGATATCGTGTGACTTTTTGTCTTATTTTGCACGACATGCTATGGTATGACTTTTTTTCATATTTTGGACACGTTATAGTTTGACTTTTTTATATTTTAGACGACATATTATAGCGTGACTTTTTTTCATATTTTACACGACATGTTATAGTATGATTTTTTTCATGTTTTGGACATGTTATCGTGTGACTTTTTTTCATATTTTACACGACATGCTATAGTATGGATTTTTTATCATATTTTAGACGACATGCTATAGTATGACTTTTTTGTGTCATATTTTGGACGACATGGTATTTTATGACTTTTTTAACTTTTTGGACGACATGCTATTTTGAGACTTTTTTCACTTTTTGGATGACGTTATAGAATGACTTTTTTCATATTTTAGACGACTTGTTATAGCATGACTTTATTTCACTTTTTGGACGACATGCTATAGTGTGACTTTTTTTCATGTTTTGGACATGTTATAGATTTACTTTTTTACATTTTAGACGACATATTATAGCGTGACTTTTTTTCATATTTTCCACGACATGTTATAGTGTGACTTTTTTCATGTTTTGGACATGTTATCATGTGACTTTTTGATTATATTTTAGACGACATGCTATCGTGTGACTTTTTGTCTCATTTTGCACGACACGCTATGGTATGACTTTTTTTCATATTTTGGACATGTTATAGCTTAACTTTTTTATATTTTAGATGACATGTTATAGTGTGAATTTTTTCATGTTTTGGACATGTTATCGTGTGACTTTTTGATTATATTTTAGACGACATGCTATCGTGTGACTTTTTGTCTCATTTTGCACGACATGTTATAGTATGACCTTTTTCATGTTTTGGACATGTTATAGCTTGACTTTTTTTTAAATTTTAGACGACATGCTATAGTATGACTTTTTGATCATATATTAGACAACATGCTATAGTATGACTTTTTGATCATATGTTATACGACATGTTATAGTATGACTTTTTGATCATATTTTAGACGACATGATATCGTATGACTTTTTTTCATATTTTGGACATGTTACAGCTTGACTTTTTTATATTTTACACGACATGCTATAGTATGACTTTTTTATCATATTTTAGACAACGTGACTTTTTGTTTTCTGTGAAATTGCAGACACAAGTGACATGAAACCACTTTGGCCATGTAGTTTATCCCATTTGCCATAGATCTGATTCGGAAACTTGTTTGCAAACACTTAGTTTAAGCCGTGGCGCTGTGATGCAGTTTTACATTAGGCTGAGAAAGTGAGACATGAAATACTGTTTTCTGAGAATTTGTGAACACAAAGTGACTTGAAACCACTTTGGCCATGTAGTTTATCCCATTTGCCATAATTCTGAGTAGGAAACTTGTTTGGAAACACTTAGTTTAAGCCGCGGAGTTTTAATGCAGTTTTATGCTGTTTTTGAGCTTCTCTCGCTGAAATAAGGCTGTTTTTGAAACATTGTGTTTCCTGTGAAATTGTTCACACAAAGTGACTTGAAACTACTTTGGCCATGTAGTTTTTCCCCATTGCCATAGTTCTGAGTAGGAAACTTGTTTGGAAACACTTAGTTTAAGCCGTGGAGCTGTAATGCAGTTTTATGCTGTTTTTGAGCTTCTCTCGCATGTTTTTGAAACCTTGTGTTTTCTTTGAAATAGTCAACACAAAGTCACTTGAAATCACGTTGGCCATGCAGTGTATCCCATTTGCCATAGTCTTGAGTGCGAAACTTGTTTTTTGTGACTTTTTTTTTTTCATATTTTAGACGACATGCTATAGTATGACTTTTTTCACATATGTTAGACGACATACTATAGTGTGACTTTTTTTCATGTTTTGGACATGTTATAGTGTGACTTTTTTTCATATTTTACACGACGTGGTATAGTCAGAGTTTTTCGTCATATTTTGGATGACATGACTTTTTTTACTTTTTGGACGACATGCTATTTTGAGACTTTTTTCACTTTTTTGATGACGTTATAGTATGACTTTTTTCATATTTTAGACGACTTGTTATAGTTTAACTTTTTTTCATATTTTGGACGACATGCTATTTTATGGCTTTTTTTCATATTTTGGACGGTATAGCTTGACTTTTTTTTAAATTTTAGACGACATGCTATAGTATGACTTTTTGATCATATTTTAGACGACATGCTATCGTGTGACTTTTTGTCTTATTTTGCACGACATGCAATGACTTTTTTTCATATTTTGGACATGTTATAGCTTGACTTTTTTATATTTTAGACGACATATTATAGCGTGACTTTTTTTCATATTTTACACGACATGTTATAGTGTGACTTTTTTCACGTTTTGGACATGTTATCGTGTGACTTTTTTTCACATTTTACACGACATGCTATAGTATGAATTTTTTTTTATCATATTTTAGACGACATGCTATAGTATGACTTTTTTGTGTCATATTTTGGACGACATTGTATTTTATGACTTTTTTCATGTTTTGGACATGTTATAGATTTACTTTTTTACATTTTAGATGACATATTATAGGGTGACTTTTTTTCATATTTTACACGACATGTTATAGTGTGACTTTTTTCATGTTGTGGACATGTTATCATGTGACTTTTTGATTATATTTTAGACGACATGCTATCGTGTGACTTTTTGTCTCATTTTGCACGACATGCTATGGTATGACTTTTTTTCATATTTTGGACATGTTATAGCTTGACTTTTTTATATTTTAGACGACATGTTATAGTGTGACTTTTTTCATGTTTTGGACATGTTATCGTGTGACTTTTTGATTATATTTTAGACGACATGCTATCGTGTGACTTTTTGTCTCATTTTGCACGACATGCTATCGTGTGACTTTTTTTCATATTTTACACGACATGTTATAGTATGACTTTTTTCATGTTTTGGACATGTTATAGCTTGACTTTTTTTAAAATTTTAGACGACATGCTATAGTATGACTTTTTGATCATATTTTAGACGACATGCTATCGTGTGACTTTTTGTCTCATTTTGCAGGACATGCTATAGTATGACTTTTTTGTGTCATATTTTGGACGACATGGTATTTTGTGACTTTTTTAACTTTTTGGACGACATGCTATTTTGAGACTTTTTTCACTTTTTGGATGATGTTAAAGTATGACTTTTTTCATATTTTAGACGACATGCTATCGTGTGACTTTTTGTCTTATTTTGCACGTCATGTTATAGTGTGACTTTTTGATCATATTTTAGACGACATGCTATCGTGTGACTTTTTGTCTTATTTTGCACGACATGCTTTGGTCTGACTTTTTTTCATATTTTGGACATGTTTTAGCTTGACTTTTTTATATTTTAGAGGACATATTATAGAGTGACTTTTTTTCATATTTTACACGACATGTTAAAGTATGACTTTTTTCATGTTTTGGACATGTTATCGTGTGACTTTTTTTCATACTTTACACGACATGCTATAGTATGACTTTTTTTTATCATATTTTCGACGACATGCAATAGTGTGACTTTTTTTTATCATATTTTAGACGACATGCTATAGTATGACTTTTTTGTGTCATATTTTGGACGACATGGTATTTTATGACTTTTTTAACTTTTTGGACGACATGCTATTTTGAGACTTTTTTCACTTTTTGGATGACGTTATAGTATGACTTTTTTCATATTTTAGACGACTTGTTATAGCATGACTTTATTTCGCTTTTTGGACGACATGTGACTTTTTTTCATGTTTTGGACATGTTATAGCTTGACTTTTTTACATTTTAGACGACATATTATAGCGTGACTTTTTTTTCATATTTTACACGACGTGGTATAGTCTGAGTTTTTTGATCATATGTTAGACGACATGCTATAGTATGACTTTTTAATAATATGTTAGACGACATGTTATAGCATGACTTTTTGATCATATTTTAGACGACATGTTGTAGTATGACTTTTTGATCATATTTTAGACGACATGCTATAGTATGACTTTTTGATCATATTTTAGACGACATGCTATCGTATGACTTTTTTTTTCATATTTTGGATATGTTATAGCTTGACTTTTTTATATTTTAGACGACATATTATAGCGTGCATTTTTTCATATTTTAAACGACATGCTATAGTCTGAGTTTTTTGATCATATGTTAGACGACATGCTGTAGTATGACTTTTTGATCATATTTTAGACGACATGCTATCATGTGACTTTTCGTCTTATTTTGCACGACATGCTATGGTATGACTTTTTTTCATATTTTGGACATGTTATAGCTTGACTTTTTTATATTTTAGACGACATATTATATCGTGACTTTTTTTCATATTTTACACGACATGTTATAGTATGACTTTTTTCATGTTTTGGACATGTTATAGCTTGACTTTTTTTCATATTTTACACGACATGCTATAGTATGACTTTTTTTTATCATATGTTAGACGACATGCTATAGTATGACTTTTTGATCATATTTTAGACGACATGCAATCGTGTGACTTTTTGTCTTATTTTGCACGACATGCTATAGTATGACTTTTTTTCATTTTTTGGACATGTTATAGCTTGACTTTTTTATATTTTAGACGACATATTATGGCGTGACTTTTTTATCATATTTTAGACGACATGACTTTTTGTTTTCTGTGAAATTGCAGACACAAAGTGACATGAAACCACTTTGGCCATGTAGTTTATCCCATTTGCCATAGTTCTGATTCGGAAACTTGTTTGTAAACACTTAGTTTAAGCCGTGGCGCTGTGATGCAGTTTTACATTAGGCTGAGAAAGTGAGACATGAAATACTGTTTTCTGAGAATTTGTGAACACAAAGTGACTTGAAACCACTTTGGCCATGTAGTTTATCCCATTTGCCATAGTTATGATTCGGAAACTTGTTTGTAAAGACTTAGTTGAAGCCATGGCGCTGTGATGCAGTTTTACATTAGGCTGAGAAAGTGAGACTTGAAATACTGTTTTCTGTGAAATTACAGACACAAAGTGACTTGAAACCATTTTGGCCATGTAGTTTATCCCATTTGCCATAATTCTGAGTAGGAAACTTGTTTGGAAACACTTAGTTTAAGCCGTGGAGTTGTAATGCAGTTTTATGCTGTTTTTGAGCTTCTCTCGCATGTTTTTGAAACCTTGTGTTTTCTTTGAAATAGTCAACACAAAGTCACTTGAAAGCACGTTGGCCATGTAGTGTATCCCATTTGCCATAGTCTTGAGTGCGAAACTTGTTTTTTGTGACTTTTTTCACATATTTTAGACGACGTGGTATAGTCTGAGTTTTTCGTCATATTTTGGATGACATGACTTGTTTTACTTTTTGGACGACATGCTATTTTGAGACTTTTTTCACTTTTTTGATGACGTTATAGTATGACTTTTTTCATATTTTAGACGACATGCTATCGTGTGACTTTTTGTCTTATTTTGCACGTCATGTTATAGTGTGACTTTTTGATCATATTTTAGACGACATGCTATCGTGTGACTTTTTGTCTTATTTTGCACGACATGCTTTGGTCTGACTTTTTTTCATATTTTGGACATGTTTTAGCTTGACTTTTTTTTATTTTAGAGGACATATTATAGAGTGACTTTTTTTCATATTTTACACGACATGTTAAAGTATGACTTTTTTCATGTTTTGGACATGTTATCGTGTGACTTTTTTTCATACTTTACACGACATGCTATAGTATGACTTTTTTTTATCATATTTTCGACGACATGCAATAGTGTGACTTTTTTTTATCATATTTTAGACGACATGCTATAGTATGACTTTTTTGTGTCATATTTTGGACGACATGGTATTTTATGACTTTTTTAACTTTTTGGACGACATGCTATTTTGAGACTTTTTTCACTTTTTGGATGACGTTATAGTATGACTTTTTTCATATTTTAGACGACTTGTTATAGCATGACTTTATTTCGCTTTTTGGACGACATGTGACTTTTTTTCATGTTTTGGACATGTTATAGCTTGACTTTTTTACATTGTAGACGACATATTATAGCGTGACTTTTTTTTCATATTTTACACGACGTGGTATAGTCTGAGTTTTTTGATCATATGTTAGACGACATGCTATAGTATGACTTTTTAATAATATGTTAGACGACATGTTATAGCATGACTTTTTGATCATGTTTTAGACGACATGTTGTAGTATGACTTTTTGATCATATTTTAGACGACATGCTATAGTATGACTTTTTGATCATATTTTAGACGACATGCTATCGTATGACTTTTTTTTTCATATTTTGGATATGTTATAGCTTGACTTTTTTATATTTTAGACGACATATTATAGCGTGCATTTTTTCATATTTTAAACGACATGCTATAGTCTGAGTTTTTTGGTCATATGTTAGACGACATGCTGTAGTATGACTTTTTGATCATATTTTAGACGACATGCTATCATGTGACTTTTCGTCTTATTTTGCACGACATGCTATGGTATGACTTTTTTTCATATTTTGGACATGTTATAGCTTGACTTTTTTATATTTTAGACGACATATTATATCGTGACTTTTTTTCATATTTTACACGACATGTTATAGTTTGACTTTTTTCATGTTTTGGACATGTTATAGCTTGACTTTTTTTTCATATTTTACAGGACATGCTATAGTATGACTTTTTTTTATCATATGTTAGACGACATGCTATAGTATGACTTTTTGATCATATTTTAGACGACATGCAATCGTGTGACTTTTTGTCTTATTTTGCACGACATGCTATGGTATGACTTTTTTTCATTTTTTGGACATGTTATAGCTTGACTTTTTTATATTTTAGACGACATATTATGGCGTGACTTTTTTTCATATTTTACACGACATGCTATAGTATGACTTTTTTATCATATTTTAGACGACATGACTTTTTGTTTTCTGTGAAATTGCAGACACAAAGTGACATGAAACCACTTTGGCCATGTAGTTTATCCCATTTGCCATAGTTCTGATTCGGAAACTTGTTTGTAAACACTTAGTTTAAGCCGTGGCGCTGTGATGCAGTTTTACATTAGGCTGAGAAAGTGAGACATGAAATACTGTTTTCTGAGAATTTGTGAACACAAAGTGACTTGAAACCACTTTGGCCATGTAGTTTATCCCATTTGCCATAGTTATGATTCGGAAACTTGTTTGTAAAGACTTAGTTGAAGCCATGGCGCTGTGATGCAGTTTTACATTAGGCTGAGAAAGTGAGACTTGAAATGCTGTTTTCTGTGAAATTACAGACACAAAGTGACTTGAAACCATTTTGGCCATGTAGTTTATCCCATTTGCCATAATTCTGAGTAGGAAACTTGTTTAGAAACACTTAGTTTAAGCCGTGGAGTTGTAATGCAGTTTTATGCTGTTTTTGAGTTTCTCTCGCATGTTTTTGAAACCTTGTGTTTTCTTTGAAATAGTCAACACAAAGTCACTTGAAAGCACGTTGGCCATGTAGTGTATCCCATTTGCCATAGTCTTGAGTGCGAAACTTGTTTTTTGTGACTTTTTTCACATATTTTAGACGACGTGGTATAGTCTGAGTTTTTCGTCATATTTTGGATGACATGACTTGTTTTACTTTTTGGACGACATGCTATTTTGAGACTTTTTTCACTTTTTTGATGACGTTATAGTATGACTTTTTTCATATTTTGGACGACATGCTATATTATGGCTTTTTTTCATATTTTGGACGTTATAGCTTGACTTTTTTTTAAATTTTAGACGACATGCTATAGTATGACTTTTTGATCATATTTTAGACGACATGCTATCGTGTGACTATTTGTCTTATTTTGCACGACATGCTATGGTATGACTTTTTTTCATATTTTGGACGTTATAGCTCGACTTTTTTATATTTTAGACGACATATTATAGCGTGACTTTTTTTCATATTTTACACGACATGTTATAGTATGACTTTTTTCATGTTTTGGACATGTTATCGTGTGACTTTTTTTCATATTTTACACGACATGCTTTAGTATGACTTTTTTTTATCATATTTTAGACGACATGCAATAGTGTGACTTTTTTATCATATTTTAGACGACATGCTATAGTATGACTTTTTTGTGTCATATTTTGGACGACATGGTATTTTATGACTTTTTTAACTTTTTGGACGTCATGCTATTTTGAGACTTTTTTCAATTTTTGGATGACGTTATAGTATGACTTTTTTCATATTTTAGACGACTTGTTATAGCATGACTTTATTTCACTTTTTGGACGACATGCTATATCATCACTTTTTTCATATTTTGGACGACATGCTATAGTTTGACTTTTTTTTTTACATATTTTAGACGACATACTATAGTGTGACTTTTTTTAATGTTTTGGACATGTTATAGTGTGACTTTTTTTCATATTTTACACGACATGCTATAGTCTGAGTTTTTTGATCATATGATAGACGACATGCTATAGTATGACTTTTTGATCATATTTTAGACGACATGCTATCGTGTGACTTTTTGTCTTATTTTGCACGACATGCTATGGTATGACTTTTTTTCATATTTTGGACATGTTATAGCTTGACTTTTTTATATTTTAGATGACATATTATAGCGTGACTTTTTTTCATATTTTACACGACATGACTTTTTGTTTTCTGTGAAATTGCAGACAAAAAGTGACATGAAACCACTTTGGCCATGTAGTTTATCCCATTTGCCATAGTTCTGATTCGGAAACTTGTTTGTAAACACTTAGTTTAAGCCGTGGCGCTGTGATGCAGTTTTACATTTGGCTGAGAAAGTGAGACATGAAATACTGTTTTCTGAGAATTTGTGAACACAAAGTGACTTGAAACCACTTTGGCCATGTAGTTTATCCCATTTGCCATAGTGCTGAGTACGAAACTTGTTTTCAACACTTAGTTTAAGCCGTTGCACTGTGATGCAGTTCAACATTAGGCTGAGAAAGTGAGACATGAAATACTGTTTTCTGAGAATTTGTGAACACAAAGTGACTTGAAACCACTTTGGCCATGTAGTTTATCCCATTTGCCATAGTTATGATTCGGAAACTGGTTTGTAAACACTTAGTTTAAGCCGTGGCGCTGTGATGCAGTTTTATGCTGTATTTGAGCTTCTCTCGCTGAGATAAGGCTGTTTTTGAAACATTGTGTTTCCTGTGAAATTGTTCACACAAAGTGACTTGAAACCACTTAGGCCATGTAGTTTATCCCAAAGGCCATAATTCTGAGTAGGAAACTTGTTAGTAAAGACTTAGTTGAAGCCATGGCGCTGTGATGCAGTTTTACATTAGGCTGAGAAAGTGAGACTTGAAATGCTGTTTTCTGTGAAATTACAGACACAAAGTGACTTGAAACCATTTTGGCCATGTAGTTTATCCCATTTGCCATAATTCTGAGTAGGAAACTTGTTTGGAAACACTTAGTTTAAGCCGTGGAGCTGTAATGCAGTTTTATGCTGTTTTTGAGCTTCTCTCGCTGAAACAAAGCTGTTTTTGAAACATTGTGTTTCCTGTGAAAATGTTCACACAAAGTGACTTGAAACCACTTTGGCCATGTAGTTTATCCCATTTGCCATAGTGCTGAGTACGAAACTTGTTTTCAACACTTAGTTTAAGCCGTTGCACTGTGATGCAGTTCTACATTAGGCTGAGAAAGTGAGACATTAAATACTGTTTTCTGAGAATTTGTGAACACAAAGTGACTTGAAACCACTTTGGCCATGTAGTTTATCCCATTTGCCATAGTTATGATTCGGAAACTTGTTTGTAAAGACTTAGTTGAAGCCATGGCGCTGTGATGCAGTTTTACATTAGGCTGAGAAAGTGAGACTTGAAATGCTGTTTTCTGTGAAATTACAGACACCAAGTGACTTGAAACCATTTTGGCCATGTAGTTTATCCCATTTGCCATAATTCTGAGTAGGAAACTTGTTTGGAAACACTTAGTTTAAGCCGTGGAGTTGTAATGCAGTTTTATGCTGTTTTTGAGCTTCTCTCGCTGAAATAAGGCTGTTCTTGAAACATTGTGTTTCCTGTGAAATTGTTCACACAAAGTGACTTGAAACCACTTTTGCCATGTAGTTTATCCCAATTGCCATAATTCTAAGTAGGAAACTTGTTTGGAAACACTTAGTTTAAGCCGTGGAGCTGTAATGCAGTTTTATGCTGTTTTTGAGCTTCTCTCGCATGTTTTTGAAACCTTGTGTTTTCTTTGAAATAGTCAACACAAAGTCACTTGAAATCACGTTGGCCATGTAGTGTATCCCATTTACCATAGTCTTGAGTGCGAAACTTGTTTTTTTGTGACTTTTTTCACATATTTTAGACGACGTGGTATAGTCTGAGTTTTTCGTCATATTTTGGATGACATGACTTTTTTTACTTTTTGGACGACATGCTATTTTGAGACTTTTTTCACTTTTTTGATGACGTTATAGTATGACTTTTTTCATATTTTAGACGACTTGTTACAGTTTGACTTTTTTTCATATTTTGGACGACATGCTATATTATGGCTTTTTTTTCATATTTTGGACGTTATAGCTTGACTTTTTTTTAAATTTTAGACGACATGCTATAGTATGACTTTTTGATCATATTTTAGACGACATGCTATCGTGTGACTTTTTGTCTTATTTTGCACGACATGCTATGGTATGACTTTTTTTCATTTTTTGGACATGTTGTAGCTTGACTTTTTTATATTTTAGATGACATATTATAGCGTGACTTTTTTTCATATTTTACACGACATGACTTTTTGTTTTCTGTGAAATTGCAGACACAAAGTGACATGAAACCACTTTGGCCATGTAGTTTATCCCATTTGCCATAATTCTGAGTAGGAAACTTGTTTGGAAACACTTAGTTTAAGCCGTGGAGTTGTAATGCAGTTTTATGCTGTTTTTGATCTTCTCTCGCTGAAATAACGCTGTTTTTGAAACATTGTGTTTCCTGTGAAATTGTTCACACAAAGTGACTTGAAACCACTTTTGCCATGTAGTTTATCCCAATTGCCATAATTCTAAGTAGGAAACTTGTTTGGAAACACTTAGTTTAAGCCGTGGAGCTGTAATGCAGTTTTATGCTGTTTTTGAGCTTCTCTCGCATGTTTTTGAAACCTTGTGTTTTCTTTGAAATAGTCAACACAAAGTCACTTGAAATCACGTTGGCCATGTAGTGTATCCCATTTGCCATATTCTTGAGTGCGAAACTTGTTTTTTTGTGACTTTTTTCACATATTTTAGACGACGTGGTATAGTCTGAGTTTTTCGTCATATTTTGGATGACATGACTTTTTTTACTTTTTGGACGACATGCTATTATGAGACTTTTTTCACTTTTTTGATGACGTTATAGTATGACTTTTTTCATATTTTAGACGACTTGTTATAGTATGACTTTTTTCGTATTTTGGACGACATGCTATATTATGGCTTTTTTTTCATATTTTGGACTTTATAGCTTGACTTTTTTTTAAATTTTAGACGACATGCTATAGTATGACTTTTTGATCATTTTTTAGACGACATGCTATCGTGTGACTTTTTGTCTTATTTTGCACGACATGCTATGGTATGACTTTTTTGTGTCATATTTTGGACGACATACTATAGTGTGACTTTTTTTCATATTTTACACGACATGCTATAGTCTGAGTTTTTTGATCATATGTTAGACGACATGCTATAGTATGACTTTTTGATCATATTTTAGACGACATGCTATCGTGTGACTTTTTGTCTTATTTTGCACGACATGCTATGGTATGACTTTTTTTCATATTTTGGACATGTTATAGCTTGACTTTTTTATATTTTAGATGACATATTATAGCGTGACTTTTTTTCATATTTTACACGACATGACTTTTTGTTTTCTGTGAAATTGCAGACAAAAAGTGACATGAAACCACTTTGGCCATGTAGTTTATCCCATTTGCCATAGTTCTGATTCGGAAACTTGTTTGTAAACACTTAGTTTAAGCCGTGGCGCTGTGATGCAGTTTTACATTAGGCTGAGAAAGTGAGACATGAAATACTGTTTTCTGAGAATTTGTGAACACAAAGTGACTTGAAACCACTTTGGCCATGTAGTTTATCCCATTTGCCATAGTGCTGAGTACGAAACTTGTTTTCAACACTTAGTTTAAGCCGTTGCACTGTGATGCAGTTCAACATTAGGCTGAGAAAGTGAGACATGAAATACTGTTTTCTGAGAATTTGTGAACACAAAGTGACTTGAAACCACTTTGGCCATGTAGTTTATCCCATTTGCCATAGTTATGATTCGGAAACTTGTTTGTAAAGACTTAGTTGAAGCCATGGCGCTGTGATGCAGTTTTACATTAGGCTGAGAAAGTGAGACTTGAAATGCTGTTTTCTGTGAAATTACAGACACCAAGTGACTTGAAACCATTTTGGCCATGTAGTTTATCCCATTTGCCATAATTCTGAGTAGGAAACTTGTTTGGAAACACTTAGTTTAAGCCGTGGAGTTGTAATGCAGTTTTATGCTGTTTTTGAGCTTCTCTCGCTGAAATAAGGCTATTTTTGAAACATTGTGTTTCCTGTGAAATTGTTCACACAAAGTGACTTGAAACCACTTTTGCCATGTAGTTTATCCCAATTGCCATAATTCTAAGTAGGAAACTTGTTTGGAAACACTTAGTTTAAGCCGTGGAGCTGTAATGCAGTTTTATGCTGTTTTTGAGCTTCTCTCGCATGTTTTTGAAACCTTGTGTTTTCTTTGAAATAGTCAACACAAAGTCACTTGAAATCACGTTGGCCATGTAGTGTATCCCATTTGCCATAGTCTTGAGTGCGAAACTTGTTTTTTTGTGACTTTTTTCACATATTTTAGACGACGTGGTATAGTCTGAGTTTTTCGTCATATTTTGGATGACATGACTTTTTTTACTTTTTGGACGACATGCTATTTTGAGACTTTTTTCACTTTTTTGATGACGTTGTAGTATAACTTTTTTCATATTTTAGACGACTTGTTATAGTATGACTTTTTTTCATATTTTGGACGACATGCTATATTATGGCTTTTTTTTTCATATTTGGGACGTTATAGCTTGACTTTTTTTTAAATTTTAGACGACATGCTATAGTATGACTTTTTGATCATATTTTAGACGACATGCTATCGTGTGAGTTTTTGTCTTATTTTGCACGACATGCTATGGTATGACTTTTTTTCATATTTTGGACATGTTATAGCTTGACTTTTTTATATTTTAGACGACATATTATAGCGTGACTTTTTTTCATATTTTACACGACATGCTATAGTATGACTTTTTTTTATCATATTTTAGACGACATGCAATAGTGTGACTTTTTTATCATATTTTAGACGACATGCTATAGTATGACTTTTTTGTGTCATAATTTGGACGACATGGTATTTTATGACTTTTTTAACTTTTTGGACGAAATGCTATTTTGAGACTTTTTTCACTTTTTGGATGACGTTATAGTATGACTTTTTTCATATTTTAGACGACTTGTTATAGCGTGACTTTATTTCACTTTTTGGACGACATGCTATATTATGACTTTTTTTCATATTTTGGACGACATGCTATAGTTTGACTTTTTTTACATATTTTAGACGACATACTATAGTGTGACTTTTTTTCATGTTTTGGACATGTTATAGTGTGACTTTTTTTCATATTTTACACGACATGCTATAGTATAACTTTTTTTTTTATCATATGTTAGACGAAATGCTATAGTATGACTTTTTGATCATATGTTGGACGACATGCTATCGTGTGACTTTTTGTCTTATTTTGCACGACATGCTATGGTATGACTTTTTTTCATTTTTTGGACATGTTATAGCTTGACTTTTTTATATTTTAGACGACATATTATAGCGTGACTTTTTTTCATATTTTACACGACATGCTATAGTATGACTTTTTTATCATATTTTAGACGACATGACTTTTTGTTTTCTGTGAAATTGCAGACACAAAGTGACATGAAACCAATTTGGCCATGTAGTTTATCCCATTTGCCATAGTTCTGATTCGGAAACTTGTTTGTAAACACTTAGTTTAAGCCGTGGCGCTGTGATGCAGTTTTACATTAGGCTGAGAAAGTGAGACATGAAATACTGTTTTCTGAGAATTTGTGAACACAAAGTGACTTGAAACCACTTTGGCCATGTAGTTTATCCCATTTGCCATAATTCTGAGTAGGAAACTTGTTTGGAAACACTTAGTTTAAGCCCTGGAGCTGTAATGCAGTTTTATGCTGTTTTTGAGCTTCTCTCGCTGAAATAAGGCTGTTTTTGAAACATTGTGTTTCCTGTGAAAATGTTCACACAAAGTGACTTGAAACCACTTTGGCCATGTAGTTTATCCCATTTGCCATAGTGCTGAGTACGAAACTTGTTTTCAACACTTAGTTTAAGCCGTTGCACTGTGATGCAGTTCTACATTAGGCTGAGAAAGTGAGACATTAAATACTGTTTTCTGAGAATTTGTGAACACAAAGAGACTTGAAACCACTTTGGCCATGTAGTTTATCCCATTTGCCATAGATATGATTCGGAAACTTGTTTGTAAAGACTTAGTTGAAGCCATGGCGCTGTGATGCAGTTTTACATTAGGCTGAGAAAGTGAGACATGAAATACTGTTTTCTGAGAATTTGTGAACACAAAGTGACTTGAAACCACTTTGGCCATGTAGTTTATCCCAAATGGCCATAATTCTGAGTAGGAAACTTGTTAGTAAAGACTTAGTTGAAGCCATGGCGCTGTGATGCAGTTTTACATTAGGCTGAGAAAGTGAGACTTGAAATGCTGTTTTCTGTGAAATTACAGACACAAAGTGACTTGAAACCATTTTGGCCATGTAGTTTATCCCATTTGCCATAATTCTGAGTAGGAAACTTGTTTGGAAACACTTAGTTTAAGCCGTGGCGCTGTGATGCAGTTTTATGCTGTATTTGAGTTTCTCTCGCTGAGATAAGGCTGTTTTTGAAACATTGTGTTTCCTGTGAAATTCTTCACACAAAGTGACTTGAAACTACTTTGGCCATGTAGTTTATCCCAAAGGCCACAATTCTGAGTAGGAAACTTGTTAGTAAAGACTTAGTTGAAGCCATGGCGCTGTGGTGCAGTTTTACATTAGGCTGAGAAAGTGAGACTTGAAATGCTGTTTTCTGTGAAATTACAGACACAAAGTGACTTGAAACCATTTTGGCCATGTAGTTTATCCCATTTGCCATAATTCTGAGTAGGAAACTTGTTTGGAAACACTTAGTTTAAGCCGTGGAGCTGTAATGCAGTTTTATGCTGTATTTGAGCTTCTCTCGCTGAAATAAGGCTGTTTTTGAAACATTGTGTTTCCTGTGAAAATGTTCACACAAAGTGACTTGAAACCACTTTGGCCATGTAGTTTATCCCATTTGCCATAGTGCTGAGTACGAAACTTGTTTTCAACACTTAGTTTAAGCCGTTGCACTGTGATGCAGTTCTACATTAGGCTGAGAAAGTGAGACATGAAATACTGTTTTCTGAGAATTTGTGAACACAAAGTGACTTGAAACCATTTTGGCCATGTAGTTTATCCCATTTGCCATAATTCTGAGTAGGAAACTTGTTTGGAAACACTTAGTTTAAGCCGTGGATCTGTAATGCAGTTTTATGCTGTTTTTGAGCTTCTCTCGCATGTTTTTGAAACCTTGTGTTTTCTTTGAAATAGTCAACACAAAGTCACTTGAAATCACGTTGGCCATGTGGTGTATCCCATTTGCCATAGTCTTGAGTGCGAAACTTGTTTTTTGTGACTTTTTTCACGTATTTTAGACGACATGCTATGGTATGACTTTTTTGTTTCATATTTTGGAAGACATGGTATTTTATGACTTTTTTAACTTTTTGGACGACATGCTATTTTGAGACTTTTTTCACTTTTTGGATGACGTTATAGTATGACTTTTTTCATATTTTAGACGACTTGTTATAGCATGACTTTATTTCACTTTTTGGACGACATGCTATAGTGTGACTTTTTTTCATGTTTTGGACATGTTATAGCTTGACTTTTTTACATTTTAGACGACATATTATAGCGTGACTTTTTTCATATTTTACACGACATGTTATAGTATGACTTTTTTCATGTTTTTGACATGTTATCGTGTGATTTTTTGATTATATTTTCGACGACATGCTATCGTGTGACTTTTTGTCTCATTTTGCACGACATGCTATGGTATGACTTTTTTTCATATTTTGGACATGTTATAGCTTGACTTTTTTATATTTTAGACAACATATTATTGCGTGACTTTTTTCATATTTTACACGACATGTTATAGTATGACTTTTTTCATGTTTTGGACATGTTATAGCTTGACTTTTTATTAAATTTTTGACGACATGCTATAGCATGACTTTTTGATCATATTTTAGACAACATGCTATAGTATGACTTTTTGATCTTATGTTAGACGACATGTTATAGTATGACTTTTTTTCATATTTTGGACATGTTATAGCTTGACTTTTTAATATTTTAGACGACATATTATAGCGTGACTTTTTTTCATATTTTACACGACATGCTATAGTATGACATTTTTAATCATATTTTAGACGACATGACTTTTTGTTTTCTGTGAAATTGCAGACACAAAGTGACATGAAACCACTTTGGCCATGTAGTTTATCCCATTTGCCATAGTTCTGATTCGGAAACTTGTTTGTAAACACTTAGTTTAAGCCGTGGCGCTGTGATGCAGTTTTATGCTGTATTTGAGCTTCTCTCGCTGAGATAAGGCTGTTTTTGAAACATTGTGTTTCCTGTGAAATTGTTCACACAAAGTGACTTGAAACCACTTTGGCCATGTAGTTTATCCCAAAGGCCATAATTCTGAGTAGGAAACTTGTTAGTAAAGACTTAGTTGAAGCCATGGCGCTGTGATGCAGTTTTACATTAGGCTGAGAAAGTGAGACTTGAAATGCTGTTTTCTGTGAAATTACAGACACAAAGTGAATTGAAACCATTTTGGCCATGTATTTTATCCCATTTGCCATAATTCTGAGTAGGAAACTTGTTTGGAAACACTTAGTTTAAGCCGTGGAGCTGTAATGCAGTTTTATGCTGTTTTTGAGCTTCTCTCGCTGAAATAAGGCTGTTTTTGAAACATTGTGTTTCCTGTGAAATTGTTCACACAAAGTGACTTGAAACCACTTTGGCCATGTAGTTTATCCCAATTGCCATAATTCTAAGTAGGAAACTTGTTTGGAAACACTTAGTTTAAGCCGTGAAGTTGTAATGCAGTTTTACGCTGTTTTTGAGCTTCTCTCGCTGAAATAAGGCTGTTTTTGAAACATTGTGTTTCCTGTGAAATTGTTCACACAAAGTGACTTGAAACCACTTTGGCCATGTAGTTTTTCCCATTTGCCATAGTGCTGAGTACGAAACTTGTTTTCAACACTTAGTTTAAGCCGTTGCACTGTGATGCAGTTCTACATTAGGCTGAGAAAGTGAGACATTAAATACTGTTTTTCTGAGAATTTGTGAACACAAAGTGACTTGAAACCACTTTGGCCATGTAGTTTATCCCATTTGCCATAGTTATGATTCGGAAACTTGTTTGTAAAGACTTAGTTGAAGCCATTGCGCTGTGATGCAGTTTTATGCTGTTTTTGAGCTTCTCTCGCATGTTTTTGAAACCTTGTGTTTTCTTTGAAATAGTCAACACAAAGTCACTTGAAATCACGTTGGCCATGTAGTGTATCCCATTTGCCATAGTCTTGAGTGCGAAACTTGTTTTTTGTGACTTTTTTTTTTTCATATTTTAGACGACATGCTATAGTATGACTTTTTTCACATATGTTAGACGACATACTATAGTGTGACTTTTTTTCATATTTTGGATGTTATAGCTTGACTTTTTTTTAAATTTTAGACGACATGCTATAGTATGACTTTTTGATCATATTTTAGACGACATGCTATCGTGTGACTTTTTGTCTTATTTTGCACGACATGCTATGGTATGACTTTTTTTCATATTTTGGACATGTTATAGCTTGACTTTTTTATATTTTAGACGACATATTATAGCGTGACTTTTTTTCATATTTTACACGACATGTTTTTGTATGACTTTTTTCATGTTTTGGACATGTTGTCGTGTGACTTTTTTTCATATTTTACACGACATGCTTTAGTATGACTTTTTTTTATCATATTTTAGACGACATGCAATAGTGTGACTTTTTTATCATATTTTAGACGACATGCTATAGTATGACTTTTTTGTGTCATATTTTGGACGACATGGTATTTTATGACTTTTTTAACTTTTTGGACGACATGCTATTTTGAGACTTTTTTCACTTTTTGGATGACGTTATAGTATGACTTTTTTCATATTTTAGACGACTTGTTATAGCATGACTTTATTTCACTTTTTGGACGACATGCTATATCATGACTTTTTTTCATATTTTGGACGACATGCTATAGTTTGACTTTTTTTACATATTTTAGACGACATACTATAGTGTGACTTTTTTTCATGTTTTGGACATGTTATAGTATGACTTTTTGATCATATTTTAGACGACATGCTATCGTGTGACTTTTTGTCTTATTTTGCACGACATGCTATGGTATGACTTTTTTTCATATTTTGGACATGTTATAGCTTGACTTTTTTATATTTTAGACGACATATTATAGCGTGACTTTTTTTCATATTTTACACGACATGCTATAGTATGACTTTTTTATCATATTTTAGACGACATGACTTTTTGTTTTCTGTGAAATTGCAGACACAAAGTGACATGAAACCACTTTGGCCATGTAGTTTATCCCATTTGCCATAGTTCTGATTCGGAAACTTGTTTGGAAACACTTAGTTTAAGCCGTGGAGCTGTAATGCAGTTTTATGCTGTTTTTGAGCTTCTCTCGCATGTTTTTGAAACCTTGTGTTTTCTTTGAAATAGTCAACACAAAGTCACTTGAAAGCACGTTGGCCATGTAGTGTATCCCATTTGCCATAGTCTTGAGTGCGAAACTTGTTTTTTGTGACTTTTTTCACATATTTTAGACGACGTGGTATAGTCTGAGTTTTTCGTCATATTTTGGATGACATGACTTTTTTTACTTTTTGGACGACATGCTATTTTGAGACTTTTTTCACTTTTTTGATGACGTTATAGTATGACTTTTTTCATATTTTGGACGACATGCTATATTATGGCTTTTTTTTCATATTTTGGACGTTATAGCTTGACTTTTTTTTAAATTTTAGACGACATGCTATAGTATGACTTTTTGATCATATTTTAGACGACATGCTATCGTGTGACTTTTTGTCTTATTTTGCACGACATGCTATGGTATGACTTTTTTTCATGTTTTGGACGTTATAGCTCGACTTTTTTATATTTTAGACGACATATTATAGAGTGACTTTTTTTCATATTTTACACGACATGACTTTTTGTTTTCTGTGAAATTGCAGACAAAAAGTGACATGAAACCACTTTGGCCATGTAGTTTATCCCATTTGCCATAGTTCTGATTCGGAAACTTGTTTGTAAACACTTAGTTTAAGCCGTGGCGCTGTGATGCAGTTTTACATTAGGCTGAGAAAGTGAGACATGAAATACTGTTTTCTGAGAATTTGTGAACACAAAGTGACTTGAAACCACTTTGGCCATGTAGTTTATCCCATTTGCCACAGTGCTGAGTATGAAACTTGTTTTCAACACTTAGTTTAAGCCGTTGCGCTGTGATGCAGTTCTACATTAGGCTGAGAAAGTGAGACATGAAATACTGTTTTCTGAGAATTTGTGAACACAAAGTGACTTGAAACCACTTTGGCCATGTAGTTTATCCCATTTGCCATAGTTATGATTCGAAAACTTGTTTGTAAACACTTAGTTTAAGCCGTGGCGCTGTGATGCAGTTTTATGCTGTATTTGAGTTTCTCTCGCTGAGATAAGGCTGTTTTTGAAACATTGTGTTTCCTGTGAAATTGTTCACACAAAGTGACTTGAAAGTACTTTGGCCATGTAGTTTATCCCAAAGGCCACAATTCTGAGTGGGAAACTTGTTAGTAAAGACTTAGTTGAAGCCATGGCGCTGTGATGCAGTTTTACATTAGGCTGAGAAAGTGAGACTTGAAATGCTGTTTTCTGTGAAATTACAGACACAAAGTGACTTGAAACCATTTTGGCCATGTAGTTTATCCCATTTGCCATAATTCTGAGTAGGAAACTTGTTTGGAAACACTTAGTTTAAGCCGTGGAGCTGTAATGCAGTTTTATGCTGTTTTTGAGCTTCTCTCGCTGAAATAAGGCTGTTTTTGAAACATTGTGTTTCCTGTGAAATTGTTCACACAAAGTGACTTGAAACCACTTTGGCCATGTTGTTTATCCCATTTGCCATAGTGCTGAGTACGAAACTTGTGTTCAACACTTAGTTTAAGCCGTTGCACTGTGATGCAGTTCTACATTAGGCTGAGAATGTGAGACATTAAATACTGTTTTCTGAGAATTTGTGAACACAAAGTGACTTGAAACCACTTTGGCCATGTAGTTTATCCCATTTGCCATAGTTATGATTCGGAAACTTGTTTGTAAAGACTTAGTTGAAGCCATGGCGCTGTGATGCAGTTTTACATTAGGCTGAGAAAGTGAGACTTGAAATGCTGTTTTCTGTGAAATTACAGACACAAAGTGACTTGAAACCATTTTGGCCATGTAGTTTATCCCATTTGCCATAATTCTGAGTAGGAAACTTGTTTGGAAACACTTAGTTTAAGCCGTGGAGTTGTAATGCAGTTTTACGCTGTTTTTGAGCTTCTCTCGCTGAAATAAGGCTGTTTTTGAAACATTGTGTTTCCTGTGAAATTGTTCACACAAAGTGACTTGAAACCACTTTGGCCATGTAGTTTATCCCAATTGCCATAATTCTAAGTAGGAAACTTGTTTGGAAACACTTAGTTTAAGCCGTGGAGCTGTAATGCAGTTTTATGCTGTTTTTGAGCTTCTCTCGCATGTTTTTGAAACCTTGTGTTTTCTTTGAAATAGTCAACACAAAGTCACTTGAAAGCACGTTGGCCATGTAGTGTATCCCATTTGCCATAGTCTTGAGTGCGAAACTTGTTTTTTGTGACTTTTTTCACATATTTTAGACGACGTGGTATAGTCTGAGTTTTTCGTCATATTTTGGATGACATGACTTTTTTTACTTTTTGGACGACATGCTATTTTGAGACTTTTTTCACTTTTTTGATGACGTTATAGTATGACTTTTTTCATATTTTGGACGACATGCTATATTATGGCTTTTTTTTCATATTTTGGACGTTATAGCTTGACTTTTTTTTAAATTTTAGACGACATGCTATAGTATGACTTTTTGATCATATTTTAGACGACATGCTATCGTGTGACTTTTTGTCTTATTTTGCACGACATGCTATGGTATGACTTTTTTTCATGTTTTGGACGTTATAGCTCGACTTTTTTATATTTTAGACGACATATTATAGAGTGACTTTTTTTTCATATTTTACACGACATGTTTTTGTATGACTTTTTTCATGTTTTGGACATGTTGTCGTGTGACTTTTTTTCATATTTTACACGACATGCTTTAGTATGACTTTTTTTTATCATATTTTAGACGACATGCAATAGTGTGACTTTTTTATCATATTTTAGACGACATGCTATAGTATGACTTTTTTGTGTCATATTTTGGACGACATGGTATTTTATGACTTTTTTAACTTTTTGGACGACATGCTATTTTGAGACTTTTTTCACTTTTTGGATGACGTTATAGTATGACTTTTTTCATATTTTAGACGACTTGTTATAGCATGACTTTATTTCACTTTTTGGACGACATGCTATATCATGACTTTTTTTCATATTTTGGACGACATGCTATAGTTTGACTTTTTTTACATATTTTAGACGACATACTATAGTGTGACTTTTTTTCATGTTTTGGACATGTTATAGTATGACTTTTTGATCATATTTTAGACGACATGCTATCGTGTGACTTTTTGTCTTATTTTGCACGACATGCTATGGTATGACTTTTTTCATATTTTGGACATGTTATAGCTTGACTTTTTTATATTTTAGACGACATATTATAGCGTGACTTTTTTTCATATTTTACACGACATGCTATAGTATGACTTTTTTATCATATTTTAGACGACATGACTTTTTGTTTTCTGTGAAATTGCATACACAAAGTGACATGAAACCACTTTGGCCATGTAGTTTATCCCATTTGCCATAGTTCTGATTCGGAAACTTGTTTGTAAACACTTAGTTTAAGCCGTGGCGCTGTGATGCAGTTTTACATTAGGCTGAGAAAGTGAGACATGAAATACTGTTTTCTGAGAATTTGTGAACACAAAGTGACTTGAAACCACTTTGGCCATGTAGTTTATCCCATTTGCCACAGTGCTGAGTATGAAACTTGTTTTCAACACTTAGTTTAAGCCGTTGCGCTGTGATGCAGTTCTACATTAGGCTGAGAAAGTGAGACATGAAATACTGTTTTCTGAGAATTTGTGAACACAAAGTGACTTGAAACCACTTTGGCCATGTAGTTTATCCCATTTGCCATAGTTATGATTCGAAAACTTGTTTGTAAACACTTAGTTTAAGCCGTGGCGCTGTGATGCAGTTTTATGCTGTATTTGAGTTTCTCTCGCTGAGATAAGGCTGTTTTTGAAACATTGTGTTTCCTGTGAAATTGTTCACACAAAGTGACTTGAAAGTACTTTGGCCATGTAGTTTATCCCAAAGGCCACAATTCTGAGTAGGAAACTTGTTAGTAAAGACTTAGTTGAAGCCATGGCGCTGTGATGCAGTTTTACATTAGGCTGAGAAAGTGAGACTTGAAATGCTGTTTTCTGTGAAATTACAGACACAAAGTGACTTGAAACCATTTTGGCCATGTAGTTTATCCCATTTGCCATAATTCTGAGTAGGAAACTTGTTTGGAAACACTTAGTTTAAGCCGTGGAGCTGTAATGCAGTTTTATGCTGTTTTTGAGCTTCTCTCGCTGAAATAAGGCTGTTTTTGAAACATTGTGTTTCCTGTGAAATTGTTCACACAAAGTGACTTGAAACCACTTTGGCCATGTTGTTTATCCCATTTGCCATAGTGCTGAGTACGAAACTTGTGTTCAACACTTAGTTTAAGCCGTTGCACTGTGATGCAGTTCTACATTAGGCTGAGAATGTGAGACATTAAATACTGTTTTCTGAGAATTTGTGAACACAAAGTGACTTGAAACCACTTTGGCCATGTAGTTTATCCCACTTGCCATAGTTATGATTCGGAAACTTGTTTGTAAAGACTTAGTTGAAGCCATGGCGCTGTGATGCAGTTTTACATTAGGCTGAGAAAGTGAGACTTGAAATGCTGTTTTCTGTGAAATTACAGACACAAAGTGACTTGAAACCATTTTGGCCATGTAGTTTATCCCATTTGCCATAATTCTGAGTAGGAAACTTGTTTGGAAACACTTAGTTTAAGCCGTGGAGTTGTAATGCAGTTTTACGCTGTTTTTGAGCTTCTCTCGCTGAAATAAGGCTGTTTTTGAAACATTGTGTTTCCTGTGAAATTGTTCACACAAAGTGACTTGAAACCACTTTGGCCATGTAGTTTATCCCAATTGCCATAATTCTAAGTAGGAAACTTGTTTGGAAACACTTAGTTTAAGCCGTGGAGCTGTAATGCAGTTTTATGCTGTTTTTGAGCTTCTCTCGCATGTTTTTGAAACCTTGTGTTTTCTTTGAAATAGTCAACACAAAGTCACTTGAAAGCACGTTGGCCATGTAGTGTATCCCATTTGCCATAGTCTTGAGTGCGAAACTTGTTTTTTGTGACTTTTTTCACATATTTTAGACGACGTGGTATAGTCTGAGTTTTTCGTCATATTTTGGATGACATGACTTTTTTTACTTTTTGGACGACATGCTATTTTGAGACTTTTTTCACTTTTTTGATGACGTTATAGTATGACTTTTTTCATATTTTGGACGACATGCTATATTATGGCTTTTTTTTTCATATTTTGGACGTTATAGCTTGACTTTTTTTTAAATTTTAGACGACATGCTATAGTATGACTTTTTGATCATATTTTAGACGACATGCTATCGTGTGACTTTTTGTCTTATTTTGCACGACATGCTATGGTATGACTTTTTTTCATGTTTTGGACGTTATAGCTCGACTTTTTTATATTTTAGACGACATATTATAGAGTGACTTTTTTTTCATATTTTACACGACATGTTATAGTATGACATTTTTCATGTTTTGGACATGTTATCGTGTGACTTTTTTATCATATTTTAGACGACATGCTATAGTATGACTTTTTTGTGTCATATTTTGGACGACATGGTATTTTATGACTTTTTTAACTTTTTGGACGACATGCTATTTTGAGACTTTTTTCACTTTTTGGATGACGTTATAGTATGGCTTTTTTCATATTTTAGACGACTTGTTATAGCATGACTTTATTTCACTTTTTGGACGACATGCTATATCATGACTTTTTTTCATATTTTGGACGACATGCTATAGTTTGACTTTTTTTTACATATTTTAGACGACATACTATAGTGTGACTTTTTTTAATGTTTTGGACATGTTATAGTGTGACTTTTTTTCATATTTTACACGACATGCTATAGTCTGAGTTTTTTGATCATATGTTAGACGACATGCTATAGTATGACTTTTTGATCATATTTTAGACGACATGCTATCGTGTGACTTTTTGTCTTATTTTGCACGACATGCTATGGTATGACTTTTTTTCATATTTTGGACATGTTATAGCTTGACTTTTTTATATTTTAGATGACATATTATAGCGTGACTTTTTTTCATATTTTACACGACATGACTTTTTGTTTTCTGTGAAATTGCAGACAAAAAGTGACATGAAACCACTTTGGCCATGTAGTTTATCCCATTTGCCATAGTTCTGATTCGGAAACTTGTTTGTAAACACTTAGTTTAAGCCGTGGCGCTGTGATGCAGTTTTACATTAGGCTGAGAAAGTGAGACATGAAATACTGTTTTCTGAGAATTTGTGAACACAAAGTGACTTGAAACCACTTTGGCCATGTAGTTTATCCCATTTGCCACAGTGCTGAGTATGAAACTTGTTTTCAACACTTAGTTTAAGCCGTTGCGCTGTGATGCAGTTCTACATTAGGCTGAGAAAGTGAGACATGAAATACTGTTTTCTGAGAATTTGTGAACACAAAGTGACTTGAAACCACTTTGGCCATGTAGTTTATCCCATTTGCCATAGTTATGATTCGAAAACTTGTTTGTAAAGACTTAGTTGAAGCCATGGCGCTGTGATGCAGTTTTACATTAGGCTGAGAAAGTGAGACTTGAAATGCTGTTTTCTGTGAAATTACAGACACCAAGTGACTTGAAACCATTTTGGCCATGTAGTTTATCCCATTTGCCATAATTCTGAGTAGGAAACTTGTTTGGAAACACTTAGTTTAAGCCGTGGAGTTGTAATGCAGTTTTATGCTGTTTTTGAGCTTCTCTCGCTGAAATAAGGCTGTTTTTGAAACATTGTTTTTCCTGTGAAATTGTTCACACAAAGTGACTTGAAACCACTTTGGCCATGTAGTTTATCCCAATTGCCATAATTCTAAGTAGGAAACTTGTTTGGAAACACTTAGTTTAAGCCGTGGAGCTGTAATGCAGTTTTACGCTGTTTTTGAGCTTCTCTCGCATGTTTTTGAAACCTTGTGTTTTCTTTGAAATAGTCAACACAAAGTCACTTGAAATCACGTTGGCCATGTAGTGTATCCCATTTGCCATAGTCTTGAGTGCGAAACTTGTTTTTTTGTGACTTTTTTCACATATTTTAGACGACGTGGTATAGTCTGAGTTTTTCGTCATATTTTGGATGACATGACTTTTTTTACTTTTTGGACGACATGCTATTTTGAGACTTTTTTCACTTTTTTGATGACGTTATGGTATGACTTTTTTCATATTTTAGACGACTTGTTATAGCATGACTTTATTTCACTTTTTGGACGACATGCTATATTATGACTTCTTTTCATATTTTGGACGACATGCTATAGTTTGACTTTTTTACATATTTTAGACGACATACTATAGTGTGACTTTTTTTCATGTTTTGGACATGTTATAGTGTGACTTTTTTTCATATTTTACACGACATGCTATAGTATGACTTTTTTTTATCATATGTTAGACGACATGCTATAGTATGACTTTTTGATCATATTTTAGACGACATGCTATCGTGTGACTTTTTGTCTTATTTTGCACGACATGCTATTGTGTGACTTTTTTTCATTTTTTGGACATGTTATAGATTGACTTTTTTATATTTTAGACGACATATTATAGCGTGACTTTTTTTCATATTTTACACGACATGCTATAGTATGACTTTTTTATCATATTTTAGACGACATGACTATTTGTTTTCTGTGAAATTGCAGACACAAAGTGACATGAAACCAATTTGGCCATGTAGTTTATCCCATTTGCCATAGTTCTGATTCGGAAACTTGTTTGTAAACACTTAGTTTAAGCCGTGGCGCTGTGATGCAGTTTTACATTAGGCTGAGAAAGTGAGACATGAAATACTGTTTTCTGAGAATTTGTGAACACAAAGTGACTTGACACCACTTTGGCCATGTAGTTTTTCCCATTTGCCATAGTGCTGAGTACAAAAATGTTTTCAACACTTAGTTTAAGCCGTTGCACTGTGATGCAGTTCAACATTAGGCTGAGAAAGTGAGACATGAAATACTGTTGTCTGAGAATTTGTGAACACAAAGTGACTTGAAACCACTTTGGCCATGTAGTTTATCCCAAAGGCCATAATTCTGAGTAGGAAACTTGTTAGTAAAGACTTAGTTGAAGCCGTGGCGCTGTGATGCAGTTTTATGCTGTATTTGAGCTTCTCTCGCTGAGATAAGGCTGTTTTTGAAACATTGTGTTTCCTGTGAAATTGTTCACACAAAGTGACGTGAAACCACTTTGGCCATGTAGTTTATCCCAAAGGCCATAATTCTGAGTAGGAAACTTGTTAGTAAAGACTTAGTTGAAGCCATGGTGCTGTAATGCAGTTTTACATTAGGCTGAGAAAGTGAGACTTGAAATGCTGTTTTCTGTGAAATTACAGATACAAAGTGACTTGAAACCATTTTGGCCATGTAGTTTATCCCATTTGCCATAATTCTGAGTAGGAAACTTGTTTGGAAACACTTAGTTTAAGCCGTGGAGTTGTAATGCAGTTTTATGCTGTTTTTGAGCTTCTCTCGCTGAAATAAGGCTGTTTTTGAAACATTGTGTTTCCTGTGAAATTGTTCACACAAAGTGATTTGAAACCACTTTGGCCATGTAGTTTATCCCAATTGCCATAATTCTAAGTAGGAAACTTGTTTGGAAACACTTAGTTTAAGCCGTGGAGCTGTAATGCAGTTTTATGCTGTTTTTGAGCTTGTCTCGCATGTTTTTGAAACCTTGTGTTTTCTTTGAAATAGTCAACACAAAGTCACTTGAAATCACGTTGGCCATGTAGTGTATCCCATTTGCCATAGTCTTGAGTGCGAAACTTGTTTTTTGTGACTTTTTTTCATATTTTACACGACGTGGTATAGTCTGAGTTTTTCGTCATATTTTGGATGACATGACTTTTTTTTACTTTTTGGACGACATGCTATTTTGAGACTTTTTTCACTTTTTTGATGACGTTATAGTATGACTTTTTTCATATTTTAGACGACATGCTATCGTATGACTTTTTGTCTTATTTTGCACGACATGCTATGGTATGACTTTTTTTCATATTTTGGACATGTTATAGCTTGATTTTTTTTTAAATTTTAGACGACATATTATAGCGTGACTTTTTTTCATATTTTACACGTCATGTTATAGTATGACTTTTTTCATGGTTTGGACATGTTATCATGTGACTTTTTTTCATATTTTACACGACATGCTATAGTATGACTTTTTTTTATCATATTTTAGACGACATGCAATAGTGTGACTTTTTTTGATCATATTTTAGACGTCATGCTATAGTATGACTTTTTTGTGTCATATTTTGGACGACATGCTATTTTGAGACTTTTTTCACTTTTTGGATGACGTTATAGTATGACTTTTTTCATATTTTAGACGACTTGTTATAGCATGACTTTATTTCACTTTTTGGACGACATGCTATCTTATGACTTTTTTTCATATTTTGGACGACATGCTATAGTCTGAGTTTTTTGATCATATGTTAGACGACATATTATAGCGTGACTTTTTTTCGTATTTTAGACGACATGACTTTTTGTTTTCTGTGAAATTGCAGACACAAAGTAACATGAAACCACTTTGGCCATGTAGTTTATCCCATTTGCCATAGTTCTGATTCGGAAATTTTTTTGTAAACACTTAGTTTAAGCCGTGGCGCTGTGATGCAGTTTTACATTAGGCTGAGAAAGTGAGACTTGAAATGCTGTTTTCTGTGAAATTACAGACACAAAGTGACTTGAAACCATTTTGGCCATGTAGTTTATCCCATTTGCCATAATTCTGAGTAGGAAACTTGTTTGGAAACACTTAGTTTAAGCCGTGGAGTTGTAATGCAGTTTTATGCTGTTTTTGAGCTTCTCTCGCTGAAATAAGGCTGTTTTTGAAACATTGTGTTTCCTGTGAAATTGTTCACACAAAGTGACTTGAAACCACTTTGGCCATGTAGTTTATCCCAATTGCCATAATTCTAAGTAGGAAACTTGTTTGGAAACACTTAGTTTAAGCCGTGGAGCTGTAATGCAGTTTTACGCTGTTTTTGAGCTTCTCTCGCATGTTTTTGAAACCTTGTGTTTTCTTTGAAATAGTCAACACAAAGTCACTTGAAATCACGTTGGCCATGTAGTGTATCCCATTTGCCATAGTCTTGAGTGCGAAACTTGTTTTTTTGTGACTTTTTTCACATATTTTAGACGACGTGGTATAGTCTGAGTTTTTCGTCATATTTTGGATGACATGACTTTTTTTACTTTTTGGACGACATGCTATTTTGAGACTTTTTTCACTTTTTTGATGACGTTATGGTATGACTTTTTTCATATTTTAGACGACTTGTTATAGCATGACTTTATTTCACTTTTTGGACGACATGCTATATTATGACTTCTTTTCATATTTTGGACGACATGCTATAGTTTGACTTTTTTACATATTTTAGACGACATACTATAGTGTGACTTTTTTTCATGTTTTGGACATGTTATAGTGTGACTTTTTTTCATATTTTACACGACATGCTATAGTATGACTTTTTTTTATCATATGTTCGACGACATGCTATAGTATGACTTTTTGATCATATTTTAGACGACATGCTATCGTGTGACTTTTTGTCTTATTTTGCACGACATGCTATTGTGTGACTTTTTTTCATTTTTTGGACATGTTATAGTTTGACTTTTTTATATTTTAGACGACATATTATAGCGTGACTTTTTTTCATATTTTACACGACATGCTATAGTATGACTTTTTTATCATATTTTAGACGACATGACTTTTTGTTTTCTGTGAAATTGCAGACACAAAGTGACATGAAACCAATTTGGCCATGTAGTTTATCCCATTTGCCATAGTTCTGATTCGGAAACTTGTTTGTAAACACTTAGTTTAAGCCGTGGCGCTGTGATGCAGTTTTACATTAGGCTGAGAAAGTGAGACATGAAATACTGTTTTCTGAGAATTTGTGAACACAAAGTGACTTGACACCACTTTGGCCATGTAGTTTTTCCCATTTGCCATAGTGCTGAGTACAAAAATGTTTTCAACACTTAGTTTAAGCCGTTGCACTGTGATGCAGTTCAACATTAGGCTGAGAAAGTGAGACATGAAATACTGTTGTCTGAGAATTTGTGAACACAAAGTGACTTGAAACCACTTTGGCCATGTAGTTTATCCCAAAGGCCATAATTCTGAGTAGGAAACTTGTTAGTAAAGACTTAGTTGAAGCCGTGGCGCTGTGATGCAGTTTTATGCTGTATTTGAGCTTCTCTCGCTGAGATAAGGCTGTTTTTGAAACATTGTGTTTCCTGTGAAATTGTTCACACAAAGTGACGTGAAACCACTTTGGCCATGTAGTTTATCCCAAAGGCCATAATTCTGAGTAGGAAACTTGTTAGTAAAGACTTAGTTGAAGCCATGGTGCTGTAATGCAGTTTTACATTAGGCTGAGAAAGTGAGACTTGAAATGCTGTTTTCTGTGAAATTACAGATACAAAGTGACTTGAAACCATTTTGGCCATGTAGTTTATCCCATTTGCCATAATTCTGAGTAGGAAACTTGTTTGGAAACACTTAGTTTAAGCCGTGGAGTTGTAATGCAGTTTTATGCTGTTTTTGAGCTTCTCTCGCTGAAATAAGGCTGTTTTTGAAACATTGTGTTTCCTGTGAAATTGTTCACACAAAGTGATTTGAAACCACTTTGGCCATGTAGTTTATCCCAATTGCCATAATTCTAAGTAGGAAACTTGTTTGGAAACACTTACTTTAAGCCGTGGAGCTGTAATGCAGTTTTATGCTGTTTTTGAGCTTGTCTCGCATGTTTTTGAAACCTTGTGTTTTCTTTGAAATAGTCAACACAAAGTCACTTGAAATCACGTTGGCCATGTAGTGTATCCCATTTGCCATAGTCTTGAGTGCGAAACTTGTTTTTTGTGACTTTTTTTCATATTTTACACGACGTGGTATAGTCTGAGTTTTTCGTCATATTTTGGATGACATGACTTTTTTTTACTTTTTGGACGACATGCTATTTTGAGACTTTTTTCACTTTTTTGATGACGTTATAGTATGACTTTTTTCATATTTTAGACGACATGCTATCGTATGACTTTTTGTCTTATTTTGCACGACATGCTATGGTATGACTTTTTTTCATATTTTGGACATGTTATAGCTTGATTTTTTTTTAAATTTTAGACGACATATTATAGCGTGACTTTTTTTCATATTTTACACGTCATGTTATAGTATGACTTTTTTCATGGTTTGGACATGTTATCATGTGACTTTTTTTCATATTTTACACGACATGCTATAGTATGACTTTTTTTTATCATATTTTAGACGACATGCAATAGTGTGACTTTTTTTGATCATATTTTAGACGTCATGCTATAGTATGACTTTTTTGTGTCATATTTTGGACGACATGCTATTTTGAGACTTTTTTCACTTTTTGGATGACGTTATAGTATGACTTTTTTCATATTTTAGACGACTTGTTATAGCATGACTTTATTTCACTTTTTGGACGACATGCTATCTTATGACTTTTTTTCATATTTTGGACGACATGCTATAGTCTGAGTTTTTTGATCATATGTTAGACGACATATTATAGCGTGACTTTTTTTCGTATTTTAGACGACATGACTTTTTGTTTTCTGTGAAATTGCAGACACAAAGTAACATGAAACCACTTTGGCCATGTAGTTTATCCCATTTGCCATAGTTCTGATTCGGAAATTTGTTTGTAAACACTTAGTTTAAGCCGTGGCGCTGTGATGCAGTTTTACATTAGGCTGAGAAAGTGAGACTTGAAATGCTGTTTTCTGTGAAATTACAGACACAAAGTGACTTGAAACCATTTTGGCCATGTAGTTTATCCCATTTGCCATAATTCTGAGTAGGAAACTTGTTTGGAAACACTTAGTTTAAGCCGTGGAGTTGTAATGCAGTTTTATGCTGTTTTTGAGCTTCTCTCGCTGAAATAAGGCTGTTTTTGAAACATTGTGTTTCCTGTGAAATTGTTCACACAAAGTGACTTGAAACCACTTTGGCCATGTAGTTTATCCCAATTGCCATAATTCTAAGTAGGAAACTTGTTTGGAAACACTTAGTTTAAGCCGTGGAGCTGTAATGCAGTTTCATGCTGTTTTTGAGCTTCTCTCGCATGTTTTTGAAACCTTGTGTTTTCTTTGAAATAGTCAACACAAAGTCACTTGAAATCACGTTGGCCATGTAGTGTATCCCATTTGCCATAGTCTTGAGTGCGAAACTTGTTTTTTGTGACTTTTTTCATTTATTTTAGACGACATAAAATAGTGTGACTTTTTTTCATGTTTTGGACATGTTATAGTGTGACTTTTTTTCATATTTTACACGACGTGGTATAGTCTGAGTTTTTCGTCATATTTTGGATGACATGACTTTTTTTACTTTTTGGACGACATGCTATTTTGAGACTTTTTTCACTTTTTTGATGACGTTATAGTATGACTTTTATCATATTTTAGACGACATGACTTTTTGTTTTCTGTGAAATTGCAGACACAAAGTGACATGAAACCAATTTGGCCATGTAGTTTTATCCCATTTGCCATAATTCTGAGTAGGAAACTTGTTTGGAAACACTTAGTTTAAGCCGTGGAGCTGTAATGCAGTTTTATGCTGTTTTTGAGCTTCTCTCGCTGAAATAAGGCTGTTTTTGAAACATTGTGTTTCCTGTGAAATTGTTCACACAAAGTGACTTGAAACCACTTTGGCCATGTAGTTTATCCCATTTGCCATAGTGCTGAGTACGAAACTTGTTTTCAACACTTAGTTTAAGCCGTTGCACTGTCATGCAGTTCTACATTAGGCTGAGAAAGTGAGACATGAAATACTGTTTTCTGAGAATTTGTAAACACAAAGTGACTTGAAACCACTTTGGCCATGTAGTTTATCCCATTTGCCATAGTTATGATTCGGAAACTTGTTTGTAAACACTTATTTTAAGCCGTGGCGCTGTGATGCAGTTTTATGCTGTATTTGAGCTTCTCTCGCTGAGATAAGGCTGTTTTTGAAATATTGTGTTTCCTGTGAAATTGTTCACACAAAGTGACTTGAAACCACTTTGGCCATGTAGTTTATCCCAAAGGCCATAATTCTGAGTAGGAAACTTGTTAGTAAAGACTTAGTTGAAGCCATGGCGCTGTGATGCAGTTCTACATTAGGCTGAGAAAGTGAGACATGAAATACTGTTTTCTGAGAATTTGTGAACACAAAGTGTCTTGAAACCACTTTGGCCATGTAGTTTTTCCCATTTGCCATAGTTATGATTCGGAAACTTGTTTGTAAAGACTTAGTTGAAGCCATGGCGCTTTGATGCAGTTTTACATTAGGCTGAGAAAGTGAGACTTGAAATGCTGTTTTCTGTGAAATTACAGACACAAAGTGACTTGAAACCATTTTGGCCATGTAGTTTATCCCATTAGCCATAATTCTGAGTAGGAAACTTGTTTGGAAACACTTAGTTTAAGCCGTTTAGTTGTCATGCAGTTTTATGCTGTTTTTGAGCTTCTCTCGCTGAAATAAGGCTGTTTTTGAAACATTGTGTTTCCTGTGAAATTGTTCACACAAAGTGACTTGAAACCACTTTGGCCATGTGGTGTATCCCATTTGCCATAGTCTTGAGTGCGAAACTTCTTTTTTGTGACTTTTTTCACTTATTTTAGACGACATACTATAGTGTGACTTTTTTTCATGTTTTGGACATGTTATAGTGTGACTTTTTTTCATATTTTACACGACGTGGTATAGTCTGAGTTTTTCGTCATATTTTGGATGACATGACTTTTTTTACTTTTTGGACGACATGCTATTTTGAGACTTTTTTCACTTTTTTGATGACGTTATAGTATGACTTTTTTCATATTTTGGACGACATGCTATATTATGGCTTTTTTTCATATTTTGGACGTTATAGCTTGACTTTTTTTTAAATTTTAGACGACATGCTATAGTATGACTTTTTGATCATATTTTAGACGACATGCAATACTGTGACTTTTTTTTATCATATTTTAGACGACATGCTATAGTATGACTTTTTTGTGTCATATTTTGGACGACATGGTATTTTATGACTTTTTTCACTTTTTGGATGACGTTATAGTGTGACTTTTTTCATATTTTAGATGACTTGTTACAGCATGACTTTATTTCACTTTTTGGACGACATGCTATGTTGTGACTTTTTTTCATATTTTGGACGACATGCTACAGTTTGACTTGTTTTACATATTTTAGACGACATACTATAGTGTGACTTTTTTTCATGTTTTGGACATGTTATAGTGTGACTTTTTTTCATATTTTACACGACATGCTATAGTCTGAGTTTTTTGATCATATGTTAGACGACATGCTATAGTATGACTTTTTAATCATATTTTAGACGACATGCTATCGTGTGACTTTTCGTCTTATTTTGCACGACATGCTATGGTATGACTTTTTTTCATATTTTGGACATGTTATAGCTTGACTTTTTTATATTTTAGACGAAATATTATAGCGTGACTTTTTTTCATATTTTACACGACATGTAGTACGACTTTTTTCGTGTTTTGGACATGTTATCGTGTGACTTTTTTTCATATTTTACACGACATGCTATAGTATGACTTTTTTTTATCATATGTTCGACGACATGCTATAGTATGACTTTTTGATCATATTTTAGACGACATGCTATCGTGTGACTTTTTGTCTTATTTTGCACGACATGCTATTGTGTGACTTTTTTTCATTTTTTGGACATGTTTATAGCTTGACTTTTTTATATTTTAGACGACATATTATAGCGTGACTTTTTTTCATATTTTACACGACATGCTATAGTATGACTTTTTTATCATATTTTAGACGACATGACTTTTTGTTTTCTGTGAAATTGCAGACACAAAGTGACATGAAACCAATTTGGCCATGTAGTTTATCCCATTTGCCATAGTTCTGATTCGGAAACTTGTTTGTAAACACTTAGTTTAAGCCGTGGCGCTGTGATGCAGTTTTACATTAGGCTGAGAAAGTGAGACATGAAATACTGTTTTCTGAGAATTTGTGAACACAAAGTGACTTGACACCACTTTGGCCATGTAGTTTTTCCCATTTGCCATAGTGCTGAGTACAAAAATGTTTTCAACACTTAGTTTAAGCCGTTGCACTGTGATGCAGTTCAACATTAGGCTGAGAAAGTGAGACATGAAATACTGTTGTCTGAGAATTTGTGAACACAAAGTGACTTGAAACCACTTTGGCCATGTAGTTTATCCCAAAGGCCATAATTCTGAGTAGGAAACTTGTTAGTAAAGACTTAGTTGAAGCCGTGGCGCTGTGATGCAGTTTTATGCTGTATTTGAGCTTCTCTCGCTGAGATAAGGCTGTTTTTGAAACATTGTGTTTCCTGTGAAATTGTTCACACAAAGTGACGTGAAACCACTTTGGCCATGTAGTTTATCCCAAAGGCCATAATTCTGAGTAGGAAACTTGTTAGTAAAGACTTAGTTGAAGCCATGGTGCTGTAATGCAGTTTTACATTAGGCTGAGAAAGTGAGACTTGAAATGCTGTTTTCTGTGAAATTACAGATACAAAGTGACTTGAAACCATTTTGGCCATGTAGTTTATCCCATTTGCCATAATTCTGAGTAGGAAACTTGTTTGGAAACACTTAGTTTAAGCCGTGGAGTTGTAATGCAGTTTTATGCTGTTTTTGAGCTTCTCTCGCTGAAATAAGGCTGTTTTTGAAACATTGTGTTTCCTGTGAAATTGTTCACACAAAGTGATTTGAAACCACTTTGGCCATGTAGTTTATCCCAATTGCCATAATTCTAAGTAGGAAACTTGTTTGGAAACACTTACTTTAAGCCGTGGAGCTGTAATGCAGTTTTATGCTGTTTTTGAGCTTGTCTCGCATGTTTTTGAAACCTTGTGTTTTCTTTGAAATAGTCAACACAAAGTCACTTGAAATCACGTTGGCCATGTAGTGTATCCCATTTGCCATAGTCTTGAGTGCGAAACTTGTTTTTTGTGACTTTTTTTCATATTTTACACGACGTGGTATAGTCTGAGTTTTTCGTCATATTTTGGATGACATGACTTTTTTTTACTTTTTGGACGACATGCTATTTTGAGACTTTTTTCACTTTTTTGATGACGTTATAGTATGACTTTTTTCATATTTTAGACGACATGCTATCGTATGACTTTTTGTCTTATTTTGCACGACATGCTATGGTATGACTTTTTTTCATATTTTGGACATGTTATAGCTTGATTTTTTTTTAAATTTTAGACGACATATTATAGCGTGACTTTTTTTCATATTTTACACGTCATGTTATAGTATGACTTTTTTCATGGTTTGGACATGTTATCATGTGACTTTTTTTCATATTTTACACGACATGCTATAGTATGACTTTTTTTTATCATATTTTAGACGACATGCAATAGTGTGACTTTTTTTGATCATATTTTAGACGTCATGCTATAGTATGACTTTTTTGTGTCATATTTTGGACGACATGCTATTTTGAGACTTTTTTCACTTTTTGGATGACGTTATAGTATGACTTTTTTCATATTTTAGACGACTTGTTATAGCATGACTTTATTTCACTTTTTGGACGACATGCTATCTTATGACTTTTTTTCATATTTTGGACGACATGCTATAGTCTGAGTTTTTTGATCATATGTTAGACGACATATTATAGCGTGACTTTTTTTCGTATTTTAGACGACATGACTTTTTGTTTTCTGTGAAATTGCAGACACAAAGTAACATGAAACCACTTTGGCCATGTAGTTTATCCCATTTGCCATAGTTCTGATTCGGAAATTTGTTTGTAAACACTTAGTTTAAGCCGTGGCGCTGTGATGCAGTTTTACATTAGGCTGAGAAAGTGAGACTTGAAATGCTGTTTTCTGTGAAATTACAGACACAAAGTGACTTGAAACCATTTTGGCCATGTAGTTTATCCCATTTGCCATAATTCTGAGTAGGAAACTTGTTTGGAAACACTTAGTTTAAGCCGTGGAGTTGTAATGCAGTTTTATGCTGTTTTTGAGCTTCTCTCGCTGAAATAAGGCTGTTTTTGAAACATTGTGTTTCCTGTGAAATTGTTCACACAAAGTGACTTGAAACCACTTTGGCCATGTAGTTTATCCCAATTGCCATAATTCTAAGTAGGAAACTTGTTTGGAAACACTTAGTTTAAGCCGTGGAGCTGTAATGCAGTTTCATGCTGTTTTTGAGCTTCTCTCGCATGTTTTTGAAACCTTGTGTTTTCTTTGAAATAGTCAACACAAAGTCACTTGAAATCACGTTGGCCATGTAGTGTATCCCATTTGCCATAGTCTTGAGTGCGAAACTTGTTTTTTGTGACTTTTTTCATTTATTTTAGACGACATAAAATAGTGTGACTTTTTTTCATGTTTTGGACATGTTATAGTGTGACTTTTTTTCATATTTTACACGACGTGGTATAGTCTGAGTTTTTCGTCATATTTTGGATGACATGACTTTTTTTACTTTTTGGACGACATGCTATTTTGAGACTTTTTTCACTTTTTTGATGACGTTATAGTATGACTTTTATCATATTTTAGACGACATGACTTTTTGTTTTCTGTGAAATTGCAGACACAAAGTGACATGAAACCAATTTGGCCATGTAGTTTATCCCATTTGCCATAATTCTGAGTAGGAAACTTGTTTGGAAACACTTAGTTTAAGCCGTGGAGCTGTAATGCAGTTTTATGCTGTTTTTGAGCTTCTCTCGCTGAAATAAGGCTGTTTTTGAAACATTGTGTTTCCTGTGAAATTGTTCACACAAAGTGACTTGAAACCACTTTGGCCATGTAGTTTATCCCATTTGCCATAGTGCTGAGTACGAAACTTGTTTTCAACACTTAGTTTAAGCCGTTGCACTGTCATGCAGTTCTACATTAGGCTGAGAAAGTGAGACATGAAATACTGTTTTCTGAGAATTTGTAAACACAAAGTGACTTGAAACCACTTTGGCCATGTAGTTTATCCCATTTGCCATAGTTATGATTCGGAAACTTGTTTGTAAACACTTATTTTAAGCCGTGGCGCTGTGATGCAGTTTTATGCTGTATTTGAGCTTCTCTCGCTGAGATAAGGCTGTTTTTGAAATATTGTGTTTCCTGTGAAATTGTTCACACAAAGTGACTTGAAACCACTTTGGCCATGTAGTTTATCCCAAAGGCCATAATTCTGAGTAGGAAACTTGTTAGTAAAGACTTAGTTGAAGCCATGGCGCTGTGATGCAGTTCTACATTAGGCTGAGAAAGTGAGACATGAAATACTGTTTTCTGAGAATTTGTGAACACAAAGTGTCTTGAAACCACTTTGGCCATGTAGTTTTTCCCATTTGCCATAGTTATGATTCGGAAACTTGTTTGTAAAGACTTAGTTGAAGCCATGGCGCTTTGATGCAGTTTTACATTAGGCTGAGAAAGTGAGACTTGAAATGCTGTTTTCTGTGAAATTACAGACACAAAGTGACTTGAAACCATTTTGGCCATGTAGTTTATCCCATTAGCCATAATTCTGAGTAGGAAACTTGTTTGGAAACACTTAGTTTAAGCCGTTTAGTTGTCATGCAGTTTTATGCTGTTTTTGAGCTTCTCTCGCTGAAATAAGGCTGTTTTTGAAACATTGTGTTTCCTGTGAAATTGTTCACACAAAGTGACTTGAAACCACTTTGGCCATGTGGTGTATCCCATTTGCCATAGTCTTGAGTGCGAAACTTCTTTTTTGTGACTTTTTTCACTTATTTTAGACGACATACTATAGTGTGACTTTTTTTCATGTTTTGGACATGTTATAGTGTGACTTTTTTTCATATTTTACACGACGTGGTATAGTCTGAGTTTTTCGTCATATTTTGGATGACATGACTTTTTTTACTTTTTGGACGACATGCTATTTTGAGACTTTTTTCACTTTTTTGATGACGTTATAGTATGACTTTTTTCATACTTTGGACGACATGCTATATTATGGCTTTTTTTCATATTTTGGACGTTATAGCTTGACTTTTTTTTAAATTTTAGACGACATGCTATAGTATGACTTTTTGATCATATTTTAGACGACATGCAATACTGTGACTTTTTTTTATCATATTTTAGACGACATGCTATAGTATGACTTTTTTGTGTCATATTTTGGACGACATGGTATTTTATGACTTTTTTCACTTTTTGGATGACGTTATAGTGTGACTTTTTTCATATTTTAGATGACTTGTTACAGCATGACTTTATTTCACTTTTTGGACGACATGCTATGTTGTGACTTTTTTTCATATTTTGGACGACATGCTACAGTTTGACTTGTTTTACATATTTTAGACGACATACTATAGTGTGACTTTTTTTCATGTTTTGGACATGTTATAGTGTGACTTTTTTTCATATTTTACACGACATGCTATAGTCTGAGTTTTTTGATCATATGTTAGACGACATGCTATAGTATGACTTTTTAATCATATTTTAGACGACATGCTATCGTGTGACTTTTCGTCTTATTTTGCACGACATGCTATGGTATGACTTTTTTTCATATTTTGGACATGTTATAGCTTGACTTTTTTATATTTTAGACGAAATATTATAGCGTGACTTTTTTTCATATTTTACACGACATGTAGTACGACTTTTTTCGTGTTTTGGACATGTTATCGTGTGACTTTTTTTCATATTTTACACGACATGCTTTAGTATGACTTTTTTTGATCATATTTTAGACGACATGCAATAGTGTGACTTTTTTTTATCATATTTTAGACGACATGCTATAGTCTGAATTTTTTATCATATTTTAGACGACATGCTATAGTATGACTTTTTTGTGTCATATTTTGGACGACATGGTATTTTATGACTTTTTTAACTTTTTGGACGACATGCTATTTTCAGACTTTTTTCACTTTTTGGATGACGTTATAGTATGACTTTTTTCATATTTTAGACGACTTGTTATAGAATGACTTTATTTCACTTTTTGGACATGCTATAGTGTGACTTTTTTTCATGTTTTGGACATGTTATAGCTTGACTTTTTCACATTTTAGACGACATATTATAGCGTGACTTTTTTTCATGTTTTACACGACATGTTATAGTGTGACTTTTTTTATGTTTTGGACATGTTATCGTCTGACTTTTTGATTATATTTTAGACGACATGCTATCGTGTGACTATTTGTCTCATTTTGCACGACATGCTATGGTATGACTTTTTTTCATATTTTGGACATGTTATAGCTTGACTTTTTTATATTTTAGACGACATATTATAGCGTGACTTTTTTTCATATTTTACACGACATGCTATAGTATGACATTTTTAATCATATTTTAGACGACATGACTTTTTGTTTTCTGTGAAATTGCAGACACAAAGTGACATGAAACCACTTTGGCCATGTAGTTTATCCCATTTGCCATAGTTCTGATTCGGAAACTTGTTTGTAAACACTTAGTTTAAGCCGTGGAGTTGTGATACAGTTTTACATTAGGGTGAGAAAGCGAGACATGAAATACTGTTTTCTGAGAATTTGTGAACACAAAGTGACTTGAAACCACTTTGGCCATGTAGTTTATCCCATTTGCCATAATTCTGAGTAGGAAACTTGTTTGGAAACACTTAGTTTAAGCCGTGGAGTTGTAATGCAGTTTTATGCTGTTTTTGAGCTTCTCTCACTGAGACAAGGCTGTTTTTGAAACATAGTGTTTCCTGTGAAATTGTTCACACAAAGTGACTTGAAACCACTTTGGCCATGTAGTTTATCCCCATTGCCATAGTTCTGAGTAGGAAACTTGTTAGTAAAGACTTAGTTGAAGCCATGGCGCTGTGATGCAGTTTTACATTAGGCTGAGAAAGTGAGACATGAAAAACTGTTTTCTGAGAATTTGTGAACACAAAGTGACTTGAAACCACTTTGGCCATGTAGTTTATCCCATTTGCCATAATTCTGAGTAGGAAACTTGTTTGGAAACACTTAGTTTAAGCCGTGGAGCTGTAATGCAGTTTTATGCTGTTTTTGAGCTTCTCTCGCTGAAATAAGGCTGTTTTTGAAAAATTGTGTTTCCTGTGAAATTGTTCACACAAAGTGACTTGAAACCACTTTGGCCATGTAGTTTATCCCATTTGCCATAGTGCTGAGTACGAAACTTGTTTTCAACACTTAGTGTAAGCCATGGCGCTGTGATGCAGTTTTACATTAGGCTGAGAAAGTGAGACTTGAAATGCTGTTTTCTGTGAAATTACAGACACAAAGTTACTTGAAACCATTTTGGCCATGTAGTTTATCCCATTTGCCATAATTCTGAGTAGGAAACTTGTTTGGAAACACTTAGTTTAAGCCGTGGAGATGTAATGCAGTTTTCTGCTGTTTTTGAGATTCTCTCTCATGTTTTTGAAACCTTGTGTTTTCTTTGAAATAGTCAACACAAAGTCACTTGAAATCACGTTGGCCATGTAGTGTATCCCATTTGCCATAGTCTTGAGTGCGAAACTTGTTTTTTGTGACTTTTTTTTATCATATTTTAGACGACATACTATAGTGTGACTTTTTTTCATGTTTTGGACAAGTTATAGTGTGACTTTTTTTCATATTTTACACGACGTGGTATAGTCTGAGTTTTTCGTCATATTTTGGATGACGAATTTTTTTACTTTTTGTACGACATGCTATTTTGAGACTTTTTTCACTTTTTTGATGACGTTATAGTATGACTTTTTTCATATTTTAGACGACTTGTTATAGTTTGACTTTTTTTCATATTTTGGACGACATGCTATATTATGGCTTTTTTTTTCATATTTTGGACGTTATAGCTTGACTTTTTTTTTAATTTTAGACGACATGCTATAGTATGACTTTTTGATCATATTTTAGACGACATGCTATCGTGTGACTTTTTGTCTTATTTTGCACGACATGCTATGGTATGACTTTTTTTCATATTTTGGACATGTTATAGCTTGACTTTTTTATATTTTAGACGACATATTATAGCGTGACTTTTTTTCATATTTTACACGACATGTTATAGTATGACTTTTTTCATGTTTTGGACATGTTATCGTGTGACTGTTTTTCATTTTTTACACGACATGCTATAGTATGACTTTTTTTTATCATATTTTAGACGACATGCAATAGTGTGACTTTTTTTATCATATTTTAGACGACATGCTATAGTATGACTTTTTTGTGTCATATTTTGGACGACATGGTATTTTATGACTTTTTTAACTTTTTGGACGACATGCTATTTTCAGACTTTTTTCACTTTTTGGATGACGTTATAGTATGACTTTTTTCATATTTTAGACGACTTGTTATAGCATGACTTTATTTCACTTTTTGGACAACATGCTATATTATGACTTTTTTTCATATTTTGGACGACATGCTATAGTTTGACTTTTTTTACATATTTTAGACGACATACTATAGTGTGACTTTTTGATCATATTTTAGACGACATGCTATCGTGTGACTTTTTGTCTTATTTTGCACGACATGCTATGGTATGACGTTTTTTCATATTTTGGACATGTTATAGCTTGACTTTTTTATATTTTAGACGACATATTATAGGGTGACTTTTTTTTTATATTTTACACGACATGTTGTAGTATGACTTTTTTCGTGTTTTGGACATGTTATCGTGTGACTTTTTTTCATATTTTACACGACATGCTATAGTATGACTTTTTTTTTATCATATTTTAGACGACATGCTATAGTATGAATTTTTTATCATATTTTAGACGACATGCTATAGTATGACTTTTTTGTGTCATATTTTGGACGACATGGTATTTTATGACTTTTTTAACTTTTTGGACGACATGCTATTTTGAGACTTTTTTCACTTTTTGGATGACGTTATAGTATGACTTTTTTCATATTTTAGACGACTTGTTATAGCATGACTTTATTTCACTGTTTGGACGACATGCTATATTATGACTTTTTTCATATTTTGGACGACATGCTATAGTATGACTTTTTTTACATATTTTAGACGATATACTATAGTGTGACTTTTTTTCATGTTTTGGACATGTTATAGTGTGACTTTTTTTCATAATTTACACGACATGCTATAGTCTGAGTTTTTTGATCATATGTTAGACGACATGCTATCGTATGACTTTTTGTCTTATTTTACACGACATGCTATGGTATGACTTTTTTTCATATTTTGGACATGTTATAGCTTGACTTTTTTATATTTTAGACGACATATTATAGCGTGACTTTTTTTCATATTTTACACGACATGTTATAGTATGACTTTTTTCATGTTTTGGACATGTTATCGTGTGACTGTTTTTCATTTTTTACACGACATGCTATAGTATGACTTTTTTTTATCATATTTTAGACGACATGCAATAGTGTGACTTTTTTTATCATATTTTAGACGACATGCTATAGTATGACTTTTTTGTGTCATATTTTGGACGACATGGTATTTTATGACTTTTTTAACTTTTTGGACGACATGCTATTTTCAGACTTTTTTCACTTTTTGGATGACGTTATAGTATGACTTTTTTCATATTTTAGACGACTTGTTATAGCATGACTTTATTTCACTTTTTGGACAACATGCTATATTATGACTTTTTTTCATATTTTGGACGACATGCTATAGTTTGACTTTTTTTACATATTTTAGACGACATACTATAGTGTGACTTTTTGATCATATTTTAGACGACATGCTATCGTGTGACTTTTTGTCTTATTTTGCACGACATGCTATGGTATGACGTTTTTTCATATTTTGGACATGTTATAGCTTGACTTTTTTATATTTTAGACGACATATTATAGGGTGACTTTTTTTTAATATTTTACACGACATGTTGTAGTATGACTTTTTTCGTGTTTTGGACATGTTATCGTGTGACTTTTTTTCATATTTTACACGACATGCTATAGTATGACTTTTTTTTTTATCATATTTTAGACGACATGCTATAGTATGAATTTTTTATCATATTTTAGACGACATGCTATAGTATGACTTTTTTGTGTCATATTTTGGACGACATGGTATTTTATGACTTTTTTAACTTTTTGGACGACATGCTATTTTGAGACTTTTTTCACTTTTTGGATGACGTTATAGTATGACTTTTTTCATATTTTAGACGACTTGTTATAGCATGACTTTATTTCACTGTTTGGACGACATGCTATATTATGACTTTTTTCATATTTTGGACGACATGCTATAGTATGACTTTTTTTACATATTTTAGACGATATACTATAGTGTGACTTTTTTTCATGTTTTGGACATGTTATAGTGTGACTTTTTTTCATAATTTACACGACATGCTATAGTCTGAGTTTTTTGATCATATGTTAGACGACATGCTATCGTATGACTTTTTGTCTTATTTTACACGACATGCTATGGTATGACTTTTTTTCATATTTTGGACATGTTATAGCTTGACTTTTTTATATTTTAGACGACATATTATAGCGTGACTTTTTTTCATATTTTACACGACATGTTATAGTATGACTTTTTTCATGTTTTGGACATGTTATCGTGTGACTGTTTTTCATTTTTTACACGACATGCTATAGTATGACTTTTTTTTATCATATTTTAGACGACATGCAATAGTGTGACTTTTTTTTATCATATTTTAGACGACATGCTATAGTATGACTTTTTTGTGTCATATTTTGGACGACATGGTATTTTATGACTTTTTTAACTTTTTGGACGACATGCTATTTTCAGACTTTTTTCACTTTTTGGATGACGTTATAGTATGACTTTTTTCATATTTTAGACGACTTGTTATAGCATGACTTTATTTCACTTTTTGGACAACATGCTATATTATGACTTTTTTTCATATTTTGGACGACATGCTATAGTTTGACTTTTTTTACATATTTTAGACGACATACTATAGTGTGACTTTTTGATCATATTTTAGACGACATGCTATCGTGTGACTTTTTGTCTTATTTTGCACGACATGCTATGGTATGACGTTTTTTCATATTTTGGACATATTATAGCTTGACTTTTTTATATTTTAGACGACATATTATAGGGTGACTTTTTTTTTATATTTTACACGACATGTTGTAGTATGACTTTTTTCGTGTTTTGGACATGTTATCGTGTGACTTTTTTTCATATTTTACACGACATGCTATAGTATGACTTTTTTTTTTATCATATTTTAGACGACATGCTATAGTATGAATTTTTTATCATATTTTAGACGACATGCTATAGTATGACTTTTTTGTGTCATATTTTGGACGACATGGTATTTTATGACTTTTTTAACTTTTTGGACGACATGCTATTTTGAGACTTTTTTCACTTTTTGGATGACGTTATAGTATGACTTTTTTCATATTTTAGACGACTTGTTATAGCATGACTTTATTTCACTGTTTGGACGACATGCTATATTATGACTTTTTTCATATTTTGGACGACATGCTATAGTATGACTTTTTTTACATATTTTAGACGATATACTATAGTGTGACTTTTTTTCATGTTTTGGACATGTTATAGTGTGACTTTTTTTCATAATTTACACGACATGCTATAGTCTGAGTTTTTTGATCATATGTTAGACGACATGCTATCGTATGACTTTTTGTCTTATTTTACACGACATGCTATGGTATGACTTTTTTTCATATTTTGGACATGTTATAGCTTGACTTTTTTATATTTTAGACGACATATTATAGCGTGACTTTTTTTCATATTTTACACGACATGTAGTACGACTTTTTTCGTGTTTTGGACATGTTATCGTGTGACTTTTTTTCATATTTTAGACGACATGCAATAGTGTGACTTTTTTGTGTCATATTTTGGACGACATGGTATTTTATGACTTTTTTAACTTTTTGGACGACATGCTATTTTCAGACTTTTTTCACTTTTTGGATGACGTTATAGTATGACTTTTTTCATATTTTAGACGACTTGTTATAGAATGACTTTATTTCACTTTTTGGACATGCTATAGTGTGACTTTTTTTCATGTTTTGGACATGTTATAGCTTGACTTTTTCACATTTTAGACGACATATTATAGCGTGACTTTTTTTCATGTTTTACACGACATGTTATAGTGTGACTTTTTTTATGTTTTGGACATGTTATCGTCTGACTTTTTGATTATATTTTAGACGACATGCTATCGTGTGACTATTTGTCTCTTTTTGCACGACATGCTATGGTATGACTTTTTTTCATATTTTGGACATGTTATAGCTTGACTTTTTTATATTTTAGACGACATATTATAGCGTGACTTTTTTTCATATTTTACACGACATGCTATAGTATGACATTTTTAATCATATTTTAGACGACATGACTTTTTGTTTTCTGTGAAATTGCAGACACAAAGTGACATGAAACCACTTTGGCCATGTAGTTTATCCCATTTGCCATAGTTCTGATTCGGAAACTTGTTTGTAAACACTTAGTTTAAGCCGTGGAGTTGTGATACAGTTTTACATTAGGGTGAGAAAGCGAGACATGAAATACTGTTTTCTGAGAATTTGTGAACACAAAGTGACTTGAAACCACTTTGGCCATGTAGTTTATCCCATTTGCCATAATTCTGAGTAGGAAACTTGTTTGGAAACACTTAGTTTAAGCCGTGGAGTTGTAATGCAGTTTTATGCTGTTTTTGAGCTTCTCTCACTGAGACAAGGCTGTTTTTGAAACATAGTGTTTCCTGTGAAATTGTTCACACAAAGTGACTTGAAACCACTTTGGCCATGTAGTTTATCCCCATTGCCATAGTTCTGAGTAGGAAACTTGTTAGTAAAGACTTAGTTGAAGCCATGGCGCTGTGATGCAGTTTTACATTAGGCTGAGAAAGTGAGACATGAAAAACTGTTTTCTGAGAATTTGTGAACACAAAGTGACTTGAAACCACTTTGGCCATGTAGTTTATCCCATTTGCCATAATTCTGAGTAGGAAACTTGTTTGGAAACACTTAGTTTAAGCCGTGGAGCTGTAATGCAGTTTTATGCTGTTTTTGAGCTTCTCTCGCTGAAATAAGGCTGTTTTTGAAAAATTGTGTTTCCTGTGAAATTGTTCACACAAAGTGACTTGAAACCACTTTGGCCATGTAGTTTATCCCATTTGCCATAGTGCTGAGTACGAAACTTGTTTTCAACACTTAGTGTAAGCCATGGCGCTGTGATGCAGTTTTACATTAGGCTGAGAAAGTGAGACTTGAAATGCTGTTTTCTGTGAAATTACAGACACAAAGTGACTTGAAACCATTTTGGCCATGTAGTTTATCCCATTTGCCATAATTCTGAGTAGGAAACTTGTTTGGAAACACTTAGTTTAAGCCGTGGAGCTGTAATGCAGTTTTATGCTGTTTTTGAGATTCTCTCTCATGTTTTTGAAACCTTGTGTTTTCTTTGAAATAGTCAACACAAAGTCACTTGAAATCACGTTGGCCATGTAGTGTATCCCATTTGCCATAGTCTTGAGTGCGAAACTTGTTTTTTGTGACTTTTTTTTATCATATTTTAGACGACATACTATAGTGTGACTTTTTTTCATGTTTTGGACATGTTATAGTGTGACTTTTTTTCATATTTTACACGACGTGGTATAGTCTGAGTTTTTCGTCATATTTTGGATGACGAATTTTTTTACTTTTTGTACGACATGCTATTTTGAGACTTTTTTCACTTTTTTGATGACGTTATAGTATGACTTTTTTCATATTTTAGACGACTTGTTATAGTTTGACTTTTTTTCATATTTTGGACGACATGCTATATTATGGCTTTTTTTTTCATATTTTGGACGTTATAGCTTGACTTTTTTTTTAATTTTAGACGACATGCTATAGTATGACTTTTTGATCATATTTTAGACGACATGCTATCGTGTGACTTTTTGTCTTATTTTGCACGACATGCTATGGTATGACTTTTTTTCATATTTTGGACATGTTATAGCTTGACTTTTTTATATTTTAGACGACATATTATAGCGTGACTTTTTTTCATATTTTACACGACATGTTATAGTATGACTTTTTTCATGTTTTGGACATGTTATCGTGTGACTGTTTTTCATTTTTTACACGACATGCTATAGTATGACTTTTTTTTATCATATTTTAGACGACATGCAATAGTGTGACTTTTTTTATCATATTTTAGACGACATGCTATAGTATGACTTTTTTGTGTCATATTTTGGACGACATGGTATTTTATGACTTTTTTAACTTTTTGGACGACATGCTATTTTCAGACTTTTTTCACTTTTTGGATGACGTTATAGTATGACTTTTTTCATATTTTAGACGACTTGTTATAGCATGACTTTATTTCACTTTTTGGACAACATGCTATATTATGACTTTTTTTCATATTTTGGACGACATGCTATAGTTTGACTTTTTTTACATATTTTAGACGACATACTATAGTGTGACTTTTTGATCATATTTTAGACGACATGCTATCGTGTGACTTTTTGTCTTATTTTGCACGACATGCTATGGTATGACGTTTTTTCATATTTTGGACATGTTATAGCTTGACTTTTTTATATTTTAGACGACATATTATAGGGTGACTTTTTTTTTATATTTTACACGACATGTTGTAGTATGACTTTTTTCGTGTTTTGGACATGTTATCGTGTGACTTTTTTTCATATTTTACACGACATGCTATAGTATGACTTTTTTTTTTATCATATTTTAGACGACATGCTATAGTATGAATTTTTTATCATATTTTAGACGACATGCTATAGTATGACTTTTTTGTGTCATATTTTGGACGACATGGTATTTTATGACTTTTTTAACTTTTTGGACGACATGCTATTTTGAGACTTTTTTCACTTTTTGGATGACGTTATAGTATGACTTTTTTCATATTTTAGACGACTTGTTATAGCATGACTTTATTTCACTGTTTGGACGACATGCTATATTATGACTTTTTTCATATTTTGGACGACATGCTATAGTATGACTTTTTTTACATATTTTAGACGATATACTATAGTGTGACTTTTTTTCATGTTTTGGACATGTTATAGTGTGACTTTTTTTCATAATTTACACGACATGCTATAGTCTGAGTTTTTTGATCATATGTTAGACGACATGCTATCGTATGACTTTTTGTCTTATTTTACACGACATGCTATGGTATGACTTTTTTTCATATTTTGGACATGTTATAGCTTGACTTTTTTATATTTTAGACGACATATTATAGCGTGACTTTTTTTCATATTTTACACGACATGTAGTACGACTTTTTTCGTGTTTTGGACATGTTATCGTGTGACTTTTTTTCATATTTTAGACGACATGCAATAGTGTGACTTTTTTTTGTCATATTTTAGACGACATGCTATAGTATGAATTTTTTTTCATATTTTAGACGAAATGCTATAGTATGACTTTTTTGTGTCATATTTTGGACGACATGGTATTTTATGACTTTTTTAACTTTTTGGACGACATGCTATTTTCAGACTTTTTTCACTTTTTGGATGACGTTATAGTATGACTTTTTTCACATTTTAGACGACTTGTTATAGAATGACTTTATTTCACTTTTTGGACATGCTATAGTGTGACTTTTTTTCATGTTTTTGACATGTTATAGCTTGACTTTTTTTACATTTTAGACGACATATTATAGCGTGACTTTTTTTCATGTTTTACACGACATGTTATAGTGTGACTTTTTTTATGTTTTGGACATGTTATCGTCTGACTTTTTGATTATATTTTAGACGACATGCTATCGTGTGACTTTTTGTCTCATTTTGGACGACATGCTATGGTATGACTTTTTTTCATATTTTGGACGACATGCTATAGTTAGAATTTTTTTTACATATTTTAGACGACATACTATAGTGTGACTTTTTTTCATGTTTTGGACATGTTATAGTGTGACTTTTTTTCATATTTTACACGACATGCTATAGTCTGAGTTTTTTGATCATATGTTAGACGACATGCTATAGTATGACTTTTTTTCATATTTTGGACATATTATAGGTTGACTTTTTTACATTTTAGACGACATATTATAGCGTGACTTTTTTTCATATTTTACACGACATGTTATAGTATGACTTTTTTTATGTTTTGGACATGTTATCTTTTGACTTTTTGATTATATTTTAGACGACATGGTATCGTGTGACTTTTTGTCTCATTTTGCACGACATGCTATGGTATGACTTTTTTTCATATTTTGGACATGTTATAGCTTGACTTTTTTATATTTTAGTCGACATATTATAGTGTGACTTTTTTTCATATTTTACACGACATGCTATAGTATGACATTTTTAATCATATTTTAGACGACATGACTTTTTGTTTTCAGTGAAATTGCAGACACAAAGTGACATGAAACCACTTTGGCCATGTAGTTTATCCCATTTGCCATAGTTCTGATTCGGAAACTTGTTTGTAAACACTTAGTTTAAGCCGTGGAGCTGTGATACAGTTTTACATTAGGCTGAGAAAGCGACACATGAAATACTGTTTTCTGAGAATTTGTGAACACAAAGTGACTTGAAACCACTTTGGCCATGTAGTTTATCCCATTTGCCATAATTCTGAGTTGGAAACTTGTTTGGAAACACTTAGTTTAAGCCGTGGAGTTGTAATGCAGTTTTATGCTGTTTTTGAGCTTCTCTCACTGAGACAAGGCTGTTTTTGAAACATAGTGTTTCCTGTGAAATTGTTCACACAAAGTGACTTGAAACCACTTTGGCCATGTAGTTTATCCCCATTGCCATAGTTCTGAGTAGGAAACTTTTTAGTAAAGACTTAGTTGAAGCCATGGCGCTGTGATGCAGTTTTACATTAGGCTGAGAAAGTGAGACATGAAAAACTGTTTTCTGAGAATTTGTGAACACAAAGTGACTTGAAACCACATTGGCCATGTAGTTTATCCCATTTGCCATAATTCTGAGTAGGAAACTTGTTTGGAAACACTTAGTTTAAGCCGTGGAGCTGTAATGCAGTTTTATGATGTTTTTGAGCTTCTCTCGCTGAAATAAGGCTGTTTTTGAAAAATAGTGTTTCCTGTGAAATTGTTCACACAAAGTGACTTGAAACCACTTTGGCCATGTAGTTTATCCCATTTGCCATAGTGCTGAGTACGAAACTTGTTTTCAACACTTAGTGTAAGCCATGGCGCTGTGATGCAGTTTTACATTAGGCTGAGAAAGTGAGACTTGAAATGCTGTTTTCTGTGAAATTACAGACACAAAGTGACTTGAAACCACTTTGGCCATGTAGTTTATCCCAATTGCCATAATTCCGAGTAGGAAACTTGTTTGGAAACACTTAGTTTAAGCCGTGGAGCTGTAATGCAGTTTTATGCTGTTTTTGAGATTCTCTCTCATGTTTTTGAAACCTTGTGTTTTCTTTGAAATAGTCAACACAAAGTCACTTGAAATCACGTTGGCCATGTAGTGTATCCCATTTGCCATAGTCTTGAGTGCGAAACTTGTTTTTTGTGACTTTTTTTTATCATATTTTAGACGACATACTATAGTGTGACTTTTTTTCATGTTTTGGACATGTTATAGTGTGACTTTTTTTCATATTTTACACGACGTGGTATAGTCTGAGTTTTTCGTCATATTTTGGATGACGAATTTTTTTACTTTTTGTACGACATGCTATTTTGAGACTTTTTTCACTTTTTTGATGACGTTATAGTATGACTTTTTTCATATTTTAGACGACTTGTTATAGTTTGACTTTTTTTCATATTTTGGACGACATGCTATATTATGGCTTTTTTTTTCATATTTTGGACGTTATAGCTTGACTTTTTTTTAAATTTTAGACGACATGCTATAGTATGACTTTTTGATCATATTTTAGACGACATGCTATCGTGTGACTTTTTGTCTTATTTTGCACGACATGCTATGGTATGACTTTTTTTCATATTTTGGACATGTTATTGCTTGGCATTTTTATATTTTAGACGACATATTATAGCGTGACTTTTTTTCATATTTTACACGACATGTTATAGTATGACTTTTTTCATGTTTTGGACATGTTATCGTGTGACTGTTTTTCATTTTTTACACGACATGCTATAGTATGACTTTTTTTTTATCATATTTTAGACGACATGCAATAGTGTGACTTTTTTTTATCATATTTTAGACGACATGCTATAGTATGAATTTTTTGTGTCATATTTTGGACGACATGGTATTTTATGACTTTTTTAACTTTTTGGACGACATGCTATTTTCAGACTTTTTTCACTTTTTGGATGACGTTATAGTATGACTTTTTTCATATTTTAGACGACTTGTTATAGCATGACTTTATTTCACTTTTTGGACAACATGCTATATTATGACTTTTTTTCATATTTTGGACGACATGCTATAGTTTGACTTTTTTTACATATTTTAGACGACATACTATAGTGTGACTTTTTGATCATATTTTAGACGACATGCTATCGTGTGACTTTTTGTCTTATTTTGCACGACATGCTATAGTTTGACTTTTTTTACATATTTTAGACAATATACTATAGTGTGACTTTTTTTCATGTTTTGGACATGTTATAGTGTGACTTTTTTTCATATTTTACACGACATGCTATAGTCTGAGTTTTTTGATCATATGTTAGACGACATGCTATTGTGTGACTTTTTGTCTTATTTTACACGACATGCTATGGTATGACTTTTTTTCATATTTTGGACATGTTATAGCTTGACTTTTTTATATTTTAGACGACATATTATAGCGTGACTTTTTTTCATATTTTACACGACATGTAGTACGACTTTTTTCGTGTTTTGGACATGTTATCGTGTGACTTTTTTTCATATTTTACACGACATGCTATAGTATGACTTTTTTTTATCATATTTTAGACGACATGCAATAGTGTGACTTTTTTTTGTCATATTTTAGACGACATGCTATAGTATGACTTTTTTGTGTCATATTTTGGACGACATGGTATTTTATGACTTTTTTAACATTTTGGACGACATGCTATTTTCAGACTTTTTTCACTTTTTGGATGACGTTATAGTATGACTTTTTTCACATTTTAGACGACTTGTTATAGAATGACTTTATTTCACTTTTTGGACATGCTATAGTGTGACTTTTTTTTCATGTTTTTGACATGTTATAGCTTGACTTTTTTTACATTTTAGACGACATATTATAGCGTGACTTTTTTTCATGTTTTACACGACATGTTATAGTGTGACTTTTTTTATGTTTTGGACATGTTATCGTCTGACTTTTTGATTATATTTTAGACGACATGCTATCGTGTGACTTTTTGTCTCATTTTGCACGACATGCTATGGTATGACTTTTTTTCATATTTTGGACATGTTATAGCTTGACTTTTTTATATTTTAGACGACATATTATAGCGTGACTTTTTTTCATATTTTACACGACATGCTATAGTATGACATTTTTAATCATATTTTAGACGACATGACTTTTTGTTTTCTGTGAAATTGCAGACACAAAGTGACATGAAACCACTTTGGCCATGTAGTTTATCCCATTTGCCATAGTTCTGATTCGGAAACTTGTTTGTAAACACTTAGTTTAAGCCGTGGCGCTGTGATACAGTTTTACATTAGGCTGAGAAAGTGAGACATGAAATACTGTTTTCTGAGAATTTGTGACCACAAAGTGACTTGAAACCACTTTGGCCATGTAGTTTATCCCATTTGCCATAATTCTGAGTCGGAAACTTGTTTGGAAACACTTAGTTTAAGCCGTGGAGTTGTAATGCAGTTTTATGCTGTTTTTGAGCTTCTCTCGCTGAGATAAGGCTGTTTTTGAAACAGAGTGTTTCCTGTGAAATTGTTCACACAAAGTGACTTGAAACCACTTTGGCCATGTAGTTTATCCCATTTGCCATAGTGCTGAGTACGAAACTTGTTTTCAACACTTAGTGTAAGCCATGGCGCTGTGATGCAGTTTTACATTAGGCTGAGAAAGTGAGACTTGAAATGCTGTTTTCTGTGAAATTACAGACACAAAGTGACTTGAAACCATTTTGGCCATGTTGTTTATCCCATTTGCCATAATTCTGAGTAGGAAACTTGTTTGGAAACACTTAGTTTAAGCCGTGGAGCTGTAATGCAGTTTTATGCTGTTTTTGAGATTCTCTCTCATGTTTTTGAAACCTTGTGTTTTCTTTGAAATAGTCAACACAAAGTCACTTGAAATCACGTTGGCCATGTAGTGTATCCCATTTGCCATAGTCTTGAGTGCGAAACTTGTTTTTTGTGACTTTTTTTTATCATATTTTAGACGACATACTATAGTGTGACTTTTTTTCATGTTTTGGACATGTTATAGTGTGACTTTTTTTCATATTTTACACGACGTGGTATAGTCTGAGTTTTTCGTCATATTTTGGATGACGAATTTTTTTACTTTTTGTACGACATGCTATTTTGAGACTTTTTTCACTTTTTTGATGACGTTATAGTGTGACTTTTTTCATATTTTAGACGACTTGTTATAGTTTGACTTTTTTTCATATTTTGGACGACATGCTATATTATGGCTTTTTTTTCATATTTTGGACGTTATAGCTTGACTTTTTTTTTAATTTTAGACGACATGCTATAGTATGACTTTTTGATCATATTTTAGACGACATGCTATTGTGTGACTTTTTGTCTTATTTTGCACGACATGCTATGGTATGACTTTTTTTCATATTTTGGACATGTTATTGCTTGACTTTTTTATATTTTAGACGACATATTATAGCGTGACTTTTTTTCATATTTTACACGACATGTTATAGTATGACTTTTTTCATGTTTTGGACATGTTATCGTGTGACTGTTTTTCATTTTTTACACGACATGCTATAGTATGACTTTTTTTTATCATATTTTAGACGACATGCAATAGTGTGACTTTTTTTTATCATATTTTAGACGACATGCTATAGTATGAATTTTTTGTGTCATATTTTGGACGACATGGTATTTTATGACTTTTTTAACTTTTTGGACGACATGCTATTTTCAGACTTTTTTCACTTTTTGGATGACGTTATAGTATGACTTTTTTCATATTTTAGACGACTTGTTATAGCATGACTTTATTTCACTTTTTGGACAACATGCTATATTATGACTTTTTTTCATATTTTGGACGACATGCTATAGTTTGACTTTTTTTACATATTTTAGACGACATACTATAGTGTGACTTTTTGATCATATTTTAGACGACATGCTATCGTGTGACTTTTTGTCTTATTTTGCACGACATGCTATAGTTTGACTTTTTTTTACATATTTTAGACAATATACTATAGTGTGACTTTTTTTCATGTTTTGGACATGTTATAGTGTGACTTTTTTTCATATTTTACACGACATGCTATAGTCTGAGTTTTTTGATCATATGTTAGACGACATGCTATCGTGTGACTTTTTGTCTTATTTTTCACGACATGCTATGGTATGACTTTTTTTCATATTTTGGACATGTTATAGCTTGACTTTTTTATATTTTAGACGACATATTATAGCGTGACTTTTTTTCATATTTTACACGACATGTAGTACGACTTTTTTCGTGTTTTGGACATGTTATCGTGTGACTTTTTTTCATATTTTACACGACATGCTATAGTATGACTTTTTTTTATCATATTTTAGACGACATGCAATAGTGTGACTTTTTTTTGTCATATTTTAGACGACATGCTATAGTATGAATTTTTTATCATATTTTAGACGACATGCTATAGTATGACTTTTTTGTGTCATATTTTGGACGACATGGTATTTTATGACTTTTTTAACTTTTTGGACGACATGCTATTTTCAGACTTTTTTCACTTTTTGGATGACGTTATAGTGTGACTTTTTTCACATTTTAGACGACTTGTTATAGAATGACTTTATTTCACTTTTTGGACATGCTATAGTGTGACTTTTTTTCATGTTTTTGACATGTTATAGCTTGACTTTTTTTACATTTTAGACGACATATTATAGCGTGACTTTTTTTCATGTTTTACACGACATGTTATAGTGTGACTTTTTTTATGTTTTGGACATGTTATCGTCTGACTTTTTGATTATATTTTAGACGACATGCTATCGTGTGACTTTTTGTCTCATTTTGCACGACATGCTATGGTATGACTTTTTTTCATATTTTGGACATGTTATAGCTTGACTTTTTTATATTTTAGACGACATATTATAGCGTGACTTTTTTTCATATTTTACACGACATGCTATAGTATGACATTTTTAATCATATTTTAGACGACATGACTTTTTGTTTTCTGTGAAATTGCAGACACAAAGTGACATGAAACCACTTTGGCCATGTAGTTTATCCCATTTGCCATAGTTCTGATTCGGAAACATGTTTGTAAACACTTAGTTTAAGCCGTGGCGCTGTGATACAGTTTTACATTAGGCTGAGAAAGTGAGACATGAAATACTGTTTTCTGAGAATTTGTGACCACAAAGTGACTTGAAACCACTTTGGCCATGTAGTTTATCCCATTTGCCATAATTCTGAGTCGGAAACTTGTTTGGAAACACTTAGTTTAAGCCGTGGAGTTGTAATGCAGTTTTATGCTGTTTTTGAGCTTCTCTCGCTGAGATAAGGCTGTTTTTGAAACATAGTGTTTCCTGTGAAATTGTTCACACAAAGTGACTTGAAACCACTTTGGCCATGTAGTTTATCCCCATTGCCATAGTTCTGAGTAGGAAACTTGTTAGTAAAGACTTAGTTGAAGCCGTGGAGCTGTAATGCAGTTTTATGCTGTTTTTGAGCTTCTCTCTCATGTATTTGAAACCTTGTGTTTTCTTTGAAATAGTCAACACAAAGTCACTTGAAATCACGTTGGCCATGTAGTGTATCCCATTTGCCATAGTCTTGAGTGCGAAACTTGTTTTTTGTGACTTTTTTTTATCATATTTTAGACGACATACTATAGTGTGACTTTTTTTCATGTTTTGGACATGTTATAGTGTGACTTTTTTTCATATTTTACACGACGTGGTATAGTCTGAGTTTTTCGTCATATTTTGGAAGACGACTTTTTTTACTTTTTGGACAACATGCTATTTTGAGACTTTTTTAACTTTTTAGATGACGTTATAGTATGACTTTTTTCATATTTTATACGACTTGTTATAGTATGACTTTTTTTCATATTTTGGACGACATGCTATGTTATGGCTTTTTTTCATATTTTGGACGTTATAGATTGACTTTTTTTTAATTTTTAGACGACATGCTGTAGTATGACTTTTTGATCATATTTTAGACGACATGCTATCGTGTGACTTTTTTTTATCATATTTTAGACGACATTCTATAGTATGACTTTTTTGTGTAATATTTTGGACGACACGGTATTTTATGACTTTTTTAACTTTTTGGACGACATGCTATTTTGAGACTTTTTTCACTTTTTGGATGACGTTATAGTATGACTTTTTTCATATTTTAGACGACTTGTTATAGCATGACTTTATTTCACTTTTTGGACGACATGCTATATTTTGACTTTTTTTTCATATTTTGGACGACATGCTATAGTTTGAATTTTTTTTACATATTTTAGACGACATACTATAGTGTGACTTTTTTTCATGTTTTGAACATGTTATAGTGTGACTTTTTTTCATATTTTACACAACATGCTATAGTCTGAGTTTTTTGATCATATGTTAGACGACATGCTATAGTATGACTTTTTGATCATATTTTAGACGACATGCTATCGTGTGACTTTTTGTCTTATTTTGCACGACATGCTATGGTATGACTTTTTTTCATATTTTGGACATATTATAGGTTGACTTTTTTACATTTTAGACGACATATTATAGCGTGACTTTTTTTCATATTTTACACGACATGTTATAGTATGACTTTTTTTGTGTTTTGGACATGTTATCGTGTGACTTTTTGATTATATTTTAGACGACATGGTATCGTGTGACTTTTTGTCTCATTTTGCACGACATGCTATGGTATGACTTTTTTTCATATTTTGGGCATTTTATAACTTGACTTTTTTATATTTTAGACGACATATTATAGCGTGACTTTTTTTCATATTTTACACGACATGCTATAGTATGACATTTTTAATCATATTTTAGACGACATGACTTTTTGTTTTCTGTGAAATTGCAGACACAAAGTGACATGAAACCACTTTGGCCATGTAGTTTATCCCATTTGCCATAGTTCTGATTCGGAAACTTGTTTGTAAACACTTAGTTTAAGCCGTGGAGCTGTGATACAGTTTTACATTAGGCTGAGAAAGTGAGACATGAAATACTGTTTTCTGAGAATTTGTGAACACAAAGTGACTTGAAACCACTTTGGCTATGTAGTTTATCCCATTTGCCATAATTCTGAGTAGGAAACTTGTTTGGAAACACTTAGTTTAAGCCGTGGAGTTGTAATGCAGTTTTATGCTGTTTTTGAGCTTCTCTCGCTGAGATAAGGCTGTTTTTGAAACATAGTGTTTCCTGTGAAATTGTTCACACAAAGTGACTTGAAAACGCTTTGGCCATGTAGTTTATCCCCATTGCCATAGTTCTGAGTAGGAAACTTGTTAGTAAAGACTTAGTTGAAGCCATGGCGCTGTGATGCAGTTTTACATTAGGCTGAGAAAGTGAGACATGAAAAACTGTTTTCTGAGAATTTGTGAACACAAAGTGACTTGAAACCACTTTGGCCATGTAGTTTATCCCATTTGCCATAATTCTGAGTAGGAAACTTGTTTGGAAACACTTAGTTTAAGCCGTGGAGCTGTAATGCAGTTTTATGCTGTTTTTGAGCTTCTCTCGCTGAAATAAGGCTGTTTTTGAAAAATTGTGTTTCCTGAGAAATTGTTCACACAAAGTGACTTGAAACCACTTTGGCCATGTAGTTTATCCCATTTGCCATAGTGCTGAGTACGAAACTTGTTTTCAACACTTAGTTTAAGCCATGGCGCTGTGATGCAGTTTTACATTAGGCTGAGAAAGTGAGACTTGAAATGCTGTTTTCTGTGAAATTACAGACACAAAGTGACTTGAAACCATTTTGGCCATGTAGTTTATCCCATTTGCCATAATTCTGAGTAGGAAACTTGTTTGGAAACACTTAGTTTAAGCCGTGGAGTTGTAATGCAGTTTTACGCTGTTTTTGAGCTTCTCTCGCTGAAATAAGGCTGTTTTTGAAACATTGTGTTTCCTGTGAAATTGTTCACACAAAGTGACTTGAAACCATTTTGGCCATGTAGTTTATCCCATTTGCCATAATTCTGAGTAGGAAACTTGTTTGGAAACACTTAGTTTAAGCCGTGGAGCTGTAATGCAGTTTTATGCTGTTTTTGAGATTCTCTCTCATGTTTTTGAAACCTTGTGTTTTCTTTGAAGTAGTCAACAGAAAGTCACTTGAAATCACGTTGGCCATGTAGTGTATCCCATTTGCCATAGTCTTGAGTGCGAAACTTGTTTTTTGTGACCTTTTTTTTATCATATTTTAGACGACATACTATAGTGTGACTTTTTTTCATGTTTTGGACATGTTATAGTGTGACTTTTTTTCATATTTTACACGACGTGGTATAGTCTGAGTTTTTTCGTCATATTTTGGATGACGAATTTTTTTACTTTTTGTACGACATGCTATTTTGAGACTTTTTTCACTTTTTTGATGACGTTATAGTATGACTTTTTTCATATTTTAGGACGACTTGTTATAGTTTGACTTTTTTTCATATTTTGGACGACATGCTATGTTATGGCTTTTTTTCATATTTTGGACGTTATTGCTTGACTTTTTTTTAAATTTTAGACGACATGCTATAGTATGACTTTTTGATCATATTTTAGACGACATGCTATCGTGTGACTGTTTGTCTTATTTTGCACGACATGCTATGGTATGACTTTTTTTCAAATTTTGGACATGTTATAGCTTGACTTTTTTATATTTTAGACGACATATTATAGCGTGACTTTTTTTCATATTTTACACGACATGTTATAGTATGACTTTTTTCATGTTTTGGACATGTTATCGTGTGACTGTTTTTCATATTTTACACGACATGCTATAGTATGACTTTTTTTTATCATATTTTAGATGACATGCAATAGTGTGACTTTTTTTTATCATATTTTAGACGACATGCTATAGTATGACTTTTTTGTGTCATATTTTGGATGACATGGTATTTTATGACTTTTTTAACTTTTTGGACAACATGCTATTTTGAGAGTTTTTTCACTTTTTGGATGACGTTATAGTATGACTTTTTTCATATTTTGGACGACATGCTATAGTTTGACTTTTTTTACATATTTTAGACGACATACTATAGTGTGACTTTTTGATCATATTTTAGACGACATGCAATCGTGTGACTTTTTGTCTTATTTTGCACGACATGCTATGGTATGACTTTTTTTCATATTTTGGACATGTTATAGCTTGACTTTTTTTATATTTTAGACGACATATTATAGCGTGACTTTTTTTTAATATTTTACACGACATGTTATAGTATGACTTTTTTCATGTTTTGGACATGTTATAGCCTGACTTTTTTTTAAATTTTAGACGACATGCTGTAGTATGACTATTTGATCATATTTTAGATGACATGTTATAGTATGACTTTTTGATCATATTTTAGACGACATGCTATCGTGTGACTTTTTTTCATATTTTGGACATGTTATAGCTTGACTTTTTCATATTTTAGACGACATATTATAACGTTACTTTTTTTCATATTTTACACGACATGCTATAGTCTGACATTTTTAATCATATTTTAGACGACATGACTTTTTGTTTTCTGTGAAATTGCAGACACAAAGTGACATGAAACCACTTTGGCCATGTAGTTTATCCCATTTGCCATAATTCTGAGTAGGAAACTTGTTTGGAAACACTTAGTTTAAGCCGTGGAGCTGTAATGCAGTTTTATGCTGTTTTTGAGCTTCTCTCGCTGAAATAAGGCTGTTTTTGAAACATTGTGTTTCCTGTGAAATTGTTCACACAAAGTGACTTGAAACCACTTTGGCCATGTAGTTTATCCCATTTGCCATAGTGCTGAGTACGAAACTTGTTTTCAACACTTAGTTTAAGCCGTTGCACTGTGATGCAGTTCTACATTAGGCTGAGAACGTGAGACATTAAATACTGTTTTCTGAGAATTTGTGAACACAAAGTGACTTGAAACCACTTTGGCCATGTAGTTTATCCATTTGCCATAGTTATGATTCGGAAACTTCTTTGTAAAGACTTAGTTGAAGCCATGGCGCTGTGATGCAGTTTTACATTAGGCTGATAAAGTGAGACTTGAAATGCTGTTTTCTGTGAAATTACAGACACAAAGTGACTTGAAACCATTTTGGCCATGTAGTTTATCCCATTTGCCATAATTCTGAGTAGGAAACTTGTTTGGAAACACTTAGTTTAAGCCGTGGAGTTGTATTGCAGTTTTATGCTGTTTTTGAGCTTCTCTCGCTGAAATAAGGCTGTTTTTGAAACAGAGTGTTTCCTGTGAAATTGTTCACACAAAGTGACTTGAAACCACTTTGGCCATGTAGTTTATCCCATTTGCCATAGTGCTGAGTACGAAACTTGTTTTCAACACTTAGTGTAAGCCATGGCGCTGTGATGCAGTTTTACATTAGGCTGAGAAAGTGAGACTTGAAATGCTGTTTTCTGTGAAATTACAGACACAAAGTGACTTGAAACCATTTTGGCCATGTTGTTTATCCCATTTGCCATAATTCTGAGTAGGAAACTTGTTTGGAAACACTTAGTTTAAGCCGTGGAGCTGTAATGCAGTTTTATGCTGTTTTTGAGATTCTCTCTCATGTTTTTGAAACCTTGTGTTTTCTTTGAAATAGTCAACACAAAGTCACTTGAAATCACGTTGGCCATGTAGTGTATCCCATTTGCCATAGTCTTGAGTGCGAAACTTGTTTTTTGTGACTTTTTTTTATCATATTTTAGACGACATACTATAGTGTGACTTTTTTTCATGTTTTGGACATGTTATAGTGTGACTTTTTTTCATATTTTACACGACGTGGTATAGTCTGAGTTTTTCGTCATATTTTGGATGACGAATTTTTTTACTTTTTGTACGACATGCTATTTTGAGACTTTTTTCACTTTTTTGATGACGTTATAGTGTGACTTTTTTCATATTTTAGACGACTTGTTATAGTTTGACTTTTTTTCATATTTTGGACGACATGCTATATTATGGCTTTTTTTTCATATTTTGGACGTTATAGCTTGACTTTTTTTTTAATTTTAGACGACATGCTATAGTATGACTTTTTGATCATATTTTAGACGACATGCTATTGTGTGACTTTTTGTCTTATTTTGCACGACATGCTATGGTATGACTTTTTTTCATATTTTGGACATGTTATTGCTTGACTTTTTTATATTTTAGACGACATATTATAGCGTGACTTTTTTTCATATTTTACACGACATGTTATAGTATGACTTTTTTCATGTTTTGGACATGTTATCGTGTGACTGTTTTTCATTTTTTACACGACATGCTATAGTATGACTTTTTTTTATCATATTTTAGACGACATGCAATAGTGTGACTTTTTTTTATCATATTTTAGACGACATGCTATAGTATGAATTTTTTTTGTCATATTTTGGACGACATGGTATTTTATGACTTTTTTAACTTTTTGGACGACATGCTATTTTCAGACTTTTTTCACTTTTTGGATGACGTTATAGTATGACTTTTTTCATATTTTAGACGACTTGTTATAGCATGACTTTATTTCACTTTTTGGACAACATGCTATATTATGACTTTTTTTCATATTTTGGACGACATGCTATAGTTTGACTTTTTTTACATATTTTAGACGACATACTATAGTGTGACTTTTTGATCATATTTTAGACGACATGCTATCGTGTGACTTTTTGTCTTATTTTGCACGACATGCTATAGTTTGACTTTTTTTTACATATTTTAGACAATATACTATAGTGTGACTTTTTTTCATGTTTTGGACATGTTATAGTGTGACTTTTTTTCATATTTTACACGACATGCTATAGTCTGAGTTTTTTGATCATATGTTAGACGACATGCTATCGTGTGACTTTTTGTCTTATTTTTCACGACATGCTATGGTATGACTTTTTTTCATATTTTGGACATGTTATAGCTTGACTTTTTTATATTTTAGACGACATATTATAGCGTGACTTTTTTTCATATTTTACACGACATGTAGTACGACTTTTTTCGTGTTTTGGACATGTTATCGTGTGACTTTTTTTCATATTTTACACGACATGCTATAGTATGACTTTTTTTTATCATATTTTAGACGACATGCAATAGTGTGACTTTTTTTTGTCATATTTTAGACGACATGCTATAGTATGAATTTTTTATCATATTTTAGACGACATGCTATAGTATGACTTTTTTGTGTCATATTTTGGACGACATGGTATTTTATGACTTTTTTAACTTTTTGGACGACATGCTATTTTCAGACTTTTTTCACTTTTTGGATGACGTTATAGTGTGACTTTTTTCACATTTTAGACGACTTGTTATAGAATGACTTTATTTCACTTTTTGGACATGCTATAGTGTGACTTTTTTTCATGTTTTTGACATGTTATAGCTTGACTTTTTTTACATTTTAGACGACATATTATAGCGTGACTTTTTTTCATGTTTTACACGACATGTTATAGTGTGACTTTTTTTATGTTTTGGACATGTTATCGTCTGACTTTTTGATTATATTTTAGACGACATGCTATCGTGTGACTTTTTGTCTCATTTTGCACGACATGCTATGGTATGACTTTTTTTCATATTTTGGACATGTTATAGCTTGACTTTTTTATATTTTAGACGACATATTATAGCGTGACTTTTTTTCATATTTTACACGACATGCTATAGTATGACATTTTTAATCATATTTTAGACGACATGACTTTTTGTTTTCTGTGAAATTGCAGACACAAAGTGACATGAAACCACTTTGGCCATGTAGTTTATCCCATTTGCCATAGTTCTGATTCGGAAACATGTTTGTAAACACTTAGTTTAAGCCGTGGCGCTGTGATACAGTTTTACATTAGGCTGAGAAAGTGAGACATGAAATACTGTTTTCTGAGAATTTGTGACCACAAAGTGACTTGAAACCACTTTGGCCATGTAGTTTATCCCATTTGCCATAATTCTGAGTCGGAAACTTGTTTGGAAACACTTAGTTTAAGCCGTGGAGTTGTAATGCAGTTTTATGCTGTTTTTGAGCTTCTCTCGCTGAGATAAGGCTGTTTTTGAAACATAGTGTTTCCTGTGAAATTGTTCACACAAAGTGACTTGAAACCACTTTGGCCATGTAGTTTATCCCCATTGCCATAGTTCTGAGTAGGAAACTTGTTAGTAAAGACTTAGTTGAAGCCGTGGAGCTGTAATGCAGTTTTATGCTGTTTTTGAGCTTCTCTCTCATGTATTTGAAACCTTGTGTTTTCTTTGAAATAGTCAACACAAAGTCACTTGAAATCACGTTGGCCATGTAGTGTATCCCATTTGCCATAGTCTTGAGTGCGAAACTTGTTTTTTGTGACTTTTTTTTATCATATTTTAGACGACATACTATAGTGTGACTTTTTTTCATGTTTTGGACATGTTATAGTGTGACTTTTTTTCATATTTTACACGACGTGGTATAGTCTGAGTTTTTCGTCATATTTTGGAAGACGACTTTTTTTACTTTTTGGACAACATGCTATTTTGAGACTTTTTTAACTTTTTAGATGACGTTATAGTATGACTTTTTTCATATTTTATACGACTTGTTATAGTATGACTTTTTTTCATATTTTGGACGACATGCTATGTTATGGCTTTTTTTCATATTTTGGACGTTATAGATTGACTTTTTTTTAATTTTTAGACGACATGCTGTAGTATGACTTTTTGATCATATTTTAGACGACATGCTATCGTGTGACTTTTTTTTATCATATTTTAGACGACATTCTATAGTATGACTTTTTTGTGTAATATTTTGGACGACACGGTATTTTATGACTTTTTTAACTTTTTGGACGACATGCTATTTTGAGACTTTTTTCACTTTTTGGATGACGTTATAGTATGACTTTTTTCATATTTTAGACGACTTGTTATAGCATGACTTTATTTCACTTTTTGGACGACATGCTATATTTTGACTTTTTTTTCATATTTTGGACGACATGCTATAGTTTGAATTTTTTTTACATATTTTAGACGACATACTATAGTGTGACTTTTTTTCATGTTTTGAACATGTTATAGTGTGACTTTTTTTCATATTTTACACAACATGCTATAGTCTGAGTTTTTTGATCATATGTTAGACGACATGCTATAGTATGACTTTTTGATCATATTTTAGATGACATGCTATCGTGTGACTTTTTGTCTTATTTTGCACGACATGCTATGGTATGACTTTTTTTCATATTTTGGACATATTATAGGTTGACTTTTTTACATTTTAGACGACATATTATAGCGTGACTTTTTTTCATATTTTACACGACATGTTATAGTATGACTTTTTTTGTGTTTTGGACATGTTATCGTGTGACTTTTTGATTATATTTTAGACGACATGGTATCGTGTGACTTTTTGTCTCATTTTGCACGACATGCTATGGTATGACTTTTTTTCATATTTTGGGCATTTTATAACTTGACTTTTTTATATTTTAGACGACATATTATAGCGTGACTTTTTTTCATATTTTACACGACATGCTATAGTATGACATTTTTAATCATATTTTAGACGACATGACTTTTTGTTTTCTGTGAAATTGCAGACACAAAGTGACATGAAACCACTTTGGCCATGTAGTTTATCCCATTTGCCATAGTTCTGATTCGGAAACTTGTTTGTAAACACTTAGTTTAAGCCGTGGAGCTGTGATACAGTTTTACATTAGGCTGAGAAAGTGAGACATGAAATACTGTTTTCTGAGAATTTGTGAACACAAAGTGACTTGAAACCACTTTGGCTATGTAGTTTATCCCATTTGCCATAATTCTGAGTAGGAAACTTGTTTGGAAACACTTAGTTTAAGCCGTGGAGTTGTAATGCAGTTTTATGCTGTTTTTGAGCTTCTCTCGCTGAGATAAGGCTGTTTTTGAAACATAGTGTTTCCTGTGAAATTGTTCACACAAAGTGACTTGAAAACGCTTTGGCCATGTAGTTTATCCCCATTGCCATAGTTCTGAGTAGGAAACTTGTTAGTAAAGACTTAGTTGAAGCCATGGCGCTGTGATGCAGTTTTACATTAGGCTGAGAAAGTGAGACATGAAAAACTGTTTTCTGAGAATTTGTGAACACAAAGTGACTTGAAACCACTTTGGCCATGTAGTTTATCCCATTTGCCATAATTCTGAGTAGGAAACTTGTTTGGAAACACTTAGTTTAAGCCGTGGAGCTGTAATGCAGTTTTATGCTGTTTTTGAGCTTCTCTCGCTGAAATAAGGCTGTTTTTGAAAAATTGTGTTTCCTGAGAAATTGTTCACACAAAGTGACTTGAAACCACTTTGGCCATGTAGTTTATCCCATTTGCCATAGTGCTGAGTACGAAACTTGTTTTCAACACTTAGTTTAAGCCATGGCGCTGTGATGCAGTTTTACATTAGGCTGAGAAAGTGAGACTTGAAATGCTGTTTTCTGTGAAATTACAGACACAAAGTGACTTGAAACCATTTTGGCCATGTAGTTTATCCCATTTGCCATAATTCTGAGTAGGAAACTTGTTTGGAAACACTTAGTTTAAGCCGTGGAGTTGTAATGCAGTTTTACGCTGTTTTTGAGCTTCTCTCGCTGAAATAAGGCTGTTTTTGAAACATTGTGTTTCCTGTGAAATTGTTCACACAAAGTGACTTGAAACCATTTTGGCCATGTAGTTTATCCCATTTGCCATAATTCTGAGTAGGAAACTTGTTTGGAAACACTTAGTTTAAGCCGTGGAGCTGTAATGCAGTTTTATGCTGTTTTTGAGATTCTCTCTCATGTTTTTGAAACCTTGTGTTTTCTTTGAAGTAGTCAACAGAAAGTCACTTGAAATCACGTTGGCCATGTAGTGTATCCCATTTGCCATAGTCTTGAGTGCGAAACTTGTTTTTTGTGACCTTTTTTTTATCATATTTTAGACGACATACTATAGTGTGACTTTTTTTCATGTTTTGGACATGTTATAGTGTGACTTTTTTTCATATTTTACACGACGTGGTATAGTCTGAGTTTTTCGTCATATTTTGGATGACGAATTTTTTTACTTTTTGTACGACATGCTATTTTGAGACTTTTTTCACTTTTTTGATGACGTTATAGTATGACTTTTTTCATATTTTAGACGACTTGTTATAGTTTGACTTTTTTTCATATTTTGGACGACATGCTATGTTATGGCTTTTTTTCATATTTTGGACGTTATTGCTTGACTTTTTTTTAAATTTTAGACGACATGCTATAGTATGACTTTTTGATCATATTTTAGACGACATGCTATCGTGTGACTGTTTGTCTTATTTTGCACGACATGCTATGGTATGACTTTTTTTCAAATTTTGGACATGTTATAGCTTGACTTTTTTATATTTTAGACGACATATTATAGCGTGACTTTTTTTCATATTTTACACGACATGTTATAGTATGACTTTTTTCATGTTTTGGACATGTTATCGTGTGACTGTTTTTCATATTTTACACGACATGCTATAGTATGACTTTTTTTATCATATTTTAGATGACATGCAATAGTGTGACTTTTTTTTATCATATTTTAGACGACATGCTATAGTATGACTTTTTTGTGTCATATTTTGGATGACATGGTATTTTATGACTTTTTTAACTTTTTGGACAACATGCTATTTTGAGAGTTTTTTCACTTTTTGGATGACGTTATAGTATGACTTTTTTCATATTTTGGACGACATGCTATAGTTTGACTTTTTTTACATATTTTAGACGACATACTATAGTGTGACTTTTTGATCATATTTTAGACGACATGCAATCGTGTGACTTTTTGTCTTATTTTGCACGACATGCTATGGTATGACTTTTTTTCATATTTTGGACATGTTATAGCTTGACTTTTTTTATATTTTAGACGACATATTATAGCGTGACTTTTTTTTAATATTTTACACGACATGTTATAGTATGACTTTTTTCATGTTTTGGACATGTTATAGCCTGACTTTTTTTTAAATTTTAGACGACATGCTGTAGTATGACTATTTGATCATATTTTAGATGACATGTTATAGTATGACTTTTTGATCATATTTTAGACGACATGCTATCGTGTGACTTTTTTTCATATTTTGGACATGTTATAGCTTGACTTTTTCATATTTTAGACGACATATTATAACGTTACTTTTTTTCATATTTTACACGACATGCTATAGTCTGACATTTTTAATCATATTTTAGACGACATGACTTTTTGTTTTCTGTGAAATTGCAGACACAAAGTGACATGAAACCACTTTGGCCATGTAGTTTATCCCATTTGCCATAATTCTGAGTAGGAAACTTGTTTGGAAACACTTAGTTTAAGCCGTGGAGCTGTAATGCAGTTTTATGCTGTTTTTGAGCTTCTCTCGCTGAAATAAGGCTGTTTTTGAAACATTGTGTTTCCTGTGAAATTGTTCACACAAAGTGACTTGAAACCACTTTGGCCATGTAGTTTATCCCATTTGCCATAGTGCTGAGTACGAAACTTGTTTTCAACACTTAGTTTAAGCCGTTGCACTGTGATGCAGTTCTACATTAGGCTGAGAACGTGAGACATTAAATACTGTTTTCTGAGAATTTGTGAACACAAAGTGACTTGAAACCACTTTGGCCATGTAGTTTATCCCATTTGCCATAGTTATGATTCGGAAACTTCTTTGTAAAGACTTAGTTGAAGCCATGGCGCTGTGATGCAGTTTTACATTAGGCTGATAAAGTGAGACTTGAAATGCTGTTTTCTGTGAAATTACAGACACAAAGTGACTTGAAACCATTTTGGCCATGTAGTTTATCCCATTTGCCATAATTCTGAGTAGGAAACTTGTTTGGAAACACTTAGTTTAAGCCGTGGAGTTGTATTGCAGTTTTATGCTGTTTTTGAGCTTCTCTCGCTGAAATAAGGCTGTTTTTGAAACGTTATGTTTCCTGTGAAATTGTTCATTCAAAGTGACTTGAAACCACTTTGGCCATGTAGTTTATCCCAATTGCCATAATTCTAAGTAGGAAACTTGTTTGGAAACACTTAGTTTAAGCCGTGGAGCTGTAATGCAGTTTTATGCTGTTTTTGAGCTTCTCTCGCATGTTTTTGAAACCTTGTGTTTTCTTTGAAATAGTCAACACAAACTCACTTGAAATCACGTTGGCCATGTAGTGTATCCCATTTGCCATAGTCTTGAGTGCGAAACTTGTTTTTTGTGACTTTTTTCACATATTTTAGACGACATACTATAGTGACTTTTTTTCATGTTTTGGACATGTTATAGTGTGACTTTTTTTCATATTTTACACGACTTGGTATAGTCTGAGTTTTTCGTCATATTTTGGATGACATGACGTTTTTTACTTTTTGGACGACATGCTATTTTGAGACTTTTTTCACTTTTTTGATGACGTTATAGTATGACTTTTTTCATATTTTAGACGACTTGTTATAGTATGACTTTTTTTTCATATTTTGGACGACATGCTATATTATGGCTTTTTTTCATATTTTGGACGTTACAGCTTGACTTTTTTTTTATCATATTTTAGACGACATGCTATAGTATGACTTTTTTGTGATATATTTTGGACGACATGGTATTTTATGACTTTTTTCACTTTTTGGATGACGTTATAGTATGACTTTTTTCATATTTTAGACGACTTGTTATAGCATGACTTTATTTCACTTTTTGGACGACATGCTATGTTATGACTTTTTTTCATATTTTGGACGACATGCTATAGTTTGACTTTTTTTACATATTTTAGACGACATACTATAGTGTGACTTTTTTTCATTTTTTGGACATGTTATAGTGTGACTTTTTTTCATATTTTACACGACATGCTATAGTATGACTTTTTTTTATCATATTTTAGACGACATGCAATAGTGTGACTTTTTTTTATGATATTTTAGACGACATGCTATAGTATGACTTTTTTGTGTCATATTTTGGACGACATGGTATTTTATGACTTTTTTAACTTTTTGGACGACATGCTATTTTGAGACTTTTTTCACTTTTTGGATGACGTTATAGTATGACTTTTTTCATATTTTAGACGACTTGTTATAACATGACTTTATTTCACTTTTTGGACGACATGCTATATTATGACTTTTTTTCATGTTTTGGACATGTTATAGCTTGACTTTTTTACATTTTAGACGACATATTATAGCGTGACTTTTTTTCGTATTTTACACGACATGTTATAGTATGACTTTTTTCATGTTTTGGACATGTTATCGTGTGACTTTTTGATTATATTTTAGACGACATGCTATCGTGTGACTTTTTGTCTCATTTTGCACGACATACTATGGTATGACTTTTTTTCATATTTTGGACATGTTATAGCTTGACTTTTTTATATTTTAGCCGACATATTATAGGGTGACTTTTTTTCATATTTTACACGACATGTTATAGTATGACTTTTTTCATGTTTTGGACATGTTATAGCTTGACTTTTTTTTTAAATTTTAGACGACATACTATAGTATGACTTTTTGATCATATGTTAGACGACATGCTATAGTATGACTTTTTGATTATATTTTAGACGGCATGCTATCGTGTGACTTTTTGTCTTAATTTGCACGACATGCTATGGTATGACTTTTTTCATATTTTGGACATATTATAGCGTGACTTTTTTTCATATTTTACACGACGTGGTATAGTCTGAGTTTTTCGTCATATTTTGGATGACATGACTTTTTTTACTTTTTGGACGACATGCTATTTTGAGACTTTTTTCACTTTTTTGATGACGTTATAGTATGACTTTTTTCATATTTTAGACGACTTGTTATATTATGACTTTTTTTCATATTTTGGACGACATGCTATTTTATGGCTTTTTTTCATATTTTGGACATGTTATAGCTTGACTTTTTTATATTTTAGACGACATATTATAGCGTGACTTTTTTTCATATTTTACACGACATGGTATAGTATGACTTTTTTCATGTTTTGGACATGTTATCGTGTGACTTTTTTTTCATATTTTACACGACATGCTATAGTATGACTTTTTTTTTTATCATATTTTAGACGACATGCAATAGTGTGACTTTTTTTAATCATATTTGAGACGACATGCTATAGTATGACTTTTTTGTGTCATATTTTGGACGACATGGTATTTTTTGACTTTTTTCACTTTTTGGATGACGTTATAGTGTGACTTTTTTCATATATTAGACGACTTGTTATAGCATGACTTTATTTCACTTTTTGGACGACATGCTATATTATGACTTTTTTTCATATTTTGGACGACATGCTATAGTTTGACTTTTTTTACATATTTTAGACGACATACTATAGTGTGACTTTTTTTCATGTTTTGGACATGTTATAGCGTGACTTTTTTTCATATTTTACACGACATGCTATAGTCTGAGTTTTTTGATTATATGTTAGACGACATGCTATATTATGACTTTTTTGTGTCATATTTTGGACGACATGGCATTTTATGACTTTTTTAACTTTTTGGACGACATGCTATTTTGAGACTTTTTTCACTTTTTGGATGACGTTATAGTATGACTTTTTTCATATTTTAGACGAATTGTTATAGCATGACTTTATTTCAGTTTTTGGACGACATGCTATAGTGTGACTTTTTTTCATGTTTTGGACATGTTATAGCTTGACTTTTTTACATTTTAGACGACATATTATAGCATGACTTTTTTTCATATTTTACACGACATGTTATAGTATGACTTTTTTCATGTTTTGGACATGTTGTCGCGTGACTTTTTGATTACATTTTAGACGACATGCTATCGTGTGACTTTTTGTCTCATTTTGCACGACATGCTATGGTATGACTTTTTTTCATATGTTGGACATGTTATAGCTTGACTTTTTTTTAAATTTTAGACTTTATGATCATATTTTAGACAACATGCTATCGTATGACTTTTTGATCATATGTTAGACGACATGTCTGACTTTTTGTATGTATGACTTTTTGATCATATTTTAGACGACATGCTATCGTATGACTTTTTTTCATATTTTGGACATGTTATAGCTTGACTTTTTTATATTTTAGACGACATATTATAGCGTGACTTTTTTTCATATTTTACACGACATGACTTTTTGTTTTCTGTGAAATTGCAGACACAAAGTGACATGAAACCACTTTGGCCATGTAGTTTATCCCATTTGCCATAGTTCTGTTTCGGAAACTTGTTTGTAAACACTTAGTTTAAGCCGTGGAGCTGTAATGCAGTTTTATGCTGTTTTTGAGCTTCTCTCGCATGTTTTTGAAACATTGTGTTTTCTTTGAAATAGTCAACACAAAGTCACTTGAAATCACGTTGGCCATGTAGTGTATCCCATTTGCCATAGTTCTGAGTGCGAAACTTGTTTTTTGTGACTTTTTTTTACCATATTTTAGACGACATACTATAGCGTGACTTTTTTTCATGTTTTGGACATGTTATAGTGTGACTTTTTTTCATATTTTACACGACGTGGTATAGTCTGAGTTTTTCGTCATATTTTGGATGACATGACATTTTTTACTTTTTGGACGACATGCTATTTTGAGACTTTTTTCACTTTTTTGATGACGTTATAGTATGACTTTTTTCATATTTTAGACGACTTGTTATAGCATGACTTTTTTTCATATTTTGGACGACATACTATATTATGGCTTTTTTTCATATTTTGGACGTTATAGCTTGACTTTTTTTAAATTTTTGACGACATGCTATCGTGTGACTTTTTGTCTAATTTTGCACGACATGTTATAGTATGACTTTTTGATCATATTTTAGACGACATGCTATCGTGTGACTTTTTGTCTTATTTTGCACGACATGCTATGGTATGACTTTTTTTCATATTTTGGACATGTTATAGCTTGACTTTTTTATATTTTAGACGACATATTATAGCTTGACTTTTTTTCATATTTTACACGACATGTTATAGCATGACTTTTTTCATGTTTTGGACATGTTATCGTGTGACTTTTTTTCATATCTTACACGACATGCTATAGTATGACTTTTTTTACATATTTTAGACGACATACTATAGTGTGACTTTTTTCATGTTTTGGACATGTTATAGTGTGACTTTTTTTCATATTTTACACGACATGCTATAGTCTGAGTTTTTTGATCATTTGTTAGACGACATGCTATAGTATGACTTTTTGATCATATTTTAGACGACATGCTATGGTATGACTTTTTTTCATATTTTGGACATGTTATAGCTTGACTTTTTTATATTTTAGACGACATATTATAGCGTGACTTTTTTTCATATTTTACACGACATGTTATAGTATGACTTTTTTCATGTTTTGGACATGTTATCGTGTGAATTTTTTTCATATTTTATACGACATGCCATAGTATGACTTTTTTTATCATATTTTAGACAACATGCAATACTGTGACTTTTTTTTATCATATTTTAGACGACATGCTATAGTATGACTTTTTTCACATATTTTAGACGACATACTATAGTGTGACTTTTTTTCATGTTTTGGACATGTTATAGTATGACTTTTTTTCATATTTTACACGACGTGGTGTAGTCTGAGTTTTTCGTCATATTTTGGGTGACATGACTTTTTTTACTTTTTGGACGACATGCTATTTTGAGACTTTTTTCACTTTTTTGATGACGTTATAGTGTGACTTTTTTCATATTTTAGACGACCTGTTATAGTGTGACTTTTTTTCATATTTTGGACGACATGCTATCGTGTGACTTTTTGTCTTATTTTGCACGACATGCTATGGTATGACTTTTTTTCATATTTTGGACATGTTATAGCTTGACTTTTTTATATTTTAGACGACATATTATAGCGTGACTTTTTTTCATATTTTACACGACTTGTTATAGTATGACTTTTTTTCATGTTTTGGACATGTTATAGCTTGAATTTTTTACATTTTAGACGACATATTATAGCGTGACTTTTTTTCATATTTTACACGACATGTTATAGTGTGACTTTTTTCATGTTTTGGACATGTTATCGTGTGACTTTTTTTCATATCTTAAACGACATGCTATAGTATGACTTTTTTTTATCATATTTTAGACGACATGCAATAGTGTGACTTTTTTTTTATCATATTTTAGACGACATGCTATAGTATGACTTTTTTGTGTCATATTTTGGACGACATGGTATTTTATGACTTTTTTAACTTTTTGGACGACATGCTATTTTGAGACTTTTTTCACTTTTTGGATGACGTTATAGTATGACTTTTTTCATATTTTAGACGACTTGTTATAGCATGACTTTATTTCACTTTTTGGACGACATGCTATATTATGACTTTTTTTCATATTTTGGACGACATGCTATAGTATGACTTTTTTTACATATTTTAGACGACATACGATAGTGTGACTTTTTTCATGTTTTGGACATGTTATAGTGTGACTTTTTTTCATATTTTACACGACATGCTATAGTCTGAGTTTTTTGATCATATGTTAGACGACATGCTATAGTATGACTTTTTGATCATATTTTAGACGACATGCTATGGTATGACTTTTTTTCATATTTTGGACATGTTATAGCTTGACTTTTTTATATTTTAGACGACATATTATAGCGTGACTTTTTTTCATATTTTACACGACATGCTATAGTATGACTTTTTTATCATATTTTAGACGACATGCTATAGTATGACTTTTTTGTGTCATATTTTGGACGACATGGTATTTTATGACTTTTTTAACTTTTTGGACGACATGCTATTTTGAGACTTTTTTCACTTTTTGGATGACGTTATAGTATGACTTTTTTCATATTATAGACGACTTGTTATAGCATGACTTTATTTCACTTTTTGGACGACATGCTATAGTGTGACTTTTTTTCATGTTTTGGACATGTTATAGCTTGACTTTTTTACATTTTAGACGACATATTATAGCGTGACTTTTTGTCTCATTTTGCACGACATGCTATGGTATGACTTTTTTTCATATTTTGGACATATTATAACGTGACTTTTTTTCATATTTTACACGACATGCTATAGTGTGACTTTTTTCATGTTTTGGACATGTTATAGCTTGACTTTTTTATATTTTACACGACATGCTATAGTATGACTTTTTTATCATATTTTAGACGACATGCTATAGTATGACTTTATTGTGTCATATTTTGGACGACATGCTATTTTGAGACTTTTTTCACTTTTTGGACGACAGGCTATAGTGTGACTTTTTTTCATGTTTTGGACATGTTATAGCTTGACTTTTTTATATTTTAGACGACATATTATAGGGTGACTTTTTTTCATATTTTACGCGACATGTTATATTATGACTTTTTTCATGTTTTGGACATGTTATAGCTTGACTTTTTTTTTAATTTTAGACGACATGCGAAAGTATGACTTTTTGATCATATGTTAGACGACATACTATCGTATGACTTTTTGATCATATTTTAGACAACATGCTATAGAGTGACTTTTTGATCATATTTTAGACGACATGCTATCGTATGACTTTTTTTTCATATTTTGGACGACATGACTTTTTGTTTTCTGTGAAATTGCAGACACAAAGTGACATGAAACCACTTTGGCCATGTAGTTTATCCCATTTGCCATAGTTCTGATTCGGAAATTTGTTAGTAAAGACTTAGTTGAAGCCATGGCGCTGTGATGCAGTTTTAAATTAGGCTGAGAAAGTGAGACTTGAAATGCTGTTTTCTGTGAAATTGTTCAAACAAAGTGACTTGAAACCACTTTGGCCATGTAGTTTATCCCCATTTCCAACAGTTCTGAGTAGGAAACTTGTTAGTAAAGACTGAGTTGAAGCAATGGCGCTGTGATGCAGTTTTACATTAGGCTGAGAAAGTGAGACATGAAATACTGTTTTCTGAGAATTTGTGAACACAAAGTGACTTGAAACCACTTTGGCCATGTAGTTTATCCCAATTGCCATAATTCTAAGTAGGAAACTTGTTTGGAAACACTTAGTTTAAGCCGTGGAGCTGTAATGCAGTTTTACGCTGTTTTTGAGCTTCTCTCGCATGTTTTTGAAACATTGTGTTTTCTTTGAAATAGTCAACACAAAGTCACTTGAAATCACGTTGGCCATGTAGCGTATCCCATTTGCCATAGTTCTGAGTGCGAAACGTGTTTTTTGTGACTTTTTTTTTATCATATTTTAGACGAGTTGTTATAGCATGACTTTATTTCACTTTTTGGACGACATGCTATTTTATGACTTTTTTTCATATTTTGGACGACATACTATAGTGTGACTTTTTTTCATGTTTTGGACATGTTATAGAGTGACTTTTTTTCATATTTTACACGACATGTTATAGTTTGACATTTTTCATGTTTTGGACATGTTATCGTGTGACTTTTTTTCATATTTTACATGACATGCTATAGTATGACTTTTTTTTATCATATTTTAGACGACATGCTATAGTATGACTTTTTTGTGTCATATTTTGGACGACATGGCATTTTATGACTTTTTTTTAACTTTTTGGACGACATGCTATTTTGAGACTTTTTTCACTTTTTGGATGACGTTATAGTATGACTTTTTTCATATTTTAGACGACTTGTTATAGCATGACATTATTTCACTTTTTGGACGACATGCTATAGTGTGACTTTTTTTCATGTTTTGGACATGTTATAGCTTGACTTTTTTACATTTTAGACGACATATTATAGGGTCACTTTTTTCATATTTAACACGACATGTTATAGTATGACTTTTTTCATGTTTTGGACATGTTATCGTGTGACTTTTTTATATTTTAGACGACATATTATAGCGTGACTTTTTTTCATATTTTACACGACATGCAGTATGACTTTTTTATCATATTTTAGACGACATGACTTTTTATTTTCTGTGAAATTGCAGACACAAAGTGACATGAAACCACTTTGGCCATGTAGTTTATCCCATTTGCCATAGTTCTGATTCGGAAACTTGTTTGTAAACACTTAGTTTAAGCCGTGGCGCTGTGATGCAGTTTTATGTTGTGTTTGAGCTTCTCTCTCTGAGATAAGGCTGTTTTTGAAACATTGTGTTTCCGGTGAAATTGTTCACACAAAGTGACTTGAAACCAATTTTGCCATGTAGTTTATCCCAAAGGCCATAGTTCTGAGCAGGAAACTTGTTCGTAAAAACTTAGTTTAAGCCATGGCGCTGTGATGCAGTTTTACATTAGGCTGAGAAAGAGTGCCATGAAATACTGTTTTCTGAGAATTTGTGAACACAAAGTGACTTGAAACCACTTTGGCCATGTAGTTTATCCCATTTGCCATAATTCTAAGTAGGAAACTTGTTTGGAAACACTTAGTTTAAGCCGTGGAGTTGTAATGCACTTTTATGCTGTTTTTGAGCTTCTCTCGCTGAGATAAGGATGTTTTTGAAACATTGTGTTTCCTGTGAAATTGTTCACACAAAGTGACTTGAAACCACTTTGGCCATGTAGTTTATCCCCTTTGCCATAGTTCTGAGTAGGAAACTTGTTAGTAAAGACTTAGTTGAAGCCATGGCATTGTGATGCAGTTTTACATTAGGCTGAGAAAGTGAGACATGAAATACTGTTTTCAGAGAATTTGTGAACACAAAGTGACTTGAAACCACTTTGGCCATGTAGTTTATCCCATTTGCCATAATTCTGAGTAGGAAACTTGTTTGGAAACACTTAGTTTTAGACGTGGAGCTGTAATGCAGTTTTATTCTGTTTTTGAGCTTCTCTCGCATGTTTTTGAAACATTGTGTTTTCTTTGAAATAGTCAACACAAAGTCACTTGAAATCACGTTGGCCATGTAGTGTATAGTGTGACTTTTTTTCATGTTTTGGAGATGTTATAGCTTGACTTTTTTTACATTTTAGACGACATATTATAGGGTATAGTGTGTTTGCCATAGTTCTGAGTGCGAAACTTGTTTTTTGTGACTTTTTTTTATCATATTTTAGACGACATGCTATAGTATGACTTTATTGTGTCATATTTTGGACGACATGCTATTTTGAGACTTTTTTCACTTTTTGGACGACATGCTATAGTGTGACTTTTTTTCATGTTTTGGACATGTTATAGCTTGACTTTTTTTTAAATTTTAGACGACATGCGAAACTATGACTTTTTGATCATATGTTAGACGACATGCTATCGTATGACTTTTTGATCATATTTTAGACAACATGCTATAGTATGACTTTTTGATCATATTTTAGACGACATGCTATCGTATGACTTTTTTTCATATTTTGGACGACATGACTTTTTGTTTTCTGTGAAATTGCAGACACAAAGTGACATGAAACCACTTTGGCCATGTAGTTTATCCCATTTGCCATAGTTCTGATTCGGAAATTTGTTAGTAAAGACTTAGTTGAAGCCATGGCGCTGTGATGCAGTTTTACATTAAGCTGAGAAAGTGAGACTTGAAATGCTGTTTTCTGTGAAATTGTTCAAACAAAGTGACTTGAAACCACTTTGGCCATGTAGTTTATCCCCATTGCCATAGTTCTGAGTAGGAAACTTGTTAGTAAAGACTGAGTTGAAGCAGTGGCGCTGTGATGCAGTTTTACATTAGGCTGAGAAAGTGAGACATGAAATACTGTTTTCTGAGAATTTGTGAACACAAAGTGACTTGAAACCACTTTGGCCATGTAGTTTATCCCAATTGCCATAATTCTAAGTAGGAAACTTGTTTGGAAACACTTAGTTTAAGCCGTGGAGCTGTAATGCAGTTTTACGCTGTTTTTGAGCTTCTCTCGCATGTTTTTGAAACATTGTGTTTTCTTTGAAATAGTCAACACAAAGTCACTTGAAATCACGTTGGCCATGTAGCGTATCCCATTTGCCATAGTTCTGAGTGCGAAACGTGTTTTTTGTGACTTTTTTTTTTTATCATATTTTAGACGACATGCTATAGTATGACTTTTTTCACATATTTTAGACGACATACTATAGTGTGACTTTTTTTCATGTTTTGGACATGTTATCGTGTGACTTTTTTTCATATTTTACACGACATGCTATAGTATGACATTTTTCATGTTTTGGACATGTTATCGTGTGACTTTTTTTCATATTTTACACGACATGCGAAAGTATGACTTTTTTGTGTCATATTTTGGACGACATGGTATTTTATGACTTTTTTAACTTTTTGGACGACATGCTATCTTGAGACTTTTTTCACTTTTTGGATGACATGCTATAGTGTGACTTTTTTCATGTTTTGGACATGTTATAGCTTGACTTTTTTATATTTTACACGATATGCTATAGTATGACTTTTTTTTATCATATTTTAGACGACATGCAATAGTGTGACTTTTTTTATGATATTTTAGACGACATGCTATAGTATGACTTTTTTGTGTCATATTTTGGACGACATGGTATTTTATGACTTTTTTAACTTTTTGGACAACATGCTATTTTGAGACTTTTTTCACTTTTTGGATGACGTTATAGTATGACTTTTTTCATATTTTGACGAGTTGTTATAGCATGACTTTATTTCACTTTTTGGACGACATGCTATTTTATGACTTTTTTTCATATTTTGGACGACATACTATAGTGTGACTTTTTTTCATGTTTTGGACATGTTATAGTGTGACTTTTTTTCATATTTTAAACGACATGTTATAGTTTGACATTTTTCATGTTTTGGACATGTTATCGTGTGACTTTTTTTCATATTTTACATGACATGCTATGGTATGACTTTTTTTTAATATTTTGGACATGTTATAGCTTGACTTTTTTATATTTTAGACGACATATTATAGCGTGACTTTTTTTCATATTTTACACGGCATGACTTTTTGTTTTCTGTGAAATTGCAGACACAAAGTGACATGAAACCACTTTGGCCATGTAGTTTATCCCATTTGCCATAGTTCTGATTCGGAAACTTGTTTGTAAACACTTAGTTTAAGCCGTGGCGTAGTGATGCAGTTTTATGCTGTATTTGAGTTTCTCTCGCTGAGATAAGGCTGTTTTTGAAACATTGTGTTTCCTGTGAAATTGTTCACACAAAGTGACTTGAAACGACTTTGGCCATGTAGTTTATCCCAAAGGCCATAGTTCTGAGTAGGAAACTTGTTAGTAAAGACTTAGTTGAAGCCATGGCGCTGTGATGCAGTTTTACATTAGGCTGAGAAAGTGAGACATGAAATACTGTTTTCTGAGAATTTGTGAACACAAAGTGACTTGAAACCACTTTGGCCATGTAGTTTATCCCATTTGCCATTGTGCTGAGTACGAAACTTGTTTGTAAACAATTAGTTTAAGCCGTGGAGCTGTAATGCAGTTTTATGCTGTTTTTGAGCTTCTCTCGCTGAAATAAGGCTGTTTTTGAAACATTGTGTTTCCTGTGAAATTGTTCACACAAAGTGACTTGAAACCACTTTGGCCATGTAGTTTATCCCTATTGCCATAATTCTAAGTAGGAAACTTGTTTGGAAACACTTAGTTTAAGCCATGGCGCTGTGATGCAGTTTTACATTAGGCTTGGGAAAGTGAGACGTGAAATACTGTTTTCTGAGAATTTGTGAACACAAAGTGACTTGAAACCACTTTGGCCATGTAGTTTATCCCATTTGCCATAATTCTGAGTAGGAAACTTGTTTGGAAACACTTAGTTTAAGCCGTGGAGTTGTAATGCAGTTTTATGCTGTTTTTGAGCTTCTCTCGCATGTTTTTGAAACATTGTGTTTTCTTTGAAATAGTCAACACAAAATCACTTGAAATCACGTTGGCCATGTAGTGTATAGTGTGACTTTTTTTTCATGTTTTGGACATGTTATAGCTTGACTTTTTTACATTTTAGACGACATATTATAGGGTATAGTGTGCTTGCCATAGTTCTGAGTGCGAAACTTGTTTTTTGTGACTTTTTTTTATCATATTTTAGACGACATGCTATAGTATGACTTTTTTGTGTCATATTTTGGACGACATGGTATTTTATGACTTTTTTATCTTTTTGGACGACATGCTATCTTGAGACTTTTTTCACTTTTTGGATGACATGCTATAGTGTGACTTTTTTCATGTTTTGGACATGTTATAGCTTGACTTTTTTATATTTTACACGACATGCTATAGTATGACTTTTTTATCATATTTTAGACGACATGCTATAGTATGACTTTATTGTGTCATATTTTGGACGACATGCTATTTTGAGACTTTTTTCACTTTTTGGACGACAGGCTATAGTGTGACTTTTTTTCATGTTTTGGACATGTTATAGCTTGACTTTTTTATATTTTAGACGACATATTTCGGGTGACTTTTTTTCATATTTTACGCGACATGTTATATTATGACTTTTTTCATGTTTTGGACATGTTATAGCTTGACTTTTTTTTAAATTTTAGACGACATGCGAAAGTATGACTTTTTGATCATATTTTAGACAACATGCTATAGAGTGACTTTTTGATCATATTTTAGACGACATGCTATCGTATGACTTTTTTCACATATTTTAGACGACATACTATAGTGTGACTTTTTTTCATGTTTTGGACATGTTATCGTGTGACTTTTTTTCATATTTTACACGACATGCTATAGTATGACATTTTTCATGTTTTGGACATGTTATCGTGTGACTTTTTTTCATATTTTACACGACATGCTATAGTATGACTTTTTTATCATATTTTAGACGACATGCAATAGTGTGACTTTTTTTATGATATTTTAGACGACATGCTATAGTATGACTTTTTTGTGTCATATTTTGGACGACATGGTATTTTATGACTTTTTTTCATATTTTGGACGACATACTATAGTGTGACTTTTTTTCATGTTTTGGACATGTTATAGTGTGACTTTTTTTCATATTTTACACGACATGTTATAGTTTGACATTTTTCATGTTTTGGACATGTTATCGTGTGACTTTTTTTCATATTTTACATGACATGCTATAGTATGACTTTTTTATCATATTTTAGACGACATGCTATAGTATGACTTTTTTGTGTCATATTTTGGACGACATGGTATTTTATGACTTTTTTTCATATTTTGGACGACATACTATAGTGTGACTTTTTTTCATGTTTTGGACATGTTATAGTGTGACTTTTTTTCATATTTTACACGACATGTTATAGTTTGACATTTTTCATGTTTTGGACATGTTATCGTGTGACTTTTTTTCATATTTTACATGACATGCTATAGTATGACTTTTTTATCATATTTTAGACGACATGCTATAGTATGACTTTTTTGTGTCATATTTTGGATGACATGGCATTTTATGACTTTTTTTCACTTTTTGGATGACGTTATAGTATGACTTTTTTCATATTTTAGACGACTTGTTATAGCATGACTTTATTTCACTTTTTGGACGACATGCTATAGTGTGACTTTTTTTCATGTTTTGGACATGTTATAGCTTGACTTTTTTACATTTTAGACGACATGTTATAGGGTCACTTTTTTCATATTTAACACGACATGTTATAGTATGACTTTTTTCATGTTTTGGACATGTTATCGTGTGACTTTTTTATATTTTAGACGACATATTATAGCGTGACTTTTTTTCATATTTTACACGACATGCAGTATGACTTTTTTATCATATTTTAGACGACATGACTTTTTGTTTTCTGTGAAATTGCAGACACAAAGTGACATGAAACCACTTTGGCCATGTAGTTTATCCCATTTGCCATAGTTCTGATTCGGAAACTTGTTTGTAAACACTTAGTTTAAGCCGTGGCGCTGTGATGCAGTTTTATGCTGTGTTTGAGCTTCTCTCTCTGAGATAAGGCTGTTTTTGAAACATTGTGTTTCCGGTGAAATTGTTCACACAAAGTGACTTGAAACCACTTTTGCCATGTAGTTTATCCCAAAGGCCATAGTTCTGAGTAGGAAACTTGTTCGTAAAGACTTAGTTTAAGCCATGGCGCTGTGATGCAGTTTTACATTAGGCTGAGAAAGTGTGCCATGAAATACTGTTATCTGAGAATTTGTGAACACAAAGTGACTTGAAAACACTTTGGCCATGTAGTTTATCCCATTTGCCATAGTTCTGATTCGGAAATTTGTTAGTAAAGACTGAGTTGAAGCAATGGCGCTGTGATGCAGTTTTACATTAGGCTGAGAAAGTGAGACTTGAAATGCTGTTTTCTGTGAAATTGTTCAAACAAAGTGACTTGAAACCACTTTGGCCATGTAGTTTATCCCATTGCCATAGTTCTGAGTATGAAACTTGTTAGTAAAGACTGAGTTGAAGCAATGGCGCTGTGATGCAGTTTTACATTAGGCTGAGAAAGTGAGACATGAAATACTGTTTTCTGAGAATTTGTGAACACAAAGTGACTTGAAACCACTTTGGCCATGTAGTTTATCCCAATTGCCATAATTCTAAGTAGGAAACTTGTTTGGAAACACTTAGTTTAAGCCGTGGAGCTGTAATGCAGTTTTACGCTGTTTTTGAGCTTCTCTCGCATGTTTTTGAAATATTGTGTTTTCTTTGAAATAGTCAACACAAAGCCACTTGAAATCACGTTGGCCATGTAGCGTATCCCATTTGCCATAGTTCTGAGTGCGAAACGTGTTTTTTGTGACTTTTTTTTTTATCATATTTTAGACGACATGCTATAGCATGACTTTTTTCACATATTTTAGACGACATACTATAGTGTGACTTTTTTTCATGTTTTGGACGACTTGTTATAGAGTGACTTTATTTCATTTTTTGGACGACATGCTATAGTGTGACTTTTTTTCATGTTTTGGACATGTTATATCTTGACTTTTTAACATTTTAGACGACATATAATAGCGTGACTTTTTTTCATATTTTACACGACATGTTATAGTTTGAATTTTTTCATGTTTTGGACATGTTATAGCTTGACTTTTTTATATTTTAGACGACATATTATAGCGTGACTTTTTTTCATATTTTACACGGACATGCTATAGTATGACTTTTTTGTGTCATATTTTGGACGACATGGTATTTTATGACTTTTTTAACTTTTTGAACGACATGCTATTTTGAGACTTTTTTTCATATTTTGGACATGTTATAGCTTGACTTTTTTATATTTTAGACGACATATTATAGCGTGACTTTTTTTCGTATTTTACACGACATGCTATAGTATGACTTTTTTTTTATCAAATTTTAGACGACATGACTTTTTGTTTTCTGTTTGTTATAGTATGATTTTTTCATGTTTTGGACATGTTATCGTGTGACTTTTTTTCATATTTTACACGACATGCTATAGTATGACTTTTTTTATCATATTTTAGATGACATGCTATTGTATGACTTTTTTGTGTCATATTTTGGACGACATGGTATTTTATGACTTTTTTAACTTTTTGAACGACATGCTATTTTGAGACTTTTTTCACTTTTTGGATGACGTTATAGTATGACTTTTTTCATATTTTAGACGACTTGTTATAGCATGACTTTATTTCACTTTTTGGACGACATGCTATAGTGTGACTTTTTTTCATGTTTTGGACATGTTATAGCTTGACTTTTTTACATTTTAGACGACATATTATAGGGTGACTTTTTTCATAGTTTACACGACATGTTATAGTATGACTTTTTTCATGTTTTCGACATGTTATCGTGTGACTTTTTGATTATATTTTAGACGACAAGCTATCGTGTGACTTTTTGTCTCATTTTGCACGACATGCTATGGTATGACTTTTTTTCATATTTTGGATATGTTATAGCTTGACTTTTTTATATTTTAGACGACATATAATAGCGTGACTTTTTTTCATATTTTACACGACATGCTATAGTATGACTTTTTTATCATATTTTAGACGACATGCTATAGTATGACTTTTTTGTGTCATATTTTGGACGACATGGCATTTTATGACTTTTTTAACTTTTTGGACGACATGCTATTTTGAGACTTTTTTCACTTTTTGGATGACGTTATAGTATGACTTTTTTCATATTTTAGACGACTTGTTATAGCATGACTTATTTCACTTTTTGGACGACATGCTATAGTGTGACTTTTTTTCATGTTTTGGACATGTTATAGCTTGACTTTTTTACATTTTAGGACGACATATTATAGGGTGACTTTTTTTCATATTTTACACGACATGTTATAGTATGACTTTTTTCATGTTTTCGACATGTTATCGTGTGACTTTTTGATTATATTTTAGACGACATGCTATCGTGTGACTTTTTGTCTCATTTTGCACGACATGCTATGGTATGACTTTTTTTCATATTTTGGATATGTTATAGCTTGACTTTTTTACATTTTAGACGACATATAATAGCGTGACTTTTTTTCATATTTTACACGACATGCTATAGTATGACTTTTTTATCATATTTTATACGACATGACTTTTTGTTTTCTGTGTGTTATAGTATGACTTTTTTCATGTTTTGGACATGTTGTCGTGTGACTTTTTTTCATATTTTACACGACATGCTATAGTATGACTTTTTTATCATATTTTAGACGACATGCTATAGTATGACTTTTTTGTGTCATATTTTGGACGACATGGCATTTTATGACTTTTTTAACTTTTTGGACGACATGCTATTTTGAGACTTTTTTCACTTTTTGGATGACGTTATAATATGACTTTTTTCATATTTTAGACGACTTGTTATAGCATGACTTTATTTCACTTTTTGGACGACATGCTATAGTGTGACTTTTTTTCATGTTTTGGACATGTTATAGCTTGACTTTTTTACATTTTAGACGACATATTATAGGGTCACTTTTTTTCATATTTTACACGACATGTTATAGTATGACTTTTTTCATGTTTTGGACATGTTATCGTGTGACTTTTTTATATTTTAGACGACATATTATAGCGTGACTTTTTTTTCATATTTTACACGACATGCAGTGTGACTTTTTTTTATCATATTTTAGACGACATGACTTTTTGTTTTCTGTGAAATTGCAGACACAAAGTGACATGAAACCACTTTGGCCATGTAGTTTATCCCATTTGCCATAGTTCTGATTCTGATGAAACTTGTTTGTAAACACTTAGTTTAAGCCGTGGCGCTGTGATGCAGTTTTATGCTGTGTTTGAGCTTCTCTCTCTGAGATAAGGCTGTTTTTGAAACATTGTGTTTCCTGTGAAATTGTTCACACAAAGTGACTTGAAGCCATTTTGGGCCATGTAGTTTATCCCCTTTGCCATAGTTCTGAGTAGGAAACTTGTTAGTAAAGACTTAGTTGAAGCCATGGCATTGTGATGCAGTTTTAGAATTAGGCTGAGAAAGTGAGACATGAAATACTGTGTTCTGAGAATTTGTGAACACAAAGTGACTTGAAACCACTTTGGCCATGTAGTTTATCCCATTTGCCATAATTCTGAGTAGGAAACTTGTTTGGAAACACTTAGTTTTAGACGTGGAGCTGTAATGCAGTTTTATTCTGTTTTTGAGCTTCACTCGCATGTTTTTGAAACATTGTGTTTTCTTTGAAATAGTCAACACAAAGTCACTTGAAATCACGTTGGCCATGTAGCGTATCCCATTTGCCATAGTTCTGAGTGCGAAACGTGTTTTTTGTGACTTTTTTTTTATCATATTTTAGACGACATGCTATAGTATGACTTTTTTCACATATTTTAGACGACATGACTTTTTGTTTTCTGTGAAATTGCAGACACAAAGTGACATGAAACCACTTTGGCCATGTAGTTTATCCCATTTGCCATAGTTCTGATTCGGAAACTTGTTTGTAAACACTTAGTTTAAGCCGTGGAGCTGTAATGCAGTTTTATGCTGTTTTTGAGCTTCTCTCGCATGTTTTTGAAACATTGTGTTTTCTTTCAAATAGTCAACACAAAGTCACTAGAAATCACGTTGGCCATGTAGTGTATAGTGTGACTTTTTTTCATGTATTGGACATGTTATAGCTTGACTTTTTTATATTTTACACGACATGCTATAGTATGACTTTTTTTTATCATATTTTAGACGACATGCAATAGTGTGACTTTTTTTATGATATTTTAGACGACATGCTATAGTATGACTTTTTTGTGTCATATTTTGGACGACATGGTATTTTATGACTTTTTTAACTTTTTGGACAACATGCTATTTTGAGACTTGTTTCACTTTTTGGATGACGTTATAGTATGACTTTTTTTCATATTTTAGACGACTTGTTATAGCATGACTTTATTTCACTTTTTGGACGACATGCTATTTTATGACTTTTTTTCATATTTTGGACGACATACTATAGTGTGACTTTTTTTCATGTTTTGGACATGTTATAGGGTGACTTTTTTTCATATTTTACACGACATGTTATATTATGACTTTTTTCATGTTTTGGACATGTTATAGCTTGACTTTTTTTTAAATTTTAGACGAAATGCGAAAGTATGACTTTTTGATCATATGTTAGACGACATGCTATCGTATGACTTTTTGATCATATTTTAGACAACATGCTATAGTATGACTTTTTGATCATATTTTAGACGACATGCTATCGTATGACTTTTTTTCATATTTTAGACGACATGACTTTTTGTTTTCTGTGAAATTGCAGACACAAAGTGACATGAAACCACTTTGACCATGTAGTTTATCCCATTTGCCATAGTTCTGATTCGGAAATTTGTTAGTAAAGACTTAGTTGAAGCCATGGCGCTGTGATGCAGTTTTAAATTAGGCTGAGAAAGTGAGACTTGAAATGCTGTTTTCTGTGAAATTGTTCAAACAAAGTGACTTGAAACCACTTTGGCCATGTAGTTTATCCCCATTGCCATAGTTCTGAGTAGGAAACTTGTTAGTAAAGACTTAGTTGAAGCCATGGCGCTGTGATGCAGTTTTACATTAGGCTGAGAAAGTGAGACATGAAATACTGTTTTCTGAGAATTTGTGAACACAAAGTGACTTGAAACCACTTTGGCCATGTAGTTTATCCCAATTGCCATAATTCTAAGTAGGAAACTTGTTTGGAAACACTTAGTTTAAGCCGTGGAGCTGTAATGCAGTTTTACGCTGTTTTTGACCTTCTCTCGCATGGTTTTGAAACATTGTGTTTCCTTTGAAATAGTCAACACAAAGTCACTTGAAATCACGTTGGCCATGTAGCGTATCCCATTTGCCATAGTTCTGAGTGCGAAACGTGTTTTTTGTGACTTTTTTTTTATCATATTTTAGACGACATGCTATAGTATGACTTTTTTCACATATTTTAGACGACATACTATAGTGTGACTTTTTTTCATGTTTTGGACATGTTATCGTGTGACTTTTTTTCATATTTTACACGACGTGCTATAGTATGACTTTTTTTTATCATATTTTAGACGACATGCAATAGTGTGACTTTTTTTATGATATTTTAGACGACATGCTATAGTATGACTTTTTTGTGTCATATTTTGGACGACATGGTATTTTATGACTTTTTGGACTTTTTGGACAACATGCTATCTTGAGACTTTTTTCACTTTTTGGATGACGTTATAGTATGACTTTTCATATTTTAGACGACTTGTTATAGCATGACTTTATTTCACTTTTTGGACGACATGCTATAGTGTGACTTTTTTTCATGTTTTGGACATGTTATAGCTTGACTTTTTAACATTTTAGACGACATATTATGACTTTTTGATCATATTTTAGACGACATGCTATCGTATGACTTTTTTCATATTTTGGACGTTATAGCTTGACTTTTTTATATTTTAGACGACATATTATAGCGTGACTTTTTTTCATATTTTACACGACATGCTATAGTATGACTTTTTTTTATCAAATTTTAGACGACATGACTTTTTGTTTTCTGTTTGTTATAGTATGATTTTTTCATGTTTTGGACATGTTATCGTGTGACTTTTTTTCATATTTTACACGACATGCTATAGTATGACTTTTTTATCATATTTTAGATGACATGCTATTGTATGACTTTTTTGTGTCATATTTTGGACGACATGGTATTTTATGACTTTTTTAACTTTTTGGACGACATGCTATTTTGAGACTTTTTTCACTTTTTGGATGACGTTATAGTATGACTTTTTTCATATTTTAGACGACTTGTTATAGCATGACTTTATTTCACTTTTTGGACGACATGCTATAGTGTGACTTTTTTTCATGTTTTGGACATGTTATAGCTTGACTTTTTTACATTTTAGACGACATATTATAGGGTGACTTTTTTTCATATTTTACACGACATGTTATAGTATGACTTTTTTCATGTTTTCGACATGTTATCGTGTGACTTTTTGATTATATTTTAGACGACATGCTATCGTGTGACTTTTTGTCTCATTTTGCACGACATGCTATGGTATGACTTTTTTTCATATTTTGGATATGTTATAGCTTGACTTTTTTATATTTTAGACGACATATAATAGGGTGACTTTTTTTCATATTTTACACGACATGCTATAGTATGACTTTTTTATCATATTTTAGACGACATGACTTTTTGTTTTCTGTGTGTTATAGTATGACTTTTTTCATGTTTTGGACATGTTGTCGTGTGACTTTTTTTCATATTTTACACGACATGCTATAGTATGACTTTTTTATCATATTTTAGACGACATGCTATAGTATGACTTTTTTGTGTCATATTTTGGACGACATGGCATTTTATGACTTTTTTAACTTTTTGGACGACATGCTATTTTGAGACTTTTTTCACTTTTTGGATGACGTTATAATATGACTTTTTTCATATTTTAGACGACTTGTTATAGCATGACTTTATTTCACTTTTTGGACGACATGCTATCGTGTGACTTTTTTTCATGTTTTGGACATGTTATAGCTTGACTTTTTTTATATTTTAGACGACATATTATAGGGTCACTTTTTTTCATATTTTACACGACATGCAGTGTGACTTTTTTTTATCATATTTTAGACGACATGACTTTTTGTTTTCTGTGAAATTGCAGACACAAAGTGACATGAAACCACTTTGGCCATGTAGTTTATCCCATTTGCCATAGTTCTGATTCGGAAACTTGTTTGTAAACACTTAGTTTAAGCCGTGGCGCTGTGATGCAGTTTTATGCTGTGTTTGAGCTTCTCTCTCTGAGATAAGGCTGTTTTTGAAACATTGTGTTTCCTGTGAAATTGTTCACACAAAGTGACTTCAAACCATTTTGGTCATGTAGTTTATCCCCTTTGCCATAGTTCTGAGTAGGAAACTTGTTAGTAAAGACTTAGTTGAAGCCATGGCATTGTGATGCAGTTTTAGAATTAGGCTGAGAAAGTGAGACATGAAATACTGTGTTCTGAGAATTTGTGAACACAAAGTGACTTGAAACCACTTTGGCCATGTAGTTTATCCCATTTGCCATAATTCTGAGTAGGAAACTTGTTTGGAAACACTTAGTTTTAGACGTGGAGCTGTAATGCAGTTTTATTCTGTTTTTGAGCTTCTCTCGCATGTTTTTGAAACATTGTGTTTTCTTTGAAATAGTCAACACAAAGTCACTTGAAATCACGTTGGCCATGTAGCGTATCCCATTTGCCATAGTTCTGAGTGCGAAACGTGTTTTTTGTGACTTTTTTTTTATCATATTTTAGACGACATGCTATAGTATGACTTTTTTCACATATTTTAGACGACATGACTTTTTGTTTTCTGTGAAATTGCAGACACAAAGTGACATGAAACCACTTTGGCCATGTAGTTTATCCCATTTGCCATAGTTCTGATTCGGAAACTTGTTTGTAAACACTTAGTTTAAGCCGTGGAGCTGTAATGCAGTTTTATGCTGTTTTTGAGCTTCTCTCGCATGTTTTTGAAACATTGTGTTTTCTTTCAAATAGTCAACACAAAGTCACTTGAAATCACGTTGGCCATGTAGTGTATAGTGTGATTTTTTTTCATGTTTTGGACATGTTATAGCTTGACTTTTTCACATTTAAGACGACATATTATAGGGTATAGTGTGTTTGCCATAGTTCTGAGTGCGAAACTTGTTTTTTGTGACTTTTTTTTATCATATTTTAGACGACATGCTATAGTATGACTTTTTTGTGTCATATTTTGGACGACATGGTATTTTATGACTTTTTTAACTTTTTGGACGACAAGCTATTTTGAGACTTTTTTCACTTTTTGGATGACATGCTATAGTGTGACTTTTTTCATGTTTTGGACATGTTATAGCTTGACTTTTTTATATTTTACACGACATGCTATAGTATGACTTTTTTATCATATTTTAGACAACATGCTATCGTATGACTTTTTTTCATATTTTGGACGACATGACTTTTTGTTTTCTGTGAAATTGCAGACACAAAGTGACATGAAACCACTTTGGCCATGTAGTTTATCCCATTTGCCATAGTTCTGATTCGGAAATTTGTTAGTAAAGACTTAGTTGAAGCCATGGCGCTGTGATGCAGTTTTAAATTAGGCTGAGAAAGTGAGACTTGAAATGCTGTTTTCTGTGAAATTGTTCAAACAAAGTGACTTGAAACCACTTTGGCCATGTAGTTTATCCCCATTGCCATAGTTCTGAGTAGGAAACTTGTTAGTAAAGACTGAGTTGAAGCCATGGCGCTGTGATGCAGTTTTACATTAGGCTGAGAAAGTGAGACATGAAATACTGTTTTCTGAGAATTTGTGAACACAAAGTGACTTGAAACCACTTTGGCCATGTAGTTTATCCCCATTGCCATAGTTCTGAGTAGGAAACTTGTTAGTAAAGACTTAGTTGAAGCCATGGCGCTGTGATGCAGTTTTATGCTGTTTTTGAGCTTCTCTCGCTGAGATAAGGCTGTTTTTGAAACATTGTGTTTCCTGTGAAATTGTTCACACAAAGTGACTTGAAACCACTTTGGCCATGTAGTTTATCCCATTTGCCATAGTTATGATTTGGAAACTTGTTTGTAAACACTTAGTTTAAGCCGTGGAGCTGTAATGCAGTTTTATGCTGTTTTTGAGCTTCTCTCGCTGAAATAAGGCTGTTTTTGAAACATTGTGTTTCCTGTGAAATTGTTCACACAAAGTGACTTGAAACCACTTTGGCCATGTAGTTTATCCCTATTGCCATAATTCTAAGTAGGAAACTTGTTTGGAAACACTTAGTTTAAGCCGTGGAGTTGTAATGCATTTTTACGCTGTTTTTGAGCTTCTCTCGCTGAGATAAGGCTGTTTTTGAAACATTGTGTTTCCTGTGAAATTGTTCACACAAAGTAACTTGAAACCACTTTGGCCATGTAGTTTATCCCATTTGCTATAATTCTGAGTAGGAAACTTGTTTGGAAACACTTAGTTTAAGCCGTGGAGCTGTAATGCAGTTTTATGCTGTTTTTGAGCTTCTCTCGCTGAAATAAGGCTGTTTTTGAAACATTGTGTTTCCTGTGAAATTGTTCACACAAAGTGACTTGAAACCACTTTGGCCATGTAGTTTATCCCCATTGCCATAGTTCTGAGTAGGAAACTTGTTAGTAAAGACTTAGTTGAAGCCATGGCGCTGTGATGCAGTTTTACATAAGGCTGAGAAAGTGAGACATGAAATACTGTTATCTGAGAATTTGTGAACACAAAGTGACTTGAAACCACTTTGGCCATGTAGTTTAGCCCATTTGCCATAATTCTGAGTAGGAAACTTGTTTGGAAATACTTTGTTTAAGCCGTGGAGCTGTAATGCAGTTTTACGCTGTTTTTGAGCTTCTCTCGCTGAAATAAGGCTGTTTTTGAAACATTGTGTTTCCTGGAAATTGTTCACACAAAGTGACTTGAAACCACTTTGGCCATGTAGTTTATCCCAATTGCCAAAATTCTAAGTAGCAAAATTGTTTGGAAACACTTAGTTTAAGCCGTGGAGTTGTAATGCAGTTTTATGCTGTTTTTGAGCTTCTCTCGCTGAGATAAGGCTGTTTTTGAAACATTGTGTTTCCTGTGAAATTGTTCACTCAAAGTGACTTGAAACCACTTTGGCCATGTAGTTTATCCCATTTGCCATAGTGCTGAGTACGAAACTTGTTTGTAAACACTTAGTTTAAGCCGTGGAGCTGTAATGCAGTTTTATGCTGTTTTTGAGCTTCTCTCGCTGAAATAAGGCTGTTTTTGAAACATTGTGTTTCCTGTGAAATTGTTCACACAAAGTGACTTGAAACCACTTTAGCCATGTAGTTTATCCCAATTGCCAAAATTCTAAGTAGGAAACTTGTTTGTAAACACTTAGTTTAAGCCGTGGAGTTGTAATGCAGTTTTATGCTGTTTTTGAGCTTCTCTCGCTGAGATAAGGCTGTTTTTGAAACATTGTGTTTCCTGTGAAATTGTTCACACAAAGTGACTTGAAACTACTTTGGCCATGTAGTTTATCCCATTTGCCATAGTGCTGAGTACGAAACTTGTTTGTAAACACTTAGTTTAAGCCGTGGAGCTGTAATGCAGTTTTATGCTGTTTTTGAGCTTCTCTCGCTGAAATAAGGCTGTTTTTGAAACATTGTGTTTCCTGTGAAATTGTTCACACAAATTGACTTGAAACCACTTTGGCCATGTAGTTTATCCCTATTGCCATAATTCTAAGTAGGAAACTTGTTTGGAAACACTTAGTTTAAGCCGTGGAGTTGTAATGCATTTTTACGCTGTTTTTGAGCTTCTCTCGCATGTTTTTGAAACATTGTGTTTTCTTTGAAATAGTCAACACAAAGTCACTTGAAATCACGTTGGCCATGTAGTGTATCCCATTTGCCATAGTCTTGAGTGCGAAACTTGTTTTTTGTGACTTTTTTTTATCATATTTTAGACGACATGCTATAGTATGACTTTTTTCACATATTTTAGACGACATGCTATAGTATGACTTTTTTGTGTCATATTTTGGACGACATGCTATAGTATGACTTTTTTGTGTCATATTTTGGACGACATGGTATTTTATGACTTTTTTAACTTTTTGGACAACATGCTATTTTGAGACTTTTTTCACTTTTTGGATGACGTTATAGTATGACTTTTTTCATATTTTAGACGACTTGTTATAGCATGACTTTATTTCACTTTTTGGACGACATGTTATTTTATGACTTTTTTTCATATTTTGGACGACATACTATAGTGTGACTTTTTTTCATGTATTGGACATGTTATAGTGTGACTTTTTTTCATATTTTACACGACATGTTATAGTTTGACATTTTTCATGTTTTGGACATGTTATCGTGTGACTTTTTTTCATATTTTACACGACATGCTATAGTATGACTTTTTTGTGTCATATTTTGGACGACATGGTATTTTATGACTTTTTTAACTTTTTGGACGACATGCTATCTTGAGACTTTTTTGACTTTTTGAATGACATGCTATAGTGTGACTTTTTTCATGTTTTGGACATGTTATAGCTTGACTTTTTTATATTTTACACAACATGCTATAGTATGACTTTTTTATCATATTTTAGACGACATGCTATAGTATGACTTTATTGTGTCATATTTTGGACGACATGCTATTTTGAGACTTTTTTCACTTTTTGGACGACATGCTATAGTGTGACTTTTTTTCATGTTTTGGACATGTTATAGCTTGACTTTTTTATATTTTAGACGACATATTATAGGGTGACTTTTTTTCATATTTTTCACGACATGTTATATTATGACTTTTTTCATGTTTTGGACATGTTATAGCTTGACTTTTTTTTAAATTTAAGACGACATGCGAAAGTATGACTTTTTGATCATATGTTAGACGACATGCTATCGTATGACTTTTTGATCATATTTTAGACAACATGCTATAGTATGACTTTTTGATCATATTTTAGACGACATGCTATCGTATGACTTTTTTTCGTATTTTAGACGACATGACTTTTTGTTTTCTGTGAAATTGCAGACACAAAGTGACATGAAACCACTTTGACCATGTAGTTTATCCCATTTGCCATAGTTCTGATTCGGAAATTTGTTAGTAAAGACTTAGTTGAAGCCATGGCGCTGTGATGCAGTTTTAAATTAGGCTGAGAAAGTGAGACTTGAAATGCTGTTTTCTGTGAAATTGTTCAAACAAAGTGACTTGAAACCACTTTGGCCATGTAGTTTATCCCCATTGCCATAGTTCTGAGTAGGAAACTTGTTAGTAAAGACTTAGTTGAAGCCATGGCGCTGTGATGCAGTTTTACATTAGGCTGAGAAAGTGAGACATGAAATACTGTTTTCTGAGAATTTGTGAACACAAAGTGACTTGAAACCACTTTGGCCATGTAGTTTATCCCAATTGCCATAATTCTAAGTAGGAAACTTGTTTGGAAACACTTAGTTTAAGCCGTGGAGCTGTAATGCAGTTTTACGCTGTTTTTGAGCTTCTCTCGCATGTTTTTGAAACATTGTGTTTCCTTTGAAATAGTCAACACAAAGTCACTTGAAATCACGTTGGCCATGTAGCGTATCCCATTTGCCATAGTTCTGAGTGCGAAACGTGTTTTTTGTGACTTTTTTTTTATCATATTTTAGACGACATGCTATAGTATGACTTTTTTCACATATTTTAGACGACATACTATAGTGTGACTTTTTTTCACGTTTTAGACATGTTATCGTTTGACTTTTTTTCATATTTTACACGACATGCAATAGTGTGACTTTTTTTATGATATTTTAGACGACATGGTATTTTATGACTTTTTTAACTTTTTGGACAACATGCTATTTTGAGACTTTTTTCACTTTTTGGATGACGTTATAGTATGACTTTTCATATTTTAGACGACTTGTCATAGCATGACTTTATTTCACTTTTTGGACGACATGCTATTTTGTGACTTTTTTTCATATTTTGGACGACATACTATAGTGTGACTTTTTTTCATGTTTTGGACATGTTATAGTGTGACTTTTTTTTTCATATTTTACACGACATGTTATAGTTTGACATTTTTCATGTTTTGGACATGTTATCGTGTGACTTTTTTTCATATTTTACACGACATGCTATAGTATGACTTTTTGTGTCATATTTTGGACGACATGTTATTTTATGACTTTTTTGTGTCATATTTTGGACGACATGCTATCTTGAGACTTTTTTCACTTTTTGGATGACGTTATAGTGTGACTTTTTTCATATTTTAGACGACTTGTTATAGTATGACTTTATTTCACTTTTTGGACGACATGCTATAGTGTGACTTTTTTTCATGTTTTGGACATGTTATAGCTTGACTTTTTTACATTTTAGACGACATATTATGACTTTTTGATCATATTTTAGACGACATGCTATCGTATGACTTTTTTTCATATTTTGGACATGTTATAGCTTGACTTTTTTATATTTTAGACGACATATAATAGCGTGACTTTTTTTCATATTTTAGACGACATGACTTTTTGTTTTCTGTGTGTTATAGTATGACTTTTTTCATGTTTTGGACATGTTGTCGTGTGACTTTTTTTCATATTTTACACGACATGCTATAGTATGACTTTTTTATCATATTTTAGACGACATGCTATAGTATGACTTTTTGGCGTCATATTTTGGACGACATGCTATTTTGAGACTTTTTTCACTTTTTGGATGACGTTATAGTATGACTTTTTTCATATTTTAGACGACTTGTTATAGCATGACTTTATTTCACTTTTTGGACGACATGCTATAGTGTGACTTTTTTTTCATGTTTTGGACATGTTATAGCTTGACTTTTTTACATTTTAGACGACATATAATAGTGTCACTTTTTTACATATTTTACACGACATGTTATAGTATGACTTTTTTCATGTTTTGGACATGTTATTGTGTGACTTTTTTATATTTTAGACGACATATTATAGCGTGACTTTTTTTCATATTTTACACGACATGACTTTTTGTTTTCTGTGAAATTGCAGACACAAAGTGACATGAAACCACTTTGGCCATGTAGTTTATCCCATTTGCCATAGTTCTGATTCGGAAACTTGTTTGTAAACACTTAGTTTAAGCCGTGGCGCTGTGATGCAGTTTTATGCTGTGTTTGAGCTTCTCTCTCTGAGATAAGGCTGTTTTTGAAACATTGTGTTTCCGGTGAAATTGTTCACACAAATTGACTTGAAACCACTTTTGCCATGTACTTTATCCCAAAGGCCATAGTTCTGAGTAGGAAACTTGTTAGTAAAGAGTTAGTTTAAGCCATGGCGCTGTGATGCAGTTTTACATTAGGCTGAGAAAGTGAGACATGAAATACTGTTTTCTGAGAATTTGTGAACACAAAGTGACATGAAACCACTTTGGCCATGTAGTTTATCCCATTTGCCATAATTCTAAGTAGGAAACTTGTTTGGAAACACTTAGTTTAAGCCGTGGAGCTGTAATGCAGTTTTATGCTGTTTTTGAGCTTCTCTCGCATGTTTTTGAAACATTGTGTTTTCTTTGAAATAGTCAACACAAAGTCACTTGAAATCACGTTGGCCATGTAGTGTATCCCATTTGCCATAGTTCTGAGTGCGAAACTTGTTTTTTGTGACTTTTTTTTTTTATCATATTTTAGACGACATGTTATAGTATGACTTTTTTCACATATTTTAGACGACATAATATAGTGTGACTTTTTTTCATGTTTTGGACGTGTTATAGTGTGACTTTTTTTAATATTTTACACGACGTGGTATAGTCTGAGTTTTTCGTCATATTTTGGATGACATGACTTTTTTTACTTTTTGGACGACATGCTATTTTGACACTTTTTTCACTTTTTTTATGACGTTATAGTATGACTTTTTTCATATTTTAGACGACTTGTTATAGTGTGACATTTTTTCATATTTTGGACGACATGCTATTTTATGGCTTTTTTTCATATTTTGGACGTTATAGCTTGACTTTTTTTTAAATTTTAGACGACATGCTATCGTGTGACTTTTTGTCTTATTTTGCACGACATATTATAGTATGACTTTTTGATCATATTTTAGACGACATGCTATCGTGTGACTTTTTGTCTCATTTTGCACGACATGCTATGGTATGACATTTTTTCATATTTTGGACATGTTATAGCTTGACTTTTTTATATTTTAGACGACATATTATAGCGTGACTTTTTTTCATATTTTACACGACATGTTATAGTATGACTTTTTTCATGTTTTGGACATGTTATCGTGTGACTTTTTTTCATATTTTACACGACATGCTATAGTATGACTTTTTTATCATATTTTAGACGACATGCTATAGTATGACTTTTTTGTGTCATATTTTGGACGACATGGTATTTTATGACTTTTTTAACTTTTTGGACGACATGCTATTTTGAGAAGTTTTTTTCACTTTTTGGATGACGTTAAAGTATGACTTTTTTCATATTTTAGACGACTTGTTATAGCATGACTTTATTTCACTTTTTGGACGACATGCTATAGTGTGACTTTTTTTCATGTTTTGGACATGTTATAGCTTGACTTTTTTACATTTTAGACGACATATTATAGCGTGACTTTTTTTCATATTTTACACGAATTGTTATAGTATGACTTTTTTCATGTTTTGGACATGTTATCGAGTGACTTTTTGATTATATTTTAGACGACATGCTATAGTATGAATTTTTTGTGTCATATTTTGGACGACATGGTATTTTATGACTTTTTTAACTTTTTGGACGACATGCTATTTTGAGACTTTTTTCACTTTTTGGATGACGTTATAGTATGACTTTTTTTCATATTTTACACGACATGTTATAGTATGACTTTTTTTCATATGTTGGACATGTTTTAGCTTGAATTTTTTTTAAATTTTAGACGACATGCTATAGTATGACTTTTTGATCATATGTTAGACGACATGTTATAGTATGACTTTTTGATCACATTTTAGACGACATGCTATCGTATGACTTTTTTTCATATTTTGGACATGTTATAGCTTGACTTTTTTGTATTTTAGCCGACATATTATAGCGTGACTTTTTTTCATATTTTACACGACATTACTTTTTGTTTTCTGTGAAATTGCAGACACAAAGTGACATGAAACCACTTTGGCCATGTAGTTTATCCCATTTGCCATAGTTCTGTTTCGGAAACTTGTTTGTAAACACTTAGTTTAAGCCGTGGCGCTGTGATGCAGTTTTATGCTGTATTTGAGCTTCTCTCGCTGAGATAAGGCTGTTTTTGAAACATTGTGTTTCCTGTGAAATTGTTCACACAAAGTGACTTGAAACCACTTTGGCCATGTAGTTTATCCCATTTGCAATAATTCTGAGTAGGAAACTTCTTTGGAAACACTTAGTTTAATCCGTGGAGTTGTAATGCAGTTTTATGCTGTTTTTGAGCTTCTCTCGCTGAGATAAGGCTGTTTTTGAAACATTGTGTTTCCTGTGAAATTGTTCACACAAAGTGACTTGAAACCACTTTGGCCATGTAGTTTATCCCCATTGCCATAGTTCTGAGTAGGAAACTTGTTAGTAAAGACTTAGTTGAAGCCATGGCGCTGTGATGCAGTTTTACATTAGGCTGAGAAAGTGAGACATGAAATACTGTTTTCTGAGAATTTGTGAACACAAAGGTACTTGAAACCCCTTTGGCCATGTAGTTTATCCCCATTGCCATAGTTCTGAGTCGGAAACTTGTTAGTAAAGACTTAGTTGAAGCCATGGCGCTGTGATGCAGTTTTACATTAGGCTGAGAAAGTGAGACATGAAATACTGTTTTCTGAGAATTTGTGAACACAAAGTGACTTGAAACCACTTTGGCCATGTAGTTTATCCCCATTGCCATAGTTCTGAGTAGGAAACTTGTTAGTAAAGACTTAGTTGAAGCCATGGCGCTGTGATGCAGTTTTACATAAGGCTGAGAAAGTGAGACATGAAATACTGTTTTCTGAGAATTTGTGAACACAAAGTGACTTGAAACCACTTTGGCCATGTAGTTTTGCCCATTTGCCATAATTCTGAGTAGGAAACTTGTTTGGAAATACTTAGTTTAAGCCGTGGAGCTGTAATGCAGTTTTACGCTGTTTTTGAGCTTCTCTCGCTGAAATAAGGCTGTTTTTGAAACATTGTGTTTCCTGGAAATTGTTCACACAAAGTGACTTGAAACCACTTTGGCCATGTAGTTTATCCCATTTGCCATAATTCTGAGTAGGAAACTTGTTTGGAAACACTTAGTTTAAGCCGTGGAGCTGTAATGCAGTTTTATTCTGTTTTTGAGCTTCTCTCGCATGTTTTTGAAACATTGTGTTTTCTTTGAAATAGTCAACACAAAGTCACTTGAAATCACATTGGCCATGTAGCGTATCCCATTTGCCATAGTTCTGAGTGCGAAACGTGTTTTTTGTGACTTTTTTTTTTTATCATATTTTAGATGACATGCTATAGTATGACTTTTTTCACATATTTTAGACGACATACTATAGTGTGACTTTTTTTCATGTTTTGGACATGTTATAGCTTGACTTTTTTATATTTTAGACGACATATTATAGCGTGACTCTTTTTTCATATTTTACACGACATGCTATAGTATGACTTTTTTTTATCATATTTTAGACGACATGACTTTTTGTTTTCTGTTTGTTATAGTATGATTTTTTCATGTTTTGGACATGTTATCGTGTGACTTTTTTTTCATATTTTACACGACATGTTATAGTATGACTTTTTTCATGTTTTGGACATGTTATAGCTTGACTTTTTTATATTTTAGACGACATATTATAGCGTGACTTTTTTTCATATTTTACACGACATGCTATAGTATGACTTTTTTGTGTCATATTTTGGACGACATGGTATTTTATGACTTTTTTAACTTTTTGGACGACATGCTATTTTGACACTTTTTTCACTTTTTGGATGACATGCTATAGTGTGACTTTTTTTCATGTTTTGGACATGTTATAGCTTGACTTTTTTATATTTTACATGACATGCTATAGTATGACTTTTTTTCATATTTTACACGACATGTTATAGTATGACTTTTTTCATGTTTTGGACGACATGACTTTTTGTTTTCTGTGAAATTGCAGACACAAAGTGACATGAAACCACTTTGGCCATGTAGTTTATCCCATTTGCCATAGTTCTGATTCAGAAATTTGTTAGTAAAGACTTAGTTGAAGCCATGGCGCTGTGATGCAGTTTTAAATTAGGCTGAGAAAGTGAGACTTGAAATGCTGTTTTCTGTGAAATTGTTCAAACAAAGTGACTTGAAACCACTTTGGCCATGTAGTTTATCCCCATTGCCATAGTTCTGAGTAGGAAACTTGTTAGTAAAGACTGAGTTGAAGCCATGGCGCTGTGATGCAGTTTTACATTAGGCTGAGAAAGTGAGACATGAAATACTGTTTTCTGAGAATTTATGAACACAAAGTGACTTGAAACCACTTTGGCCATGTAGTTTATCCCCATTGCCATAGTTCTGAGTAGGAAACTTGTTAGTAAAGACTTAGTTGAAGCCATGGCGCTGTGATGCAGTTTTACATAAGGCTGAGAAAGTGAGACATGAAATACTGTTTTCTGAGAATTTGTGAACACAAAGTGACTTGAAACCACTTTGGCCATGTAGTTTATCCCCATTGCCATAGTTCTGAGTAGGAAACTTGTTAGTAAAGACTTAGTTGAAGCCATGGCGCTGTGATGCAGTTTTACATAAGGCTGAGAAAGTGAGACATGAAATACTGTTTTCTGAGAATTTGTGAACACAAAGTGACTTGAAACCACTTTGGCCATGTAGTTTATCCCCATTGCCATAGTTCTGAGTAGGAAACTTGTTAGTAAAGACTTAGTTGAAGCCATGGCGCTGTGATGCAGTTTTACATAAGGCTGAGAAAGTGAGACATGAAATACTGTTTTCTGAGAATTTGTGAACACAAAGTGACTTGAAACCACTTTGGCCATGTAGTTTTGCCCATTTGCCATAATTCTGAGTAGGAAACTTGTTTGGAAATACTTAGTTTAAGCCGTGGAGCTGTAATGCAGTTTTACGCTGTTTTTGAGCTTCTCTCGCTGAAATAAGGCTGTTTATGAAACATTGTGTTTCCTGGAAATTGTTCACACAAAGTGACTTGAAACCACTTTGGCCATGTAGTTTATCCCATTTGCCATAGTTCTGAGTAGGAAACTTGTTAGTAAAGACTAAGTTGAAGCCATGGCATTGTGATGCAGTTTTACATTAGGCTGAGAAAGTGAGACATGAAATACTGTTTTCTGAGAATTTGTGAACACAAAGTGACTTGAAACCACTTTGGCCATGTAGTTTATCCCATTTGCCATGATTCTGAGTAGGAAACTTGTTTGGAAACACTTAGTTTAAGCCGTGGAGCTGTAATGCAGTTTTATTCTGTTTTTGAGCTTCTCTCGCATGTTTTTGAAACATTGTGTTTTCTTTGAAATAGTCAACACAAAGTCACTTGAAATCACATTGGCCATGTAGCGTATCCCATTTGCCATAGTTCTGAGTGCGAAACGTGTTTTTTGTGACTTTTTTTTTTATCATATTTTAGATGACATGCTATAGTATGACTTTTTTCACATATTTTAGACGACATGACTTTTTGTTTTCTGTGAAATTGCAGACACAAAGTGACATGAAACCACTTTGGCCATGTAGTTTATCCCATTTGCCATAGTTCTGATTCGGAAATTTGTTAGTAAAGACTTAGTTGAAGCCATGGCGCTGTGATGCAGTTTTACATTAGGCTGAGAAAGTGAGACATGAAATACTGTTTTCTGAGAATTTATGAACACAAAGTGACTTGAAACCACTTTGGCCATGTAGTTTATCCCCATTGCCATAGTTCTGAGTAGGAAACTTGTTAGTAAAGACGTAGTTGAAGCCATGGCGCTGTGATGCAGTTTTACATAAGGCTGAGAAAGTGAGACATGAAATACTGTTTTCTGAGAATTTGTGAACACAAAGTGACTTGAAGCCACTTTGGCCATGTAGTTTATCCCCATTGCCATAGTTCTGAGTAGGAAACTTGTTAGTAAAGACTTAGTTGAAGCCATGGCGCTGTGATGCAGTTTTACATAAGGCTGAGAAAGTGAGACATGAAATACTGTTTTCTGAGAATTTGTGAACACAAAGTGACTTGAAACCACTTTGGCCATGTAGTTTATCCCATTTGCCATAATTCTGAGTAGGAAACTTGTTTGGAAACACTTAGTTTAAGCCGTGGAGTTGTAATGCAGTTTTATGCTGTTTTTGAGCTTCTCTCGCATGTTTTTGAAACATTGTGTTTTCTTTGAAATAGTCAACACAAAGTCACTTGAAATCACGTTGGCCATGTAGTGTATAGTGTCACTTTTTTTTCATGTTTTGGACATGTTATAGCTTGACTTTTTTACATTTTAAACGACATATTATAGGGTATAGTGTGTTTGCCATAGTTCTGAGTGCGAAACTTGTTTTTTGTGACTTTTTTTTATCATATTTTAGACGACATGCTATAGAATGACTTTTTTGTGTCATATTTTGGACGACATGGTATTTTATGACTTTTTTAACTTTTTGGACGACATGCTATTTTGAGACTTTTTTCACTTTTTGGTTGACATGCTATAGTGTGACTTTTTTCATGTTTTGGACATGTTATAGCTTGACTTTTTTATATTTTACACGACATGCTATAGTATGACTTTTTTATCATATTTTAGACGACATGCTATAGTGTGACTTTATTGTGCCATATTTTGGACGACATGCTATAGTGTGACTTTTTTTCATGTTTTGGACATGTTATAACTTGACTTTTTTTTAAATTTTAGACGACATGCGAAAGTATGACTTTTTGATCATATGTTAGACGACATGCTATCGTATGACTTTTTGATCATATTTTAGACAACATGCTATAGTATGACTTTTTGATCATATTTTAGACGACATGCTATCGTATGACTTTTTTTCATATTTTGGACGACATGACTTTTTGTTTTCTGTGAAATTGCAGACACAAAGTGACATGAAACCACTTTGGCCATGTAGTTTATCCCATTTGCCATAGTTCTGATTCGGAAATTTGTTAGTAAAGACTTAGTTGAAACCATGGCGCTGTGATGCAGTTTTAAATTAGGCTGAGAAAGTGAGACATGAAATACTGTTTTCTGAGAATTTGTTAACACAAAGTGACTTGAAACCACTTTGGCCATGTAGTTTATCCCATTTGCCATAATTCTGAGTAGGAAACTTGTTTGGAAACACTTAGTTTAAGCCGTGGAGCTGTAATGCAGTTTTACGCTGTTTTTGAGCTTCTCTCGCATGTTTTTGAAACATTGTGTTTTCTTTGAAATAGTCAACACAAAGTCACTTGAAATCACGTTGGCCATGTAGCGTATCCCATTTGCCATAGTTCTGAGTGCGAAACGTGTTTTTTGTGACTTTTTTTTTTTATCATATTTTAGACGACATGCTATAGTATGACTTTTTTCACATATTTTAGACGACATACTATAGTGTGACTTTTTTTCATGTTTTGGACATGTTATAGCTTGACTTTTTTATATTTTAGACGACATATTATAGCGTGACTTTTTTTCATATTTTACACGACATTACTTTTTGTTTTCTGTTTGTTATAGCATGATTTTTTCATGTTTTGGACATGTTATCGTGTGACTTTTTTTCATATTTTACACGACATGTTATAGTATGACTTTTTTCATGTTTTGGACATGTTATAGCTTGACTTTTTTATATTTTAGACGACATATTATAGCGTGACTTTTTTTCATATTTTACACGACATGACTTTTTGTTTTCTGTTTGTTATAGTATGATTTTTTCATGTTTTGGACATGTTATCGTGTGACTTTTTTTCATATTTTACATTACATGCTATAGTATGACTTTTTTTCATATTTTACACGACATGTTATAGTGTGACTTTTTTCATGTTTTGGACATGTTATAGCTTGACTTTTTTTTAAATTTTAGACGACATGCGAAAGTATGACTTTTTGATCATGTGTTAGACGACATGCTATCGTATGACTTTTTTTCATATTTTGGACGACATGACTTTTTGTTTTCTGTGAAATTGCAGACACAAAGTGACATGAAACCACTTTGGCCATGTAGTTTATCCCATTTGCCATAGTTCTGATTCGGAAATTTGTTAGTAAAGACTTAGTTGAAGCCATGGCGCTGTGATGCAGTTTTAAATTAGGCTGAGAAAGTGAGACTTGAAATGCTGTTTTCTGTGAAATTGTTCAAACAAAGTGACTTGAAACCACTTTGGCCATGTAGGTTATCCCCATTGCCATAGTTCTGAGTAGGAAACTTGTTAGTTAAGACTGAGTTGAAGCCATGGCGCTGTGATGCAGTTTTACATTAGGCTGAGAAAGTCAGACATGAAATACTGTTTTCTGAGAATTTATGAACACAAAGTGACTTGAAACCACTTTGGCCATGTAGTTTATCCCCATTGCCATAGTTCTGAGTAGGAAACTTGTTAGTAAAGACTTAGTTGAAGCCATGGCGCTGTGATGCAGTTTTACATAAGGCTGAGAAAGTGAGACATGAAATACTGTTTTCTGAGAATTTGTGAACACAAAGTGACTTGAAACCACTTTGGTCATGTAGTTTATCCCCATTGCCATAGTTCTGAGTAGGAAACTTGTTAGTAAAGACTTAGTTGAAGCCATGGCGCTGTGATGCAGTTTTACATAAGGCTGAGAAAGTGAGACATGAAATACTGTTTTCTGAGAATTTGTGAACACAAAGTGACTTGAAACCACTTTGGCCATGTAGTTTATCCCATTTGCCATAGTTATGATTTGGAAACTTGTTTGTAAACACTTAGTTTAAGCCGTGGAGCTGTAATGCAGTTTTATGCTGTTTTTGAGCTTCTCTCGCTGAAATAAGGCTGTTTTTGAAACATTGTGTTTCCTGGAAATTGTTCACACAAAGTGACTTGAAACCACTTTGGCCATGTATTTTATCCCAATTGCCATAATTCTAAGTAGGAAACTTGTTTGGAAACACTTAGTTTAAGCCGTGGAGTTGTAATGCAGTTTTATGCTGTTTTTGAGCTTCTCTCGCTGAGATAAGGCTGTTTTTGAAACATTGTGTTTCCTGTGAAATTGTTCACACAAAGTGACTTGAAACCACTTTGGCCATGTAGTTTATCCCATTTGCCATAGTGCTGAGTACGAAACTTGTTTGTAAACACTTAGTTTAAGCCGTGGAGCTGTAATGCAGTTTTATGCTGTTTTTGAGCTTCTCTCGCTGAAATAAGGCTGTTTTTGAAACATTGTGTTTCCTGGAAATTGTTCACACAAAGTGACTTGAAACCACTTTGGCCATGTAGTTTATCCCATTTGCCATAGTTATGATTTGGAAACTTGTTTGTAAACACTTAGTTTAAGCCGTGGAGCTGTAATGCAGTTTTATGCTGTTTTTGAGCTTCTCTCGCTGAAATAAGGCTGTTTTTGAAACATTGTGTTTCCTGGAAATTGTTCACACAAAGTGACTTGAAACCACTTTGGCCATGTATTTTATCCCAATTGCCATAATTCTAAGTAGGAAACTTGTTTGGAAACACTTAGTTTAAGCCGTGGAGTTGTAATGCAGTTTTATGCTGTTTTTGAGCTTCTCTCGCTGAGATAAGGCTGTTTTTGAAACATTGTGTTTCCTGTGAAATTGTTCACACAAAGTGACTTGAAACCACTTTGGCCATGTAGTTTATCCCATTTGCCATAGTGCTGAGTACGAAACTTGTTTGTAAACACTTAGTTTAAGCCGTGGAGCTGTAATGCAGTTTTATGCTGTTTTTGAGCTTCTCTCGCTGAAATAAGGCTGTTTTTGAAACATTGTGTTTCCTGGAAATTGTTCACACAAAGTGACTTGAAACCATTTTGGCCATGTAGTTTATCCCATTTGCCATAGTTATGATTTGGAAACTTGTTTGTAAACACTTAGTTTAAGCCGTGGAGCTGTAATGCAGTTTTCTGCTGTTTTTGAGCTTCTCTCGCTGAAATAAGGCTGTTTTTGAAACATTGTGTTTCCTGTGAAATTGTTCACACAAAGTGACTTGAAACCACTTTGGCCATGTAGTTTATCCCAATTGCCATAATTCTAAGTCGGAAACTTGTTTGGAAACACTTAGTTTAAGCCGTGGAGCTGTAATGCAGTTTTATGCTGTTTTTGAGCTTCTCTCGCATGTTTTTGAAACCTTGTGTTTTCTTTGAAATAGTCAACACAAAGTCACTTGAAATCACGTTGGCCATGTAGTGTATCCAATTTGCCATCGTCTTGAGTGCGAAACTTGTTTTTTGTGACTTTTTTTTTATCATATTTTAGACGACATGCTATAGTATGACTTTTTTCACATATTTTAGACGACATACTATAGTGTGACTTTTTTTCATGTTTTGGACATGTTATAGTGTGACTTTTTTTCATATTTTACACGACGTGGTATAGTCTGAGTTTTTCGTCATATTTTGGATGACATGACTTTTTTTACTTTTTGGACGACATGCTATTTTGAGACTTTTTTCACTTTTTTGATGACGTCATAGTATGACTTTTTTCATATTTTAGACAACTTGTTATCGTCTGACTTTTTTTCATATTTTGGACGACATGCTATATTATGACTTTTTTTCATATTTTGGACATGTTATAGTTTGACTTTTTGTCTTATTTTGCACGACATATTATAGCGTGACTTTTTTTCAAATTTTACACGACATGTTATAGTATGATTTTTTTCATGTTTTGGACATGTTATCGTGTGACTTTTTTTCATATTTTACACGACATGCTATAGTATGAATTTTTTACCATATTTTAGACGACATGCTATAGTATGACTTTTTTGTGTCATATTTTGGACGACATGGTATTTTATGACTTTTTTAACTTTTTGGACGACATGCTATTTTGAGACTTTTTTCACTTTTTGGATGACGTTATAGAATGACTTTTTTCATACTTTAGACGACTTGTTATAGCATGACTTTATTTCACTTTTTGGACGACATGCTATAGTGTGACTTTTTTTCATGTTTTGGACATGTTATCATGTGACTTTTTGATTATATTTTAGACGACATGCTATCGTGTGACTTTTTGTCTCATTTTGCACGACACGCTATGGTATGACTTTTTTTCATATTTTGGACATGTTATAGCTTAACTTTTTTATATTTTAGATGACATGTTATAGTGTGAATTTTTTCATGTTTTGGACATGTTATCGTGTGACTTTTTGATTATATTTTAGACGACATGCTATCGTGTGAATTTTTGTCTCATTTTGCACGACATGTTATAGTATGACCTTTTTCATGTTTTGGACATGTTATAGCTTGACTTTTTTTTAAATTTTAGACGACATGCTATAGTATGACTTTTTGATCATATATTAGACAACATGCTATAGTATGACTTTTTGATCATATGTTATACGACATGTTATAGTATGACTTTTTGATCATATTTTAGACGACATGATATCGTATGACTTTTTTTCATATTTTGGACATGTTACAGCTTGACTTTTTTATATTTTACACGACATGCTATAGTATGACTTTTTTATCATATTTTAGACAACATGACTTTTTGTTTTCTGTGAAATTGCAGACACAAAGTGACATGAAACCACTTTGGCCATGTAGTTTATCCCATTTGCCATAGTTCTGATTCGGAAACTTGTTTGCAAACACTTAGTTTAAGCCGTGGCGCTGTGATGCAGTTTTACATTAGGCTGAGAAAGTGAGACATGAAATACTGTTTTCTGAGAATTTGTGAACACAAAGTGACTTGAAACCACTTTGGCCATGTAGTTTATCCCATTTGCCATAATTCTGAGTAGGAAACTTGTTTGGAAACACTTAGTTTAAGCCGCGGAGTTGTAATGCAGTTTTATGCTGTTTTTGAGCTTCTCTCGCTGAAATAAGGCTGTTTTTGAAACATTGTGTTTCCTGTGAAATTGTTCACACAAAGTGACTTGAAGCTACTTTGGCCATGTAGTTTTTCCCCATTGCCATAGTTCTGAGTAGGAAACTTGTTAGTAAACACTTAGTTTAAGCCGGGGCGCTGTGATGCAGTTTTACATTAGGCTGAGAAAGTGAGACATGAAATACTGTTTTCTGAGAATTTGTGAACACAAAGTGACTTGAAACCACTTTGGCCATGTAGTTTATCCCATTTGCCATAATTCTGAGTAGGAAACTTGTTTGGAAACACTTAGTTTAAGCCGTGGAGCTGTAATGCAGTTTTATGCTGTTTTTGAGCTTCTCTCGCTGAAATAAGGCTGTTTTTGAAACATTGTGTTTCCTGTGAAATTGTTCACACAAAGTGACTTGAAACCACTTTGGCCATGTAGTTTATCCCATTTGCCATAGTGCTGAGTACAAAACTTGTTTTCAACACTTAGTTTAAGCCGTTGCACTGTGATGCAGTTCTACATTAGGCTGAGAAAGTGAGACATGAAATACTGTTTTCTGAGAATTTGTGAACACAAAGTGACTTGAAACCACTTTGGCCATGTAGTTTATCCCATTTGCCATAGTTATGATTCGGAAACTTGTTTGTAAAGACTTAGTTGAAGCCATGGCGCTGTGATGCAGTTTTACATTAGGCTGAGAAAGTGAGACATGAAATACTGTTTTATGAGAATTTGTGAACACAAAGTGACTTGAAACCACTTTGGCCATGTAGTTTATCCCATTTGCCATAATTCTGAGTAGGAAACTTGTTTGGAAACACTTAGTTTAAGCCGTGGAGCTGTAATGCAGTTTTATGCTGTTTTTGAGCTTCTCTCGCATGTTTTTGAAACCTTGTGTTTTCTTTGAAATAGTCAACACAAAGTCACTTGAAATCACGTTGGCCATGTAGTGTATCCCATTTGCCATAGTCTTGAGTGCGAAACTTGTTTTTTGTGACTTTTTTTTTTTCATATTTTAGACGACATGCTATAGTATGACTTTTTTCACATATGTTAGACGACATACTATAGTGTGACTTTTTTTCATGTTTTGGACATGTTATAGTGTGACTTTTTTTCATATTTTACACGACGTGGTATAGTCAGAGTTTTTCGTCATATTTTGGATGACATGACTTTTTTTACTTTTTGGACGACATGCTATTTTGAGACTTTTTTCACTTTTTTGATGACGTTATAGTATGACTTTTTTCATATTTTAGACGACTTGTTATAGTTTAACTTTTTTTCATATTTTGGACGACATGCTATTTTATGGCTTTTTTTCATATTTTGGACGGTATAGCTTGACTTTTTTTTAAATTTTAGACGACATGCTATAGTATGACTTTTTGATCATATTTTAGACGACATGCTATCGTGTGACTTTTTGTCTTATTTTGCACGACATGCAATGACTTTTTTTCATATTTTGGACATGTTATAGCTTGACTTTTTTATATTTTAGACGACATATTATAGCGTGACTTTTTTTCATATTTTACACGACATGTTATAGTGTGACTTTTTTCACGTTTTGGACATGTTATCGTGTGACTTTTTTTCACATTTTACACGACATGCTATAGTATGAATTTTTTTATCATATTTTAGACGACATGCTATAGTATGACTTTTTTGTGTCATATTTTGGACGACATGGTATTTTATGACTTTTTTCATGTTTTGGACATGTTATAGATTTACTTTTTTACATTTTAGATGACATATTATAGGGTGACTTTTTTTCATATTTTACACGACATGTTATAGTGTGACTTTTTTCATGTTGTGGACATGTTATCATGTGACTTTTTGATTAAATTTTAGACGACATGCTATCGTGTGACTTTTTGTCTAATTTTGCACGACATGCTATGATATGACTTTTTTTCATATTTTGGACATGTTATAGCTTGACTTTTTTATATTTTAGACGACATGTTATAGTGTGACTTTTTTCATGTTTTGGACATGTTATCGTGTGACTTTTTGATTATATTTTAGACGACATGCTATCGTGTGACTTTTTGTCTCATTTTGCACGACATGCTATCGTGTGACTTTTTTTCATATTTTACACGACATGTTATAGTATGACTTTTTTCATGTTTTGGACATGTTATAGCTTGACTTTTTTTAAAATTTTAGACGACATGCTATAGTATGACTTTTTGATCATATTTTAGACGACATGCTATCGTGTGACTTTTTGTCTCATTTTGCAGGACATGCTATAGTATGACTTTTTTGTGTCATATTTTGGACGACATGGTATTTTGTGACTTTTTTAACTTTTTGGACGACAAGCTATTTTGAGACTTTTTTCACTTTTTGGATGACATTATAGTATGACTTTTTTCATATTTTAGACGACTTGTTATAGCATGACTTTATTTCGCTTTTTGGACGACATGTGACTTTTTTTCATGTTTTGGACATGTTATAGCTTGACTTTTTTACATTTTAGACGACATATTATAGCGTGACTTTTTTTTCATATTTTACACGACGTGGTATAGTCTGAGTTTTTTGATCATATGTTAGACGACATGCTATAGTATGACTTTTTAATCATATGTTAGACGACATGTTATAGCATGACTTTTTGATCATATTTTAGACGACATGTTGTAGTATGAATTTTTGATCATATTTTAGACGACATGCTATAGTATGACTTTTTGATCATATTTTAGACGACATGCTATCGTATGACTTTTTTTTTCATATTTTGGATATGTTATAGCTTGACTTTTTTATATTTTAGACGACATATTATAGCGTGACTCTTTTTTCATATTTTACACGACATGCTATAGTATGACTTTTTTTTATCATATTTTAGACGACATGACTTTTTGTTTTCTGTTTGTTATAGTATGATTTTTTCATGTTTTGGACATGTTATCGTGTGACTTTTTTTTCATATTTTACACGACATGTTATAGTATGACTTTTTTCATGTTTTGGACATGTTATAGCTTGACTTTTTTATATTTTAGACGACATATTATAGCGTGACTTTTTTTCATATTTTACACGACATGCTATAGTATGACTTTTTTGTGTCATATTTTGGACGACATGGTATTTTATGACTTTTTTAACTTTTTGGACGACATGCTATTTTGACACTTTTTTCACTTTTTGGATGACATGCTATAGTGTGACTTTTTTTCATGTTTTGGACATGTTATAGCTTGACTTTTTTATATTTTACATGACATGCTATAGTATGACTTTTTTTCATATTTTACACGACATGTTATAGTATGACTTTTTTCATGTTTTGGACGACATGACTTTTTGTTTTCTGTGAAATTGCAGACACAAAGTGACATGAAACCACTTTGGCCATGTAGTTTATCCCATTTGCCATAGTTCTGATTCAGAAATTTGTTAGTAAAGACTTAGTTGAAGCCATGGCGCTGTGATGCAGTTTTAAATTAGGCTGAGAAAGTGAGACTTGAAATGCTGTTTTCTGTGAAATTGTTCAAACAAAGTGACTTGAAACCACTTTGGCCATGTAGTTTATCCCCATTGCCATAGTTCTGAGTAGGAAACTTGTTAGTAAAGACTGAGTTGAAGCCATGGCGCTGTGATGCAGTTTTACATTAGGCTGAGAAAGTGAGACATGAAATACTGTTTTCTGAGAATTTATGAACACAAAGTGACTTGAAACCACTTTGGCCATGTAGTTTATCCCCATTGCCATAGTTCTGAGTAGGAAACTTGTTAGTAAAGACTTAGTTGAAGCCATGGCTCTGTGATGCAGTTTTACATAAGGCTGAGAAAGTGAGACATGAAATACTGTTTTCTGAGAATTTGTGAACACAAAGTGACTTGAAACCACTTTGGCCATGTAGTTTATCCCCATTGCCATAGTTCTGAGTAGGAAACTTGTTAGTAAAGACTTAGTTGAAGCCATGGCGCTGTGATGCAGTTTTACATAAGGCTGAGAAAGTGAGACATGAAATACTGTTTTCTGAGAATTTGTGAACACAAAGTGACTTGAAACCACTTTGGCCATGTAGTTTATCCCCATTGCCATAGTTCTGAGTAGGAAACTTGTTAGTAAAGACTTAGTTGAAGCCATGGCGCTGTGATGCAGTTTTACATAAGGCTGAGAAAGTGAGACATGAAATACTGTTTTCTGAGAATTTGTGAACACAAAGTGACTTGAAACCACTTTGGCCATGTAGTTTTGCCCATTTGCCATAATTCTGAGTAGGAAACTTGTTTGGAAATACTTAGTTTAAGCCGTGGAGCTGTAATGCAGTTTTACGCTGTTTTTGAGCTTCTCTCGCTGAAATAAGGCTGTTTATGAAACATTGTGTTTCCTGGAAATTGTTCACACAAAGTGACTTGAAACCACTTTGGCCATGTAGTTTATCCCATTTGCCATAGTTCTGAGTAGGAAACTTGTTAGTAAAGACTAAGTTGAAGCCATGGCATTGTGATGCAGTTTTACATTAGGCTGAGAAAGTGAGACATGAAATACTGTTTTCTGAGAATTTGTGAACACAAAGTGACTTGAAACCACTTTGGCCATGTAGTTTATCCCATTTGCCATGATTCTGAGTAGGAAACTTGTTTGGAAACACTTAGTTTAAGCCGTGGAGCTGTAATGCAGTTTTATTCTGTTTTTGAGCTTCTCTCGCATGTTTTTGAAACATTGTGTTTTCTTTGAAATAGTCAACACAAAGTCACTTGAAATCACATTGGCCATGTAGCGTATCCCATTTGCCATAGTTCTGAGTGCGAAACGTGTTTTTTGTGACTTTTTTTTTTATCATATTTTAGATGACATGCTATAGTATGACTTTTTTCACATATTTTAGACGACATGACTTTTTGTTTTCTGTGAAATTGCAGACACAAAGTGACATGAAACCACTTTGGCCATGTAGTTTATCCCATTTGCCATAGTTCTGATTCGGAAATTTGTTAGTAAAGACTTAGTTGAAGCCATGGCGCTGTGATGCAGTTTTAAATTAGGCTGAGAAAGTGAGACTTGAAATGCTGTTTTCTGTGAAATTGTTCAAACAAAGTGACATGAAACCACTTTGGCCATGTAGTTTATCCCCATTGCCATAGTTCTGAGTAGGAAACTTGTTAGTAAAGACTGAGTTGAAGCCATGGCGCTGTGATGCAGTTTTACATTAGGCTGAGAAAGTGAGACATGAAATACTGTTTTCTGAGAATTTATGAACACAAAGTGACTTGAAACCACTTTGGCCATGTAGTTTATCCCCATTGCCATAGTTCTGAGTAGGAAACTTGTTAGTAAAGACGTAGTTGAAGCCATGGCGCTGTGATGCAGTTTTACATAAGGCTGAGAAAGTGAGACATGAAATACTGTTTTCTGAGAATTTGTGAACACAAAGTGACTTGAAGCCACTTTGGCCATGTAGTTTATCCCCATTGCCATAGTTCTGAGTAGGAAACTTGTTAGTAAAGACTTAGTTGAAGCCATGGCGCTGTGATGCAGTTTTACATAAGGCTGAGAAAGTGAGACATGAAATACTGTTTTCTGAGAATTTGTGAACACAAAGTGACTTGAAACCACTTTGGCCATGTAGTTTATCCCATTTGCCATAATTCTGAGTAGGAAACTTGTTTGGAAACACTTAGTTTAAGCCGTGGAGTTGTAATGCAGTTTTATGCTGTTTTTGAGCTTCTCTCGCATGTTTTTGAAACATTGTGTTTTCTTTGAAATAGTCAACACAAAGTCACTTGAAATCACGTTGGCCATGTAGTGTATAGTGTGACTTTTTTTTCATGTTTTGGACATGTTATAGCTTGACTTTTTTACATTTTAAACGACATATTATAGGGTATAGTGTGTTTGCCATAGTTCTGAGTGCGAAACTTGTTTTTTGTGACTTTTTTTTATCATATTTTAGACGACATGCTATAGAATGACTTTTTTGTGTCATATTTTGGACGACATGGTATTTTATGACTTTTTTAACTTTTTGGACGACATGCTATTTTGAGACTTTTTTCACTTTTTGGTTGACATGCTATAGTGTGACTTTTTTCATGTTTTGGACATGTTATAGCTTGACTTTTTTATATTTTACACGACATGCTATAGTATGACTTTTTTATCATATTTTAGACGACATGCTATAGTGTGACTTTATTGTGCCATATTTTGGACGACATGCTATAGTGTGACTTTTTTTCATGTTTTGGACATGTTATAACTTGACTTTTTTTTAAATTTTAGACGACATGCGAAAGTATGACTTTTTGATCATATGTTAGACGACATGCTATCGTATGACTTTTTGATCATATTTTAGACAACATGCTATAGTATGACTTTTTGATCATATTTTAGACGACATGCTATCGTATGACTTTTTTTCATATTTTGGACGACATGACTTTTTGTTTTCTGTGAAATTGCAGACACAAAGTGACATGAAACCACTTTGGCCATGTAGTTTATCCCATTTGCCATAGTTCTGATTCGGAAATTTGTTAGTAAAGACTTAGTTGAAACCATGGCGCTGTGATGCAGTTTTAAATTAGGCTGAGAAAGTGAGACATGAAATACTGTTTTCTGAGAATTTGTGAACACAAAGTGACTTGAAACCACTTTGGCCATGTAGTTTATCCCATTTGCCATAATTCTGAGTAGGAAACTTGTTTGGAAACACTTAGTTTAAGCCGTGGAGCTGTAATGCAGTTTTACGCTGTTTTTGAGCTTCTCTCGCATGTTTTTGAAACATTGTGTTTTCTTTGAAATAGTCAACACAAAGTCACTTGAAATCACGTTGGCCATGTAGCGTATCCCATTTGCCATAGTTCTGAGTGCGAAACGTGTTTTTTGTGACTTTTTTTTTTTATCATATTTTAGACGACATGCTATAGTATGACTTTTTTCACATATTTTAGACGACATACTATAGTGTGACTTTTTTTCATGTTTTGGACATGTTATAGCTTGACTTTTTTATATTTTAGACGACATATTATAGCGTGACTTTTTTTCATATTTTACACGACATGACTTTTTGTTTTCTGTTTGTTATAGTATGATTTTTTCATGTTTTGGACATGTTATCGTGTGACTTTTTTTCATATTTTACATGACATGCTATAGTATGACTTTTTTTCATATTTTACACGACATGTTATAGTGTGACTTTTTTCATGTTTTGGACATGTTATAGCTTGACTTTTTTTTAAATTTTAGACGACATGCGAAAGTATGACTTTTTGATCATGTGTTAGACGACATGCTATCGTATGACTTTTTTTCATATTTTGGACGACATGACTTTTTGTTTTCTGTGAAATTGCAGACACAAAGTGACATGAAACCACTTTGGCCATGTAGTTTATCCCATTTGCCATAGTTCTGATTCGGAAATTTGTTCGTAAAGACTTAGTTGAAGCCATGGCGCTGTGATGCAGTTTTAAATTAGGCTGAGAAAGTGAGACTTGAAATGCTGTTTTCTGTGAAATTGTTCAAACAAAGTGACTTGAAACCACTTTGGCCATGTAGGTTATCCCCATTGCCATAGTTCTGAGTAGGAAACTTGTTAGTTAAGACTGAGTTGAAGCCATGGCGCTGTGATGCAGTTTTACATTAGGCTGAGAAAGTCAGACATGAAATACTGTTTTCTGAGAATTTATGAACACAAAGTGACTTGAAACCACTTTGGCCATGTAGTTTATCCCCATTGCCATAGTTCTGAGTAGGAAACTTGTTAGTAAAGACTTAGTTGAAGCCATGGCGCTGTGATGCAGTTTTACATAAGGCTGAGAAAGTGAGACATGAAATACTGTTTTCTGAGAATTTGTGAACACAAAGTGACTTGAAACCACTTTGGTCATGTAGTTTATCCCCATTGCCATAGTTCTGAGTAGGAAACTTGTTAGTAAAGACTTAGTTGAAGCCATGGCGCTGTGATGCAGTTTTACATAAGGCTGAGAAAGTGAGACATGAAATACTGTTTTCTGAGAATTTGTGAACACAAAGTGACTTGAAACCACTTTGGCCATGTAGTTTATCCCATTTGCCATAGTTATGATTTGGAAACTTGTTTGTAAACACTTAGTTTAAGCCGTGGAGCTGTAATGCAGTTTTATGCTGTTTTTGAGCTTCTCTCGCTGAAATAAGGCTGTTTTTGAAACATTGTGTTTCCTGGAAATTGTTCACACAAAGTGACTTGAAACCACTTTGGCCATGTATTTTATCCCAATTGCCATAATTCTAAGTAGGAAACTTGTTTGGAAACACTTAGTTTAAGCCGTGGAGTTGTAATGCAGTTTTATGCTGTTTTTGAGCTTCTCTCGCTGAGATAAGGCTGTTTTTGAAACATTGTGTTTCCTGTGAAATTGTTCACACAAAGTGACTTGAAACCACTTTGGCCATGTAGTTTATCCCATTTGCCATAGTGCTGAGTACGAAACTTGTTTGTAAACACTTAGTTTAAGCCGTGGAGCTGTAATGCAGTTTTATGCTGTTTTTGAGCTTCTCTCGCTGAAATAAGGCTGTTTTTGAAACATTGTGTTTCCTGGAAATTGTTCACACAAAGTGACTTGAAACCACTTTGGCCATGTAGTTTATCCCATTTGCCATAGTTATGATTTGGAAACTTGTTTGTAAACACTTAGTTTAAGCCGTGGAGCTGTAATGCAGTTTTATGCTGTTTTTGAGCTTCTCTCGCTGAAATAAGGCTGTTTTTGAAACATTGTGTTTCCTGGAAATTGTTCACACAAAGTGACTTGAAACCACTTTGGCCATGTATTTTATCCCAATTGCCATAATTCTAAGTAGGAAACTTGTTTGGAAACACTTAGTTTAAGCCGTGGAGTTGTAATGCAGTTTTATGCTGTTTTTGAGCTTCTCTCGCTGAGATAAGGCTGTTTTTGAAACATTGTGTTTCCTGTGAAATTGTTCACACAAAGTGACTTGAAACCACTTTGGCCATGTAGTTTATCCCATTTGCCATAGTGCTGAGTACGAAACTTGTTTGTAAACACTTAGTTTAAGCCGTGGAGCTGTAATGCAGTTTTATGCTGTTTTTGAGCTTCTCTCGCTGAAATAAGGCTGTTTTTGAAACATTGTGTTTCCTGGAAATTGTTCACACAAAGTGACTTGAAACCACTTTGGCCATGTAGTTTATCCCATTTGCCATAGTTATGATTTGGAAACTTGTTTGTAAACACTTAGTTTAAGCCGTGGAGCTGTAATGCAGTTTTCTGCTGTTTTTGAGCTTCTCTCGCTGAAATAAGGCTGTTTTTGAAACATTGTGTTTCCTGTGAAATTGTTCACACAAAGTGACTTGAAACCACTTTGGCCATGTAGTTTATCCCAATTGCCATAATTCTAAGTCGGAAACTTGTTTGGAAACACTTAGTTTAAGCCGTGGAGCTGTAATGCAGTTTTATGCTGTTTTTGAGCTTCTCTCGCATGTTTTTGAAACCTTGTGTTTTCTTTGAAATAGTCAACACAAAGTCACTTGAAATCACGTTGGCCATGTAGTGTATCCAATTTGCCATCGTCTTGAGTGCGAAAATTGTTTTTTTTGACTTTTTTTTATCATATTTTAGACGACATGCTATAGTATGACTTTTTTCACATATTTTAGACGACATACTATAGTGTGACTTTTTTTCATGTTTTGGACATGTTATAGTGTGACTTTTTTTCATATTTTACACGACGTGGTATAGTCTGAGTTTTTCGTCATATTTTGGATGACATGACTTTTTTTACTTTTTGGACGACATGCTATTTTGAGACTTTTTTCACTTTTTTGATGACGTCATAGTATGACTTTTTTCATATTTTAGACAACTTGTTATCGTCTGACTTTTTTTCATATTTTGGACGACATGCTATATTATGACTTTTTTTCATATTTTGGACATGTTATAGTTTGACTTTTTGTCTTATTTTGCACGACATATTATAGCGTGACTTTTTTTCAAATTTTACACGACATGTTATAGTATGATTTTTTTCATGTTTTGGACATGTTATCGTGTGACTTTTTTTCATATTTTACACGACATGCTATAGTATGAATTTTTTACCATATTTTAGACGACATGCTATAGTATGACTTTTTTGTGTCATATTTTGGACGACATGGTATTTTATGACTTTTTTAACTTTTTGGACGACATGCTATTTTGAGACTTTTTTCACTTTTTGGATGACGTTATAGAATGACTTTTTTCATATTTTAGACGACTTGTTATAGCATGACTTTATTTCACTTTTTGGACGACATGCTATAGTGTGACTTTTTTTCATGTTTTGGACATGTTATCATGTGACTTTTTGATTATATTTTAGACGACATGCTATCGTGTGACTTTTTGTCTCATTTTGCACGACACGCTATGGTATGACTTTTTTTCATATTTTGGACATGTTATAGCTTAACTTTTTTATATTTTAGATGACATGTTATAGTGTGAATTTTTTCATGTTTTGGACATGTTATCGTATGACTTTTTGATTATATTTTAGACGACATGCTATCGTGTGAATTTTTGTCTCATTTTGCACGACATGTTATAGTATGACCTTTTTCATGTTTTGGACATGTTATAGCTTGACTTTTTTTTAAATTTTAGACGACATGCTATAGTATGACTTTTTGATCATATATTAGACAACATGCTATAGTATGACTTTTTGATCATATGTTATACGACATGTTATAGTATGACTTTTTGATCATATTTTAGACGACATGATATCGTATGACTTTTTTTCATATTTTGGACATGTTACAGCTTGACTTTTTTATATTTTACACGACATGCTATAGTATGACTTTTTTATCATATTTTAGACAACATGACTTTTTGTTTTCTGTGAAATTGCAGACACAAAGTGACATGAAACCACTTTGGCCATGTAGTTTATCCCATTTGCCATAGTTCTGATTCGGAAACTTGTTTGCAAACACTTAGTTTAAGCCGTGGCGCTGTGATGCAGTTTTACATTAGGCTGAGAAAGTGAGACATGAAATACTGTTTTCTGAGAATTTGTGAACACAAAGTGACTTGAAACCACTTTGGCCATGTAGTTTATCCCATTTGCCATAATTCTGAGTAGGAAACTTGTTTGGAAACACTTAGTTTAAGCCGCGGAGTTGTAATGCAGTTTTATGCTGTTTTTGAGCTTCTCTCGCTGAAATAAGGCTGTTTTTGAAACATTGTGTTTCCTGTGAAATTGTTCACACAAAGTGACTTGAAGCTACTTTGGCCATGTAGTTTTTCCCCATTGCCATAGTTCTGAGTAGGAAACTTGTTAGTAAACACTTAGTTTAAGCCGGGGCGCTGTGATGCAGTTTTACATTAGGCTGAGAAAGTGAGACATGAAATACTGTTTTCTGAGAATTTGTGAACACAAAGTGACTTGAAACCACTTTGGCCATGTAGTTTATCCCATTTGCCATAATTCTGAGTAGGAAACTTGTTTGGAAACACTTAGTTTAAGCCGTGGAGCTGTAATGCAGTTTTATGCTGTTTTTGAGCTTCTCTCGCTGAAATAAGGCTGTTTTTGAAACATTGTGTTTCCTGTGAAATTGTTCACACAAAGTGACTTGAAACCACTTTGGCCATGTAGTTTATCCCATTTGCCATAGTGCTGAGTACAAAACTTGTTTTCAACACTTAGTTTAAGCCGTTGCACTGTGATGCAGTTCTACATTAGGCTGAGAAAGTGAGACATGAAATACTGTTTTCTGAGAATTTGTGAACACAAAGTGACTTGAAACCACTTTGGCCATGTAGTTTATCCCATTTGCCATAGTTATGATTCGGAAACTTGTTTGTAAAGACTTAGTTGAAGCCATGGCGCTGTGATGCAGTTTTACATTAGGCTGAGAAAGTGAGACATGAAATACTGTTTTATGAGAATTTGTGAACACAAAGTGACTTGAAACCACTTTGGCCATGTAGTTTATCCCATTTGCCATAATTCTGAGTAGGAAACTTGTTTGGAAACACTTAGTTTAAGCCGTGGAGCTGTAATGCAGTTTTATGCTGTTTTTGAGCTTCTCTCGCATGTTTTTGAAACCTTGTGTTTTCTTTGAAATAGTCAACACAAAGTCACTTGAAATCACGTTGGCCATGTAGTGTATCCCATTTGCCATAGTCTTGAGTGCGAAACTTGTTTTTTGTGACTTTTTTTTTTTCATATTTTAGACGACATGCTATAGTATGACTTTTTTCACATATGTTAGACGACATACTATAGTGTGACTTTTTTTCATGTTTTGGACATGTTATAGTGTGACTTTTTTTCATATTTTACACGACGTGGTATAGTCAGAGTTTTTCGTCATATTTTGGATGACATGACTTTTTTTACTTTTTGGACGACATGCTATTTTGAGACTTTTTTCACTTTTTTGATGACGTTATAGTATGACTTTTTTCATATTTTAGACGACTTGTTATAGTTTAACTTTTTTTCATATTTTGGACGACATGCTATTTTATGGCTTTTTTTCATATTTTGGACGGTATAGCTTGACTTTTTTTTAAATTTTAGACGACATGCTATAGTATGACTTTTTGATCATATTTTAGACGACATGCTATCGTGTGACTTTTTGTCTTATTTTGCACGACATGCAATGACTTTTTTTCATATTTTGGACATGTTATAGCTTGACTTTTTTATATTTTAGACGACATATTATAGCGTGACTTTTTTTCATATTTTACACGACATGTTATAGTTTGACTTTTTTCATGTTTTGGACATGTTATAGCTTGACTTTTTTATATTTTAGACGACATATTATAGCGTGACTTTTTTATCATATTTTAGACGACATGACTTTATGTTTTCTGTGAAATTGCAGACACAAAGTGACATGAAACCACTTTGGCCATGTAGTTTATCCCATTTGCCATAGTTCTGATTCGGAAACTTGTTTGTAAACACTTAGTTTAAGCCGTGGCGCTGTGATGCAGTTTTACATTAGGCTGAGAAAGTGAGACATGAAATACTGTTTTCTGTGAAATTGCAGACACAAAGTGACATGAAACCACTTTGGCCATGTAGTTTATCCCATTTAACATAGTTCTGATTCGGAAACTTGTTTGTAAACACTTAGTTTAAGCCGTGGAGTTGTAATGCAGTTTTATGCTGTGAAATTGTTCACACAAAGTGACTTGAAACCACTTTGGCCATGTAGTTTATCCCATTTGCCATAGTGCTGAGTACGAAACTTGTTTTCAACACTTAGTTGAAGCCATGGCGCTGTGATGCAGTTTTACATTAGGCTGAGAAAGTGAGACTTGAAATGCTGTTTTCTGTGAAATTACAGACACAAAGTGACTTGAAACCATTTTGGCCATGGAGTTTATCCCATTTGCCATAATTCTGAGTAGGAAACTTGTTTGGAAACACTTACTTTAAGCCGTGGAGTTGTAATGCAGTTTTATGCTGTTTTTGAGCTTCTCTCGCTGAAATAAGGCTGTTTTTGAAACATTGTGTTTCCTGTGAAATTGTTCACACAAAGTGACTTGAAACCACTTTGGCCATGTAGTTTATCCCATTTGCCATAGTGCTGAGTACAAAACTTGATTTCAACACTTAGTTTAAGCCGTTGCACTGTGATGCAGTTCTACATTAGGCTGAGAAAGTGAGACATGAAATACTGTTTTCTGAGAATTTGTGAACACAAAATGACTTGAAACCACTTTGGCCATGTAGTTTATCCCATTTGCCATAGTTATGATTCGGAAACTTGTTTGTAAAGACTTTGTTGAAGCCATGGCGCTGTGATGCAGTTTTACATTAGGCTGAGAAAGTGAGACATGAAATACTGTTTTCTGAGAATTTGTGAACACAAAGTGACTTGAAACCACTTTGGCCATGTAGTTTATCCCATTTGCCATAATTCTGAGTAGGAAACTTGTTTGTAAACACTTAGTTTATGCCGTGGAGCTGTAATGCAGTTTTATGCTGTTTTTGAGCTTCTCTCGCTGAAATAAGGCTGTTTTTGAAACATTGTGTCTCCTGTGAAATTGTTCACACAAAGTGACTTGAAACCACTTTGGCCATGTAGTTTATCCCATTTGCCATAGTTCTGATTCGGAAATTTGTTCGTAAAGACTTAGTTGAAGCCATGGCGCTGTGATGCAGTTTTAAATTAGGCTGAGAAAGTGAGACTTGAAATGCTGTTTTCTGTGAAATTGTTCAAACAAAGTGACTTGAAACCACTTTGGCCATGTAGGTTATCCCCATTGCCATAGTTCTGAGTAGGAAACTTGTTAGTTAAGACTGAGTTGAAGCCATGGCGCTGTGATGCAGTTTTACATTAGGCTGAGAAAGTCAGACATGAAATACTGTTTTCTGAGAATTTATGAACACAAAGTGACTTGAAACCACTTTGGCCATGTAGTTTATCCCCATTGCCATAGTTCTGAGTAGGAAACTTGTTAGTAAAGACTTAGTTGAAGCCATGGCGCTGTGATGCAGTTTTACATAAGGCTGAGAAAGTGAGACATGAAATACTGTTTTCTGAGAATTTGTGAACACAAAGTGACTTGAAACCACTTTGGTCATGTAGTTTATCCCCATTGCCATAGTTCTGAGTAGGAAACTTGTTAGTAAAGACTTAGTTGAAGCCATGGCGCTGTGATGCAGTTTTACATAAGGCTGAGAAAGTGAGACATGAAATACTGTTTTCTGAGAATTTGTGAACACAAAGTGACTTGAAACCACTTTGGCCATGTAGTTTATCCCATTTGCCATAGTTATGATTTGGAAACTTGTTTGTAAACACTTAGTTTAAGCCGTGGAGCTGTAATGCAGTTTTATGCTGTTTTTGAGCTTCTCTCGCTGAAATAAGGCTGTTTTTGAAACATTGTGTTTCCTGGAAATTGTTCACACAAAGTGACTTGAAACCACTTTGGCCATGTATTTTATCCCAATTGCCATAATTCTAAGTAGGAAACTTGTTTGGAAACACTTAGTTTAAGCCGTGGAGTTGTAATGCAGTTTTATGCTGTTTTTGAGCTTCTCTCGCTGAGATAAGGCTGTTTTTGAAACATTGTGTTTCCTGTGAAATTGTTCACACAAAGTGACTTGAAACCACTTTGGCCATGTAGTTTATCCCATTTGCCATAGTGCTGAGTACGAAACTTGTTTGTAAACACTTAGTTTAAGCCGTGGAGCTGTAATGCAGTTTTATGCTGTTTTTGAGCTTCTCTCGCTGAAATAAGGCTGTTTTTGAAACATTGTGTTTCCTGGAAATTGTTCACACAAAGTGACTTGAAACCACTTTGGCCATGTAGTTTATCCCATTTGCCATAGTTATGATTTGGAAACTTGTTTGTAAACACTTAGTTTAAGCCGTGGAGCTGTAATGCAGTTTTATGCTGTTTTTGAGCTTCTCTCGCTGAAATAAGGCTGTTTTTGAAACATTGTGTTTCCTGGAAATTGTTCACACAAAGTGACTTGAAACCACTTTGGCCATGTATTTTATCCCAATTGCCATAATTCTAAGTAGGAAACTTGTTTGGAAACACTTAGTTTAAGCCGTGGAGTTGTAATGCAGTTTTATGCTGTTTTTGAGCTTCTCTCGCTGAGATAAGGCTGTTTTTGAAACATTGTGTTTCCTGTGAAATTGTTCACACAAAGTGACTTGAAACCACTTTGGCCATGTAGTTTATCCCATTTGCCATAGTGCTGAGTACGAAACTTGTTTGTAAACACTTAGTTTAAGCCGTGGAGCTGTAATGCAGTTTTATGCTGTTTTTGAGCTTCTCTCGCTGAAATAAGGCTGTTTTTGAAACATTGTGTTTCCTGGAAATTGTTCACACAAAGTGACTTGAAACCACTTTGGCCATGTAGTTTATCCCATTTGCCATAGTTATGATTTGGAAACTTGTTTGTAAACACTTAGTTTAAGCCGTGGAGCTGTAATGCAGTTTTCTGCTGTTTTTGAGCTTCTCTCGCTGAAATAAGGCTGTTTTTGAAACATTGTGTTTCCTGTGAAATTGTTCACACAAAGTGACTTGAAACCACTTTGGCCATGTAGTTTATCCCAATTGCCATAATTCTAAGTCGGAAACTTGTTTGGAAACACTTAGTTTAAGCCGTGGAGCTGTAATGCAGTTTTATGCTGTTTTTGAGCTTCTCTCGCATGTTTTTGAAACCTTGTGTTTTCTTTGAAATAGTCAACACAAAGTCACTTGAAATCACGTTGGCCATGTAGTGTATCCAATTTGCCATCGTCTTGAGTGCGAAAATTGTTTTTTTTTGACTTTTTTTTATCATATTTTAGACGACATGCTATAGTATGACTTTTTTCACATATTTTAGACGACATACTATAGTGTGACTTTTTTTCATGTTTTGGACATGTTATAGTGTGACTTTTTTTCATATTTTACACGACGTGGTATAGTCTGAGTTTTTCGTCATATTTTGGATGACATGACTTTTTTTACTTTTTGGACGACATGCTATTTTGAGACTTTTTTCACTTTTTTGATGACGTCATAGTATGACTTTTTTCATATTTTAGACAACTTGTTATCGTCTGACTTTTTTTCATATTTTGGACGACATGCTATATTATGACTTTTTTTCATATTTTGGACATGTTATAGTTTGACTTTTTGTCTTATTTTGCACGACATATTATAGCGTGACTTTTTTTCAAATTTTACACGACATGTTATAGTATGATTTTTTTCATGTTTTGGACATGTTATCGTGTGACTTTTTTTCATATTTTACACGACATGCTATAGTATGAATTTTTTACCATATTTTAGACGACATGCTATAGTATGACTTTTTTGTGTCATATTTTGGACGACATGGTATTTTATGACTTTTTTAACTTTTTGGACGACATGCTATTTTGAGACTTTTTTCACTTTTTGGATGACGTTATAGAATGACTTTTTTCATATTTTAGACGACTTGTTATAGCATGACTTTATTTCACTTTTTGGACGACATGCTATAGTGTGACTTTTTTTCATGTTTTGGACATGTTATCATGTGACTTTTTGATTATATTTTAGACGACATGCTATCGTGTGACTTTTTGTCTCATTTTGCACGACACGCTATGGTATGACTTTTTTTCATATTTTGGACATGTTATAGCTTAACTTTTTTATATTTTAGATGACATGTTATAGTGTGAATTTTTTCATGTTTTGGACATGTTATCGTATGACTTTTTGATTATATTTTAGACGACATGCTATCGTGTGAATTTTTGTCTCATTTTGCACGACATGTTATAGTATGACCTTTTTCATGTTTTGGACATGTTATAGCTTGACTTTTTTTTAAATTTTAGACGACATGCTATAGTATGACTTTTTGATCATATATTAGACAACATGCTATAGTATGACTTTTTGATCATATGTTATACGACATGTTATAGTATGACTTTTTGATCATATTTTAGACGACATGATATCGTATGACTTTTTTTCATATTTTGGACATGTTACAGCTTGACTTTTTTATATTTTACACGACATGCTATAGTATGACTTTTTTATCATATTTTAGACAACATGACTTTTTGTTTTCTGTGAAATTGCAGACACAAAGTGACATGAAACCACTTTGGCCATGTAGTTTATCCCATTTGCCATAGTTCTGATTCGGAAACTTGTTTGCAAACACTTAGTTTAAGCCGTGGCGCTGTGATGCAGTTTTACATTAGGCTGAGAAAGTGAGACATGAAATACTGTTTTCTGAGAATTTGTGAACACAAAGTGACTTGAAACCACTTTGGCCATGTAGTTTATCCCATTTGCCATAATTCTGAGTAGGAAACTTGTTTGGAAACACTTAGTTTAAGCCGCGGAGTTGTAATGCAGTTTTATGCTGTTTTTGAGCTTCTCTCGCTGAAATAAGGCTGTTTTTGAAACATTGTGTTTCCTGTGAAATTGTTCACACAAAGTGACTTGAAGCTACTTTGGCCATGTAGTTTTTCCCCATTGCCATAGTTCTGAGTAGGAAACTTGTTAGTAAACACTTAGTTTAAGCCGGGGCGCTGTGATGCAGTTTTACATTAGGCTGAGAAAGTGAGACATGAAATACTGTTTTCTGAGAATTTGTGAACACAAAGTGACTTGAAACCACTTTGGCCATGTAGTTTATCCCATTTGCCATAATTCTGAGTAGGAAACTTGTTTGGAAACACTTAGTTTAAGCCGTGGAGCTGTAATGCAGTTTTATGCTGTTTTTGAGCTTCTCTCGCTGAAATAAGGCTGTTTTTGAAACATTGTGTTTCCTGTGAAATTGTTCACACAAAGTGACTTGAAACCACTTTGGCCATGTAGTTTATCCCATTTGCCATAGTGCTGAGTACAAAACTTGTTTTCAACACTTAGTTTAAGCCGTTGCACTGTGATGCAGTTCTACATTAGGCTGAGAAAGTGAGACATGAAATACTGTTTTCTGAGAATTTGTGAACACAAAGTGACTTGAAACCACTTTGGCCATGTAGTTTATCCCATTTGCCATAGTTATGATTCGGAAACTTGTTTGTAAAGACTTAGTTGAAGCCATGGCGCTGTGATGCAGTTTTACATTAGGCTGAGAAAGTGAGACATGAAATACTGTTTTATGAGAATTTGTGAACACAAAGTGACTTGAAACCACTTTGGCCATGTAGTTTATCCCATTTGCCATAATTCTGAGTAGGAAACTTGTTTGGAAACACTTAGTTTAAGCCGTGGAGCTGTAATGCAGTTTTATGCTGTTTTTGAGCTTCTCTCGCATGTTTTTGAAACCTTGTGTTTTCTTTGAAATAGTCAACACAAAGTCACTTGAAATCACGTTGGCCATGTAGTGTATCCCATTTGCCATAGTCTTGAGTGCGAAACTTGTTTTTTGTGACTTTTTTTTTTTCATATTTTAGACGACATGCTATAGTATGACTTTTTTCACATATGTTAGACGACATACTATAGTGTGACTTTTTTTCATGTTTTGGACATGTTATAGTGTGACTTTTTTTCATATTTTACACGACGTGGTATAGTCAGAGTTTTTCGTCATATTTTGGATGACATGACTTTTTTTACTTTTTGGACGACATGCTATTTTGAGACTTTTTTCACTTTTTTGATGACGTTATAGTATGACTTTTTTCATATTTTAGACGACTTGTTATAGTTTAACTTTTTTTCATATTTTGGACGACATGCTATTTTATGGCTTTTTTTCATATTTTGGACGGTATAGCTTGACTTTTTTTTAAATTTTAGACGACATGCTATAGTATGACTTTTTGATCATATTTTAGACGACATGCTATCGTGTGACTTTTTGTCTTATTTTGCACGACATGCAATGACTTTTTTTCATATTTTGGACATGTTATAGCTTGACTTTTTTATATTTTAGACGACATATTATAGCGTGACTTTTTTTCATATTTTACACGACATGTTATAGTTTGACTTTTTTCATGTTTTGGACATGTTATAGCTTGACTTTTTTATATTTTAGACGACATATTATAGCGTGACTTTTTTATCATATTTTAGACGACATGACTTTATGTTTTCTGTGAAATTGCAGACACAAAGTGACATGAAACCACTTTGGCCATGTAGTTTATCCCATTTGCCATAGTTCTGATTCGGAAACTTGTTTGTAAACACTTAGTTTAAGCCGTGGCGCTGTGATGCAGTTTTACATTAGGCTGAGAAAGTGAGACATGAAATACTGTTTTCTGTGAAATTGCAGACACAAAGTGACATGAAACCACTTTGGCCATGTAGTTTATCCCATTTAACATAGTTCTGATTCGGAAACTTGTTTGTAAACACTTAGTTTAAGCCGTGGAGTTGTAATGCAGTTTTATGCTGTGAAATTGTTCACACAAAGTGACTTGAAACCACTTTGGCCATGTAGTTTATCCCATTTGCCATAGTGCTGAGTACGAAACTTGTTTTCAACACTTAGTTGAAGCCATGGCGCTGTGATGCAGTTTTACATTAGGCTGAGAAAGTGAGACTTGAAATGCTGTTTTCTGTGAAATTACAGACACAAAGTGACTTGAAACCATTTTGGCCATGGAGTTTATCCCATTTGCCATAATTCTGAGTAGGAAACTTGTTTGGAAACACTTACTTTAAGCCGTGGAGTTGTAATGCAGTTTTATGCTGTTTTTGAGCTTCTCTCGCTGAAATAAGGCTGTTTTTGAAACATTGTGTTTCCTGTGAAATTGTTCACACAAAGTGACTTGAAACCACTTTGGCCATGTAGTTTATCCCATTTGCCATAGTGCTGAGTACAAAACTTGATTTCAACACTTAGTTTAAGCCGTTGCACTGTGATGCAGTTCTACATTAGGCTGAGAAAGTGAGACATGAAATACTGTTTTCTGAGAATTTGTGAACACAAAATGACTTGAAACCACTTTGGCCATGTAGTTTATCCCATTTGCCATAGTTATGATTCGGAAACTTGTTTGTAAAGACTTTGTTGAAGCCATGGCGCTGTGATGCAGTTTTACATTAGGCTGAGAAAGTGAGACATGAAATACTGTTTTCTGAGAATTTGTGAACACAAAGTGACTTGAAACCACTTTGGCCATGTAGTTTATCCCATTTGCCATAATTCTGAGTAGGAAACTTGTTTGTAAACACTTAGTTTATGCCGTGGAGCTGTAATGCAGTTTTATGCTGTTTTTGAGCTTCTCTCGCTGAAATAAGGCTGTTTTTGAAACATTGTGTCTCCTGTGAAATTGTTCACACAAAGTGACTTGAAACCACTTTGGCCATGTAGTTTATCCCATTTGCCATAGTGCTGAGTATGAAACTTGTTTTCAACACTTAGTTTAAGCCGTTGCACTGTGATGCAGTTCTACATTAGGCTGAGAAAGTGAGACATGAAATACTGTTTTCTGAGAATTTGTGAACACAAAGTGACTTGAAACCACTTTGGCCATGTAGTTTATCCCATTTGCCATAGTTATGATTCAGAAACTTGTTTATAAAAACTTAGTTTTAAGCCGTGGAGCTGTAATGCAGTTTTATGCTGTTTTTGAGCTTCTCTCGCTGAAATAAGGCTGTTTTTGAAACATTGTGTTTCCTGTGAAATTGTTCACACAAAGTGACTTGAAACCACTTTGGCCATGTAGTTTATCCCAATTGCCATAATTCCAATTAGGAAACTTGTTTGGAAACACTTAGTTTAAGCCGTGGAGCTGTAATGTAGTTTTATGCTGTTTTTGAGCTTCTCTCGCATGTTTTTGAAACATTGTGTTTTCTTTGAAATAGCCAACACAAAGTCACTTGAAATCACGTTGGCCATGTAGTGTATCCCATTTGCCATAGTTCTGAGTGCGAAACTTGTTTTTTGTGACTTTTTTTTTATCATATTTTAGACGACATGCTATAGTATGACTTTTTTCACATATTTTAGACGACATACTATAGTGTGACTTTTTTTCATGTTTTGGACATGTTATAGTGTGACTTTTTTTCATATTTTACACGACGTGGTATAGTCTGAGTTTTTCGTCATATTTTGGATGACATGACTTTTTTTACTTTTTGGACGACATGCTATTTTGAGACTTTTTTCACTTTTTTGATGACGTTATAGTATGACTTTTTTCATATTTTAGATGACTTGTTACAGCTTGACTTTTTTTAAAATTTTAGACGACATGCTATCGTGTGACTTTTTGTCTTATTTTGCACGACATGTTATAGTATGACTTTTTTTCATATTTTGGACATGTTATAGCTTGACTTTTTTCATGTTTTGGACATGTTATCGTGTGACTTTTTTTCATATTTTACACGACATGCTACAGTATGACTTTTTTTGATCATATTTTAGACGACATGCAATAGTGTGACTTTTTTTAATCATATTTTAGACGACATGCTATAGCATGACTTTTTTGTGTCATATTTTGGACGACATGGTATTTTATGACTTTTTTAACTTTTTGGACGACATGCTATTTTGAGACTTTTTTCACTTTTTCGATGACGTTATAGTATGACTTTTTTCATATTTTAGACGACATGCTATAGTCTGAGTTTTTTGATCATATGTTACACGACATGTTATAGCATGACTTTATTTCACTTTTTGGACGACATGCTATATTATGACTTTTTTTCATATTTTGGACGACATGCTATAGTATCACTTTTTTTACATATTTTAGACGACATACTATAGTGTGACTTTTTTCATGTTTTGGACATGTTATAGTGTGACTTTTTTTCATATTTTACACGACATGCTATAGTCTGAGTTTTTTGATCATATGTTACACGACATGCTATAGTATGACTTTTTGATCATATTTTAGACGACATGCTATCGTGTGACTTTTTGTCTTATTTTGCACGACATGCTATGGTATGACTTTTTTTTCATATTTTGGACATGTTATAGCTTAACTTTTTTATATTTTAGACGACATATTATAGCGTGACTTTTTTTCATATTTTACACGACATGCTATAGTATGAATTTTGTATCATATTTTAGACAACATGCTATAGTTTGACTTTTTTGTGTCATATTTTGGACGACATTGTATTTTATGACTTTTTTAACTTTTTGGACGACATGCTATTTTAAGACTTTTTTCACTTTTTTGGATGACGTTATAGTATGACTTTTTTCATATTTTAGACGACTTGTTATAGCATGACTTTATTTCACTTTTTGGACAACATGCTATAGTGTGACTTTTTTTCATGTTTTGGACATGTTATAGCTTGACTTTTTTACATTTAAGACGACATATTATAGGGTGACTTTTTTCATATTTTACAAGACATGTTATAGTATGACTTTTTTCATGTTTTGGACATGTTCTCGTGTGACTTTTTGATTATATTTTAGACGACATGCTATCGTGGGACTTTTTGTTTCATTTTGCACGACATGCTATGGTATGACTTTTTTTCATATTTTGGACATGTTATAGCTTGACTTTTTTATATTTTAGACGACATATTATAGGGTGACTTTTTTTCATATTTTACACGACATGCTATAGTATGACATTTTTAATCATATTTTAGACGACATGACTTTTTGTTTTCTGTGAAATTGCAGACACAAAGTAACATGAAACCACTTTGGCCATGTAGTTTATCCCATTTGCCATAGTTCTGATTCGGAAACTTGTTTGTAAACACTTAGTTTAAGCCGTGGCGCTGTGATGCAGTTTTACATTAGGCTGAGAAAGTGAGACATGAAATACTGTTTTCTGAGAATTTGTGAACACAAAGTGACTTGAAACTACTTTGGCCATGTAGTTTATCCCATTTGCCATAATTCTGAGTCGGAAACTTGTTTGGAAACACTTAGTTTAAGCCGTAGAGTTGTAATGCAGTTTTATGCTGTTTTTGAGCTTCTCTCGCTGAGATAAGGCTGTTTTTGAAACATTGTGTTTCCTGTGAAATTGTTCACACAAAGTGACTTGAAACCACTTTGGCCATGTAGTTTATCCCCATTACCATAGTTATGATTAGGAAACATGTTAGTAAAGACTTAGTTGAAGCCATGGCGCTGTGATGCAGTTTTACATTCGGCTGAGAAAGTGAGACATGAAATACTGTTTTCTGAGAATTTGTGAACACAAAGTGACTTGAAACCACTTTGGCCATGTAGTTTATCCCATTTGCCATAATTCTGAGTAGGAAACTTATTTGGAAACACTTAGTTTAAGCCGTGGAGCTGTAATGCAGTTTTATGCTGTTTTTGAGCTTCTCTCGCTGAAATAAGGCTGTTTTTGAAACATTGTATTTCCTGTGAAATTGTTCACACAAAGTGACTTGAAACCACTTTGGCCATGTAGTTTATCCCAATTGCCATAATTCCGAGTCGGAAACCTGTTTGGAAAAACTTAGTTTAAGCCGTGGAGCTGTAATGCAGTTTTATGCTGTTTTTGAGCTTCTCTCGCATGTTTTAGAAACATTGTGTTTTCTTTGAAATAGTCAACACAAAGACACTTTAAATAACGTTGGCCATGTAGTGTATCCCATTTGCCATAGTTCTGAGTGCGAAACTTGTTTTTTGTGACTTTTTTTTTTATCATATTTTAGATGACATGCTATAGTATGACTTTTTTCACATATTTTAGACGACATACTATAGTGTGACTTTTTTTCATATTTTAGACGACATGCTATGGTATGACTTTTTTTCATGTTTTGGACATGTTATAGCTTGACTTTTTTATATTTTAGAGGACATATTATTGAGTGACTTTTTTTCATATTTTACACGACATGTTATAGTATGACTTTTTTCATGTTTTGGACATGTTATCGTGTGACTTTTTTTCATATTTTACACGACATGCTATAGTATGACTTTTTTGTGTCATATTTTGGACGACATTGTATTTTGAGACTTTTTTCACTTTTTGGATGACGTTATAGTATGACTTTTTTCATATTTTAGACGACTTGTTATAGCATGACTTTATTTCACTTTTTGGACGACATGCTATGGTATGACTTTTTTTACATATTTTAGACGACATGCTATAGTGTGACTTTTTTTCATATTTTGGACATGTTATAGTGTGACTTTTTTTCATATTTTACACGACATGCTATAGTCTGAGTTTTTTGATCATATGTTAGACAACATGCTATAATATGACTTTTTTCATATTTTGGACATGTTATAGCTTAACTTTTTTATATTTTAGACGACATATTATAGCGTGACTTTTTTTCATATTTTACACGACATGCTATAGTATGAATTTTGTATCATATTTTAGACAACATGCTATAGTTTGACTTTTTTGTGTCATATTTTGGACGACATTGTATTTTATGACTTTTTTAACTTTTTGGACGACATGCTATTTTAAGACTTTTTTCACTTTTTGGATGACGTTATAGTATGACTTTTTTCATATTTTAGACGACTTGTTATAGCATGACTTTATTTCACTTTTTGGACAACATGCTATAGTGTGACTTTTTTTCATGTTTTGGACATGTTATAGCTTGACTTTTTTACATTTTAGACGACATATTATAGGGTGACTTTTTTCATATTTTACAAGACATGTTATAGCATGACTTTTTTCATGTTTTGGACATGTTCTCGTGTGACTTTTTGATTATATTTTAGACGACATGCTATCGTGGGACTTTTTGTTTCATTTTGCACGACATGCTATGGTATGACTTTTTTTCATATTTTGGACATGTTATAGCTTGACTTTTTTATATTTTAGACGACATATTATAGGGTGACTTTTTTTCATATTTTACACGACATGCTATAGTATGACATTTTTAATCATATTTTAGACGACATGACTTTTTGTTTTCTGTGAAATTGCAGACACAAAGTAACATGAAACCACTTTGGCCATGTAGTTTATCCCATTTGCCATAGTTCTGATTCGGAAACTTGTTTGTAAACACTTAGTTTAAGCCGTGGCGCTGTGATGCAGTTTTACATTAGGCTGAGAAAGTGAGACATGAAATACTGTTTTCTGAGAATTTGTGAACACAAAGTGACTTGAAACTACTTTGGCCATGTAGTTTATCCCATTTGCCATAATTCTGAGTCGGAAACTTGTTTGGAAACACTTAGTTTAAGCCGTAGAGTTGTAATGCAGTTTTATGCTGTTTTTGAGCTTCTCTCGCTGAGATAAGGCTGTTTTTGAAACATTGTGTTTCCTGTGAAATTGTTCACACAAAGTGACTTGAAACCACTTTGGCCATGTAGTTTATCCCCATTACCATAGTTATGATTAGGAAACATGTTAGTAAAGACTTAGTTGAAGCCATGGCGCTGTGATGCAGTTTTACATTCGGCTGAGAAAGTGAGACATGAAATACTGTTTTCTGAGAATTTGTGAACACAAAGTGACTTGAAACCACTTTGGCCATGTAGTTTATCCCATTTGCCATAATTCTGAGTAGGAAACTTATTTGGAAACACTTAGTTTAAGCCGTGGAGCTGTAATGCAGTTTTATGCTGTTTTTGAGCTTCTCTCGCTGAAATAAGGCTGTTTTTGAAACATTGTATTTCCTGTGAAATTGTTCACACAAAGTGACTTGAAACCACTTTGGCCATGTAGTTTATCCCAATTGCCATAATTCCGAGTCGGAAACCTGTTTGGAAAAACTTAGTTTAAGCCGTGGAGCTGTAATGCAGTTTTATGCTGTTTTTGAGCTTCTCTCGCATGTTTTAGAAACATTGTGTTTTCTTTGAAATAGTCAACACAAAGACACTTTAAATAACGTTGGCCATGTAGTGTATCCCATTTGCCATAGTTCTGAGTGCGAAACTTGTTTTTTGTGACTTTTTTTTTTATCATATTTTAGATGACATGCTATAGTATGACTTTTTTCACATATTTTAGACGACATACTATAGTGTGACTTTTTTTCATATTTTAGACGACATGCTATGGTATGACTTTTTTTCATGTTTTGGACATGTTATAGCTTGACTTTTTTATATTTTAGAGGACATATTATTGAGTGACTTTTTTTCATATTTTACACGACATGTTATAGTATGACTTTTTTCATGTTTTGGACATGTTATCGTGTGACTTTTTTTCATATTTTACACGACATGCTATAGTATGACTTTTTTGTGTCATATTTTGGACGACATTGTATTTTGAGACTTTTTTCACTTTTTGGATGACGTTATAGTATGACTTTTTTCATATTTTAGACGACTTGTTATAGCATGACTTTATTTCACTTTTTGGACGACATGCTATGGTATGACTTATTTTACATATTTTAGACGACATGCTATAGTGTGACTTTTTTTCATATTTTGGACATGTTATAGTGTGACTTTTTTTCATATTTTACACGACATGCTATAGTCTGAGTTTTTTGATCATATGTTAGACAACATGCTATAATATGACTTTTTTCATATTTTGGACATGTTATAGCTTAACTTTTTTATATTTTAGACGACATATTATAGCGTGACTTTTTTTCATATTTTACATGACATGACTTTTTGTTTTCTGTGAAATTGCAGACACAAAGTGACATGAAACCACTTTGGCCATGTAGTTTATCCCATTTGCCATAGTTCTGATTCGGAAACTTGTTTGTAAACACTTAGTTTAAGCCGTGGCGCTGTGATGCAGTTTTATGCTGTATTTGAGCTTCTCTCGCTGAGATAAGGCTGTTTTTGAAACATTGTGTTTTCTGAGAATTTGTGAACACAAAGTGACTTGAAACCACTTTGGCCATGTAGTTTATCCCATTTGCCATAATTCTGAGTAGGAAACTTGTTTGGAAACACTTAGTTTAAGCCGTGGAGCTGTAATGCAGTTTTACGCTGTTTTTGAGCTTCTCTCGCTGAAATAAGGCTGTTTTTGAAACATTGTATTTCCTGTGAAATTGTTCACACAAAGTGACTTGAAACCACTTTGGCCATGTAGTTTATCCCAATTGCCATAATTCCGAGTCGGAAACCTGTTTGGAAAAACTTAGTTTAAGCCGTAGAGTTGTAATGCAGTTTTATGCTGTTTTTGAGCTTCTCTCGCATGTTTTTGAAACATTGTGTTTTCTTTGAAATAGTCAACACAAAGACACTTGAAATAACGTTGGCCATGTAGTGTATCACATTTGCCATAGTTCTGAGTGCGAAACTTGTTTTTTGTGACTTTTTTTTATCATATTTTAGATGACATGCTATAGTATGACTTTTTTCACATATTTTAGACGACATAGTATAGTGTGACTTTTTTTCATGTTTTGGACATGTTATAGTCTGACTTTTTTTCATATTTTACACGACGTGGTATAGTCTGAGTTTTTCGTCATATTTTGGATGACATGACTTTTTTTACTTTTTGGACGACGTTATAGTATGACTTTTTTCATTTTTTAGACGAATTGTTATAGCGTGACTTTTTTTCATATTTTACACGACATGTTATAGAATGACATTTTTAATGTTTTGGACATGTTATCGTTTGACTTTTTGATTATATTTTATTCGACATGCTATCGTGTGACTTTTTGTCTAATTTTGCACGACATGCTATTGTATGACTTTTTTTCATATTTTGGACATGTTATAGCTTGACTTTTTTATATTTTAGACGACATATTATAGCGTGACTTTTTTTCATATTTTACACGACATGTTATAGTATGACTTTTTTTCATATTTTACACGACATGCTATAGTATGACTTTTTTTCATATTTTGGACATGTTATAGCTTGACTTTTTTATATTTTAGTCGACATATTATAGCGTGACTTTTTTTCATATTTTACACGACATGACTTTTTGTTTTCTGTGAAATTGCAGACACAAAGTGACATGAAACCACTTTGGCCATGTAGTTTATCCCATTTGCCATAGTTCTGATTCGGAAACTTGTTTGTAAACACTTGGTTTAAGCCGTGGCGCTGTGATGCAGTTTTATGTTGTATTGGAGCTTCTTTCGCTGAGATAAGGCTGTTTTTGAAACATTGTGTTTCCTGTGAAATTGTTCACACAAAGTGACTTGAAACCACTTTGGCCATGTAGTTTATCCCCATTGCCATAGTTCTGAGTAGGAAACTTGTTAGTAAAGACTTAGTTGAAGCCATGGCGCTGTGATGCAGTTTTACATTAGGCTGAGAAAGTGAGACATGAAATACTGTTTTCTGAGAATTTGTGAACACAAAGTGACTTGAAACCACTTTGGCCATGTAGTTTATCCCATTTGCCATAATTCTGAGTAGGAAACTTGTTTGGAAACACTTAGTTTAAGCCGTGGAGCTGTAATGCAATTTTACGCTGTTTTTGAGCTTCTCTCGCATGTTTTTGAAACATTGTGTTTTCTTTGAAATAGTCAACACAAAGTCACTTGAAATCACGTTGGCCATGTAGTGTATCCCATTTGCCATAGTTCTGAGTGCGAAACTTGTTTTTTGTGACTTTTTTTTTTATCATATTTTAGACGACATGCTAAAGTATGACTTTTTTCACATATTTTAGACGACATACTATAGTGTGACTTTTTTTCATGTTTTGGACATGTTATAGTGTGACTTTTTTTCATATTTTACACGACGTGGTATAGTCTGAGTTTTTCGTCATATTTTGGATGACATGACTTTTTTTACTTTTTGGACGACATGCTATTTTGAGACTTTTTTCACTTTTTTGATGACGTTATAGTATGACTTTTTTCATATTTTAGACGACTTGTTATAGCATGACTTTTTTTCATATTTTGGACGACATGCTATGTTATGGCTTTTTTTCATATTTTGGACGTTATAGCTTGACTTTTTGATCATGTTTTAGACGACATGCTATCGTGTGACTTTTTGTCTTATTTTGCACGACATGCTATGGTATGACTTTTTTCATGTTTTGGACATGTTATCGTGTGACATTTTTTTCATATTTTACACGACATGCTATAGTATGACTTTTTTTTATCATATTTTAGACGACATGCAATAGTGTGACTTTTTTTTATCATATTTTAGACGACATTCTATAGTATGACTTTTTTGTGTCATATTTTGGACTACATGGTATTTTATGACTTTTTTCACTTTTTGGATGACGTTATAGTGTGACTTTTTTCATATTTTAGACGACTTGTTATAGCATGACTTTTTTTCATATTTTAGACGACATGCAATAGTGTGACTTTTTTTTTTCATATTTTGGACGTTATAGCTTGACTTTTTTTAAATTTTTGACGACAAGAAAAACCCCAAAAAACCTGAAAAAAAATAAAAAGGAGAAATCAAAACAAAAGCACGAGTGATCCCTTTGACAGAGACCCGTAATCATAATAAAACCACTTGGCACCAGTCTCCACCAAAAAGAGACACGCACACACTCATTCACACACACACACACACACACACTCGTGTGACTTTTTGTCTAATTTTGCACGACATGCTATGGTATGACTTTTTTTCATATTTTGGACATATTATAGCTTGACTTTTTTCATATTTTACACGACATGTTATAGCATGACTTTTTTCATGTTTTGGACATGTTATCGTGTGACTTTTTTTCATATCTTACACGACATGCTATAGTATGACTTTTTTTTATCATATTTTAGACGACATGCAATAGTGTGACTTTTTTTTTATCATATTTTAGACGACATGCTATAGTATGACTTTTTTGTGTCATATTTTGGACGACATGGTATTTTATGACTTTTTTAACTTTTTGGACGACATGCTATTTTGAGACTTTTTTCACTTTTTGGATGACGTTATAGTATGACTTTTTTCATATTTTAGACGACTTGTTATAACATGACTTTATTTCACTTTTTGGACGACATGCTATTTTATGACTTTTTTTCATATTTTGGACGACATGCTATAGTATGACTTTTTTTACATATTTTAGACGACATAATATAGTGTGACTTTTTTTCATGTTTTGGACATGTTATAGTGTGACTTTTTTTCATATTTTACACGACATGCTATGGTATGACTTTTTTTCATATTTTGGACATGTTATAGCTTGACTTTTTTATATTTTAGACGACATATTATAGAGTGACTTTTTTTCATATTTTACACGACATGTTATAGTATGACTTTTTTCATGTTTTGGACATGTTATCGTGTGACTTTTTTTCATATTTTACACGACATGCTATAGTATGACTTTTTTATCATATTTTAGACGACATGCTATAGTATGACTTTTTTGTGTCATATTTTGGACGACATGGTATTTTATGACTTTTTTAACTTTTTGGACAACATGCTATTTTGAGACTTTTTTCACTTTTTGGATGACGTTATAATATGACTTTTTTTATATTTTAGACGACTTGTTATAGCATGACTTTATTTCACTTTTTGGACGACATGCTATAGTGTGACTTTTTTTCATGTTTTGGATATGTTATAGCTTGACTTTTTTATATTTTAGACGACATACTATAGTGTGACTTTTTTTCATATTTTACACGACATGTTATAGTGTGACTTTTTTCATGTTTTGGACATGTTATCGTGTGACTTTTTGATTATATTTTAGACGACATGCTATCGTGTGACTTTTTTTTAAATTTTAGACGACATGCTATAGTATGACTTTTTGATCATATTTTAGACAACATGCTATAGTATGACTTTTTGATCATATTTTAGACGACATGCTATCGTATGACTTTTTTTCATATTTTGGACATGTTATAGCTTGACTTTTTTATATTTTAGACGACATATTATAGCGTGACTTTTTTTCATATTTTACACGACATGCTATAGTATGACTTTTTTATCATATTTTAGACGACATGACTTTTTGTTTTCTGTGAAATTGCAGCCACAAAGTGACATGAAACCACTTTGGCCATGTAGTTTATCCCATTTGCCATAGTTCTGATTCGGAAACTTGTTTGTAAACACTTAGTTTAAGCCGTGGCGCAGTGATGCAGTTTTATGCTGTATTTGAGCTTCTCTCGCTGAGATAAGGCTGTTTTTGAAACATTGTGTTTCCTGTGAAATTGTTCACACGAAGTGACTTGAAGCCACTTTGGCCATGTAGTTTATCCCAAAGGCCATAGTTCTGAGTAGGAAACTTGTTAGTAAAGACTTAGTTGAAGCCATGGCGCTGTGATGCAGTTTTAAATTAGGCTGAGAAAGTGAGACTTGAAATGCTGTTTTCTGTGAAATTGCAGACACGAAGTAACTTGAAACCATTTTGGCCATGTAGTTTATCCCATTTGCTATAGTGCTGAGTACGAAACTTGTTTTCAACACTTAGTTTAAGCCGTTGCACTGTGATGCAGTTCTACATTAGGCTGAGAAAGTCAGACATGAAATACTGTTTTCTGAGAATTTTTGAACACAAAGTGACTTGAAACCACTTTGGCCATGTAGTTTATCCCCATTGCCATAGTTCTGAGTAGGAAACTTGTTCGTAAAGACTTAGTTGAAGCCATGGCGCTGTGATACAGTTTTACATTAGGCTGAGAAAGTGAGACATGAAATACTGTTTTCTGAGAATTTGTGAACACAAAGTGACTTGAAACCACTTTGGCCATGTAGTTTATCCCATTTGCCATAATTCTGAGTAGGAAACTTGTTTGGAAACACTTAGTTTAAGCCGTGGAGCTGTAATGCAGTTTTATGCTGTTTTTGAGCTTCTCTCGCTGAAATAATGCTGTTTTTGAAACATTGTGTTTCCTGTGAAATTGTTCACACAAAGTGACTTGAAACCACTTTGGCCATGTAGTTTATCCCAATTGCCATAATTCCGAGTCGGAAACTTGTTTGGAAACACTTAGTTTAAGCCGTGGAGCTATAATGCAGTTTTATGCTGTTTTTGAGCTTCTCTAGCATTTTTTTGAAACATTGTGTTTTCTTTGAAATAGTCAACACAAAGTCACTTGAAATCAAGTTGGCCATGTAGTGTATCCCATTTGCCATAGTTCTGAGTGCGAAACTTGTTTTTTGTGACTTTTTTTTATCATATTTTAGACGACATGCAATAGTGTGACTTTTTTTTTTATCATATTTTAGACGACATGCAATAGTGTGACTTTTTTTAATCATATTTTAGACGACATGCTATAGTATGACTTTTTTGTGTCATATTTTGGACGACATGGTATTTTATGACTTTTTTAACTTTTTGGACGACATGCTATTTTGAGACTTTTTTCACTTTTTGGATGACATTATAGTATGACTTTTTTCATATTTTAGACGACTTGTTATAGTATGACTTTATTTCACTTTTTGGACGACATGCTATAGTGTGACTTTTTTTCATGTTTTGGACATGTTATAGCTTGACTTTTTTACATTTTAGACGACATATTATAGCGTAACTTTTTTTCATATTTTACACGACATGTTATGGTTTGACTTTTTTCATGTTTTGGACATGTTGTCGTGTGACTTTTTTTCATATTTTACACGACATGCTATAGTATGACTTTTTTATGTCATATTTTGGACGACATGGTATTTTATGACTTTTTTAACATATTTTAGACGACATACTATAGTGTGACTTTTTTCATGTTTTGGACATGTTATAGTGTGACTTTTTTTCATATTTTACACGACATGCTATAGTCTGAGTTTTTTGATCATATGTTAGACGACATACTATAGTGTGACTTTTTTCATGTTTTGGACATGTTATAGTATGACTTTTTGATCATATTTTAGACGACATGCTATAACATGACTTTTTTCACGTATTTTAGACGACATACTATAGTGTGACTTTGTTTCATGTTTTGGACATGTTATAGTGTGACTTTTTTTCATATTTTACACGACGTGGTATTGTCTGAGTTTTTCGTCATATTTTGGATGACGTGACTTTTTTTACTTTTTGGACGACATGCTATTTTGAGACTTTTTTCACTTTTTTGATGACGTTATAGTATGACTTTTTTCATATTTTAGACGACTTGTTATAGCATGACTTTTTTTCATATTTTGGACGACATGCTATGTTATGGCTTTTTTTCATATTTTGGACGTTATAGCTTGACTTTTTGATCATATTTTAGACGACATGCTATCGTGTGACTTTTTGTCTTATTTTGCACGACATGCTATGGTATGACTTTTTTCATGTTTTGGACATGTTATCGTGTGACTTTTTTTCATATTTTACACGACATGCTATAGTATGACTTTTTTTTTTATCATATTTTAGACGACATGCAATAGCGTGACTTTTTTTTATCATATTTTAGATGACATGCTATAGTATGACTTTTTTGTGTCATATTTTGGACGACATGGTATTTTATGACTTTTTTCACTTTTTGGATGACGTTATAGCATGACTTTTTTCATATTTTAGACGACTTGTTATAGCATGACTTTATTTCACTTTTTGGACGACATGCTATGTTATGACTTTTTTTCATATTTTGGACGACATGCTATAGTATGACTTTTTTTACATATTTTAGACGACATAATATAGTGTGACTTTTTTTCATGTTTAGGACATGTTATAGTGTGACTTTTTTTCATATTTTACACGACATGCTATAGTCTGAGTTTTTTGATCATATGATAGACGACATGCTATAGTATGACTTTTTGATCATATTTTAGACGACATGCTATGGTATGACTTTTTTTCATATTTTGGACATGTTATAGCTTGACTTTTTTACATTTTAGACGACATATTATAGCGTGACTTTTTTCATATTTTACACGACATGTTATAGAATGACATTTTTAATGTTTTGGACATGTTATCGTGTGACTTTTTTTCATATTTTACACGACATGTTATAGTATGACTTTTTTCATGTTTTGGACATGTTATAGCTTGACTTTTTTTTAAATTTTAGACGACATGCTATAGTATGACTTTTTGATAATGTTAGACGACATGTTATAGTATGACTTTTTGATCATATTTTAGACGACATGCTATCGTATGACTTTTTTTCATATTTTGGACATGTTGTAACTTGACTTTTTTATATTTTAGACGACATATTATATTGTGACTTTTTTTCATATTTTACACGACATGCTATAGTATGACTTTTTTTTATCATATTTTAGACGACATGACTTTTTGTTTTCTGTGAAATTGCAGACACAAAGTGACATGAAACCACTTTGGCCATGTAGTTTATCCCATTTGCCATAGTTCTGATTCGGAAACATGTTTGTAAACACTTAGTTTAAGCCGTGGCGCTGTGATGCAGTTTTACGCTGTATTTGAGCTTCTCTCGCTGAGATAAGGCTGTTTTTGAAACATTGTGTTTCCTGTGAAATTGTTCACACAAAGTGACTTGAAACCACTTTGGCCATGTAGTTTATCCCAAAGGCCATAGTTCTGAGTAGGAAACTTGTTAGTAAAGACTTATTTGAAGCCATGGCGCTGTGATGCAGTTTTAAATTAGGCTGAGAAAGTGAGACTTGAAATGCTGTTTTCTGTGAAATTGCAGACACGAAGTGACTTGAAACCATTTTGGCCATGTAGTTTATCCCATTTGCCATAATTCTGAGTGGGAAACTTGTTTGGAAACACTTAGTTTAAGCCGTGGAGCTG